>NC_063181.1:8225059-8528089 GCF_023159225.1 Perognathus longimembris pacificus | reverse complement strand
CTTTTGATGGATCTATTCTTTATCTACCTGTTAAGCTTCCACAAGTAAGACCCAAAGAAATTGTAGTGTAGAAACCTGAGTGCTCTACTGTTTTGAATGTTAGGAAATCTGAGACTTCCTGCACATTTGAGTTGTATCTACTTATTCTTAGAGGTAAAGAAGATTTCATCAGATGCTTGTGGCTCACGCCTATAATTCTAACTACTCAGGAGGTTGAGATCTGAGGATCATGGTTCAAAGCTAGCCCAGGCATGAAAGACCATGAGACTCTTATTTCCAGTTAACTACCAAAAAGCTGGAAGTGGAGCTGTATCTCACGTAGTAGAGTGCTTGCTTTGAGCAAAAAAAAAAAAAATCTCAACGATATCACTCATGCCCTGAGTTCAAGCCCTAGTACTGGCACAAAAGCTAAAAAAGAAGGAAGATTTCTGCAGATTTAGCAGAAAACTTAGCATATGAGGTCTTCAAGAAGTTCTGTCTCAAACAGAAAAAGTTGTTGGGAGCCTTTGGCTTCTGTGATAATTATGGTATAACTGGGCACAGTGTACCTGCCTGTCATCCCAGATACACAGGAGGCTAAGATTAGGAGAATTATGGTTCCAGGCCAGTTTGGGCAAAAAAAAAAGTTGACTAGATTCCAGCTTAATGGAAGTAACTGTACCCAGTGGTACTTTCCTGTCCTGTCATCTTGGCCATGGTAGGAAGTGTAAATAGAACTGAGGTCTGACACATACCTGGGAACAAAAAGAGAACCTATCTCAAAAAAATCAGTACAAACAAGGACTAAAGGCATGGCTGATGGATAAAGCACCTGCCTAGCAAGCACAAGGCCCTGAGTTCAAACCCCAGTACTGCCAAAAAGAATAATTTGGAAATATTGCTTAAAACTTCAACTTTTGATCTTTATTGATTTCTCTTACTAAATAATTTCTTGACTCTTAGAACTCACACTGTGATTTTGCCAATGTGAGCAGGAAAGTAAGGGAAAATAGAAAACATTTTGTGATATTTTAGTGTTCTTTATACAATTGGATTAGATTGTGCTTCGGTGATTCTTTTTTTGTTTTGTTTTGTTTTGTTATTGTTGTGCTGGTGTTGGAGCTTGAACTCACGGCCTGACTACTGTCCCTGAGCTTTTTTGCTTAAGGCAAAACCATTTGAGCTACAGCTCCACCTTTGGCTTCTTTTGGAAAAAAGAATCTTATGGACTTTCCTTCCTGGGTTGGCTTCAAACCATGATCCTCAGACCTCGGTCTCCTGAGTAGCTAGGAGAACAGGTATGAGCCACCAGTGCCCGGCAGCCATTTCTTTTTTTATTGGTATATGTTTATCTGTTAGGTTGTTGAGTTAAAGAGTCAAAGGAAAACTGATGATGCGGAGATCAGCGTTAAGATTCAGTTGACAAAGATCCTGGAGCCCTGTTCTGACTTGTGCATTCCCTTCTACAATGTTGTCTTCCGGCGGTAAGAAAACAGCTGCAGTTTTGCTGGGTTTCAACATCAGCCTTGTATTATTTTATTTTATTTTATTTTTTTGCCAGTCCTGGGCCTTGGACTCAGGGCCCAAGCACTGTCCCTGGCTTCTTTTTGCTCAAGGCTAGCACTCTGCTACTTGAGCCACAGTGCCATTTCTGGCCATTTTCTATATATGTGGTGCTGGGGAATTGAACCCAGGGCTTCATGTATACCAGGCAAGCACTTTTGCCACTAGGCCATATTCCCAGCTCCAGCCTTGTATTTTTGATACTGCTCTTCAAGCTATATGGGTAACATTACATCTCTCATGGGTCTGTAGATGAGTTCGGAAACTTGTAGTAAATAAGTGGAGGATCTTGATACTCATTTGCTCAAAAATTACCTCACAAGTGCTTGGGCAGACTTGAATGTAGGAATTGATGTTTGGAGGTAGGTGAGTAGGGGTACAGCTTTCTTTTAAGAAACTTGTAGGAAATCAGATGTTTATATAATGCATTTACTTGTGTTGCTAGCAAGAGAACTACTCAGAGCGCAAGAGACATTTGCTGTAAGAATCCCCTTCAGTTTTTGGATTAAAGACAACTCACAATTGTCTAGCTTCCTTTGAGGCTCTCTGATTCTATAGCTATCATTCCAAAACTTCCTCTCATTTGATGAAACAGAACTTAATCTTTGCTGAGTAAACTGAACAAACATAACACCCTTTGCTAGGCTGTTGACTCACAAACTTGGAAATTAAGTCTGGGAAATAACTCAGTATTTGATTAGCTAGTAAATAGGAAAGGCTACGGTCAGTTGTACGTAGTGATAAATGCTTTGCTGATTTTTCTTTTTCTTTTAACAAGATTATTCTTAACATAAAAGCTATATTTGCAAAGAACACAAGTATTTCTGACCCTTTAGACTTCCAAAGGAAAACATAGCTAAGAGAAATAGAGCCTAATTTGAACATGTTTCTGTTACAACGCCCATTTGAGGGCTGGGAAGGGATGTATACCTAGCATCTGTGAATGTCCTTGGCTCTATCCCCAGCACTACAAGAGAGAAAATAAAATACATTCTGATTTTTTATTTCAGGGTAATGAAACTTTTAGATATGAAGCTTGTGGGGAGAAACTTCTATGACCCTACCAGTGCCATGGTACTACAGCAACACAGGTTGGTGTTTTTTTCTCCTTTACCTTTGAATATTCTGGAAAGAAACTACTAAGGACAGTAATTTCAACAGTGTATTATGGTAGTAAACATAATTTATCAGTTAAGTCTTTTGGTTAGTTTGGATTTTTCAGTAAACTTGCAGAGATGTTCATTTAATTTATTTTTGGGGGCTTCCTCATTGTTACTAGGGAAAAGCAGTATGGATTCAAAGGATTGTTTCAAATGGGGATGCAGAATTGGCCTTGTTCCTTTTAGTACTGTAAAGATCATCTCTCTTCAGATTACAGATCTGGCCTGGGTATGCAGCTAGCATCCGGAGGACAGATGGAGGTCTTTTCCTGCTTGCTGATGTTTCTCATAAGGTCATCCGTAATGATTCTGTGCTGGATGTCATGTGAGTAGATGGTGAATGGTAGGGTCTACCTTTAACATGTTGATTATTTGGACCTTTTGGTGCCTCCTTTTTTTTAATCCCTAGAAATAGCAAAGGAGTAACTATTTTCCTGTAGGTCAGAAGAGCTCAGTCTTTAGAAACACTGTCCATTTCCCTTAATTACCCAGGATTGGTTTACATAGGTCCAAATGTTAATGAGCCAACTAAAATTTACCAGTTAAGAACAAACATGTTCGAGCTGGGAGTATGGCCTAGTGGCAAGCGTGCTTACCTTGTATACATGAAGCCCTGGATTCGATTCCCCAGCACCACATACATAGAGAATGGCCAGAAGTGGTGCTGTGGCAGCTCAAGTGGCAGAGTGCTAGCCTGGAGCAAAAAAAAGAAGCCAGGGACAGTGCTCAGGCCCTGAGTTCAAGCCCCAGGACTGGCAAAAAAAAAAAAAAAAAAAGAACAAACATGTTCTCTTGCTAATAAGTTCTCAGTAATAATTTAATGGTCCATCCCCACAGAATTCAGGACTCAGAATGGCTGGTAAATCCTGGGCCCCAGCTTGGCTGGCTGCTCTTCAGGCTGACTTCACCTTCACCGTCTTGGTGCCCCCTTCTTTTCCCCTCTCCTTCTGAGGTTGTTCCCTGGCTCTGACAAGTAGCATGTCTTCCAATATTTTCCTCAATACTGTATGGAAAGAAATGACTTACTGACCTTATGGGAGTGAAATGTCTTTAGTTTATCTAAGTTCTATTGGGTGTGAAGTTCTAGGCTGGAGATACTTTTCCTTTAGAATTGTGAAGGTATTGCTTTCTAGTTCTAGTTCTGTTTTGTTTTGTTTGAGATGGTCTCACTGTATATCCCAGGCTGGCCTCAGACTTACCATCCTTTGCTTCTACCTCCTAAGTGTTAGGTTTATGCCACCTCATTTGTCTAGTTCTTTGTGTTTATATTTGTTGTTGAAAGATAAAAGCCATTTTGAGGGGCTGGGAATATGGCCTAGTGGCAAGAGTGCTTAACTCACATACATAAAGCCCTGGGTTCAATTCCCCAGCACCATGTATATAGAAAATGGCCAGAAGTGGCACTGTGGCTCAAGTGGTAGAGTGCCAGCCTTGAGCAAAAGGAAGCCAGGGATAGTGCTCAGGCCCTGAGTCCAAGGCCCAGGACTGGCAAAACAAACAAACAAAAAAACCCCAAAAACAAAAAAAATTTTGATTTCTGATTCTAGATTTTTTTTGTAGGTCTTCCTTGACCTTCTTGTCCCTTTGGAAACTTCACAAGTTTTCTTTAACATAATCTCCTGAAATGTTATTTGTTGCTGTATATTCCTTTCTGCACATTTTAGGATTCAATGTGGAATGAGTTTCTTTGTGCCTAAAGGAACTCCTTGTAATGTGTTGTTGTTTTGCTAGTCCTGGAGCTTGGACTAAGGGCCTGTCCCTGGCTTCTTTTTGTTCAAGGCTAGTACTCTACCTCTTGAGCCACAGCTCTACTTTCTGCTTTTTCTATTTATGTGGTGGTGAGGAATCGAATCCAGGGCTTCCTGCATGCTAGGTAAGCAAGCACTCTATTGCTAAGCCACATTCCCAGACCCCACTTCTAGGTTTTTTATGGTTAATTGGAGATAAGAAGCTAATAGACTTTCCTGCCCAGGCTAGCTTCAAACCACAGCCTCCTGAATAGCTAGGATTACAGACATGAGCCACCAGTATCAGCCTTTTTAATTTTTGTCTTCACTTTTCAGAAGTGTTGCCATAATATACCTAACTGTGGTGTCTGTTAAAAAATAGTTCATGGCACTTGTTAGAAATGGTAAGGTATGGAGTTGGAGGTGTGACTAAGTTGGTGGAACACTATAGTTAATGAGCAAAAGTGGCTGCAGTTCAAGTTCTGGTCTTGGACCTAAGGGGAAAAAAAGAAAAGGAGAATGGTAAGGCAGACTGTTAATGGCATAGTGATCACTGTAGTGGGCTTGTGGTAAAGGAGAGTAACTGATTCAACTCCAAATAAAAAGAAAAGTGGGATTTAAAACTTTATTTGTTTATTTATTTATTGAGACTGAGCCTGGCTGTTTTCAAACTCCTGGGCTCAAGTGAGCCTCTTGCCTTAGTCCCTCTTTCTCTAAGCATTGGAAGTATGGATAGCACTCCCCATACCTGGCTTGAATAGTGGAAATTCATAACCAAGGAACTCTGCTAGTGGGTGGGTGGTGGGATGTCAACATTGGTTGGAAATTTTCTAACAGGAAATATCAGGTCTAGGGAAATTCTGGCTAATTAGAACAGACCTAATGGGCAAGCCTGAGGGAATGTCAGATGTCACTTGGGGAGTGAGGAATAAAGCTCTCATCAGATATGGAAAGTAATCAGGTATAGCAAGGTGGGATTCTGGCTAGCCTAACTTGGCAAGGTTTTTGCTTAAACTAGACCAAGTAGTATTGAAAATGGTTGTCCAGAAGTTAGAGCCTGGTTAGAAAGAGGATTCAAAAGAGCCTGAGTAGAATTTGACCAAGGAGAAAAGCCATCACTTCTTGGCATATTTATACACAAGGCTCATGTTTTGCTGGCAGATGTCTACTGAATAGACTGTGGCAGGAGTGAGGAGATTAGGAAAAGATAGTCCTTTGCTGAGTGCTCTCTTGCTGACTCCTGGGTCATTTACCCTCAAGGAAGCCAGCTACCATGTTGTAGTTTAGTTCTGTATGGTATCCTCTGTACACTTCAAAACTTAGAACTTTATCTTAAGCTGGCACTAGTGGCTCACACCTAAAGGACTGTGATCTGAAGATGTGGCCCAAGCCAACCCATTCAGAAAAGTCTGTCAGACTCTGATCTCCAATTAACTACCAAAAGACCAGAAGTGGAACTGTGGCTCAAATGGTAGAACACTAGGCTTGAGTTCAAGCCCCAGTACTAGTATACACACACACACACACACACACACACACACACACACACACACACACGCACTTTATTTTGCTTCACAGTGTAGCCTTGAGATGACTGTGGCCCTGGATGAAATATAGCCTAAACCTTGTGAGAGGTACCCCATTAGAGCTAGGGCAAACTCAAAATTTCTGACAGTATTCTGGACAGTATTTATAAATATAAGTAAGATAGGATGATATATACATATGTGTGAATTTTTTTTGGTGGTGATAGTCTCACATATGCCAGGCAAGTGTTGTACTACTGATCTGTATCCCCAGCCCCTGTGATATATCACATATGCATTTTTCTTCTTAATGGGGACAGTACTGGGTTAAGCTCAGGATCTTTTGCTTACAAAGCAGGTGCTCTGCTACTTGAGCCATACCCCCTGAAAAAAGCTGTTAGGCTTTAACATATATAATATATTGTATATTAATATATTATACATAATATAAAATAATATCTAAAATGTCTTAGCATATACCATAATATAATATTATATATGGTTAATTGGAAAGTGTTTCTTAGATTTGTCTGGACCGTCAGACTCTAATCTCCAATTAGCCACCAAAAGACCAGAAGTGAAGCTGTGGTTCAAGTGGTACAGGCCCTGAGTTCAAGCACGGGCGCGCGCACGCGCACGCGCACACACACACACACACACACACACACACACACATACATTATCTTGCTTTACAGTATAGCTTTGAGATGACTGGGACCCTGGCCAAAAAAATAGCCTAAACCTTGTGAGATTAATTAACCGGGAAAAAGTTGGAACTAGAGGCGTGGTTCAAGTGGTAAAGCACCTGTTTAGCAAGTACAGAGGCCTGAGTTCAAACTCTAATACTACCTATATATACTATATGTTTTATATTAAGATATATATTCTATTTTATATATTATATATTATGTAATCCTTAATCTTAGTCTCCTCAGTAGCTAGGATATAGATGTGAGCCACTGGAGCTAAGCTAGAAGTACATTCTTTAGTATATATTCAGACGTAGGGTTTGTTTCATTTTGTTTTGTTTTGCCAGTAGTGGTGCTTGAACTTGGAGCCTTGTGTTCTTGCTTGGCTTTCTGATTCTCAGACCACAGCCTCCTGAGTAGTTATAGATATGACCTCCCAACACAAAGACAGACTCAGACTTTTGTATGAGGTAACTAGACTTTTTGTTTCAAAGGGGTATCATTTGGAAATAGTTTTGTTTCTTTGTGGTACTGAGTATCAATCCCAGGCCTCTTGGATACTATCAAGCCCTCTAGCACTGAGAAAGTCTCATTTGTTTGCTTTGCTTTTGCTTTTTTTTTCTACATAAGAAGTGTTCTTTAGTATATTTTTGTTTTATAATGGATTGTCTTTATTCTGATTAGTGTATAAGGGAGTATTCTACAGGCTAGAAGTAGATACATTTTTAAACCAATCAAAGCTACTCCCCAGGGCTAGTGGCTAGAGGTCCAGCAACCAAATTAAAATTTTAGTCAAACTTTGAAAAGGTACTCCCTTGTCTTGTCAATTCATGCATGTCACTTTATGTGTCTGTTTCATATCCACTTTCATAAATGTTTGGAAAGGATAGAAAGCAAATTAGTGAGGTGGCCAGCCTGGGCAAGTTAGCAAGACCCTGTCTCAAACAAAAAGCAAACAGAAAGCAAATTATTGGTGGCCTACATAATGACCAAGGTATATAGTGTTTCTTTATGAGATGATGAACTGAATATAGAGATGGATGTACAGTACTGTGAATATACTAAAAATCATTGAATTGTATGTTGTTTTTTTTTGGCCAGTTCTGGGCCTTGGACTCAGGGCCTGAGCACTGTCCCTGGCTTCTTCCCGCTCAAGGCTAGCACTCTGCCACTTGAGCCACAGCGCCGCTTCTGGCCGTTTTCTGTATATGTGGTGCTGGGGAATCAAACCTAGGGCCTCGTGTATCCGAGGCAGGCACTCTTGCCACTAGGCTATATCCCCAGCCCGAATTGTATGTTTTAAATGAGTGGATTTAACAGTATGTGACATCTTAGTAAAGCTGTTTAAAGCCAGGCCAGTGACTCTAGCCTTTGATCAGACACTTTGGAGGTAGAGATTGAATTGTGGTTCAGGGTCAGCTTGGGTAAAAAGTGAGATGCCATCTCAATTGCTAAGTTGGCTGTGGTGCTGTGAGCCTCACACCAATGATAAGGAGGCCATAAGTAGGAGGAATGTGGTTTGAGGATAACCCTGAGCAAAACATGAGATTCTACCTGAAAACTAGAGGAAAAGAAAGTGGGAGGGGCTGGGAATATGGCCTAGTGGCAAGAGTGCTTGCCTCATGTACATGAAGCCCTAGGTTCGATTCCCAAGCACCACATATATAGAAAACGGCCAGAAGTGGCGCTGTGGCTCAAGTGGCAGAGTACTAGCCTTGAGCAAAAAGAGGCCAGGGGGGCAGTGCTCAGGCCCTGAGTCCAAGGCCCAGAACTGGCAAAAAAAAAAAAAAGTGGGGAGGGAGGTTGGGAAGGGATTCATGCCCATAATTCTAGCTCTTCAGGAGGCTGAGTCTGAGGATTGCAGTTTGAAACCAGCCCAGGAAGGAAAATATGAGACTGTTATCTGCAATTAGCCAGCAAAAAGCCAGAAGTAGAGCTCAAGTGCTCAAGTGGCTCAAGTGCACACCAGCCTTGAACACAAAAGCTAAAAGGAAAGCCCCAAGTTCAAGCCCCAGTATTGGTGCACAAAGAAAAAAAAGAGATTGAGGTGAGAAGGTGGCAGTTTGAGAGAAGCCCAGGCCAAAAAGAAAAAAGTTCAGATCCTACCTCAAAAAATAAGGCATGTTAATATGCACCTGTAACTGCAATCCTAGTTTGAGTGGTGATGGAGGTGGGAAGACAAGAGAACAGCCCTAAAGCAAAAATGTGGGATCCTAGCTGACAAGAAAGAAAACAAAATAAAAACAACTGGGAATATAGGTTCAAGTGGTAGAGTACCTGCCTAATAAGCACAGATCTGGAGTTCAAAAACCCCAATACTACCCATATAAGTGACCCAATAAATTTAACAAATAAGATGATACAACTTTCTGTTGGTATTTAGCTGTGATTAGGCTTGTGTTGGTCCCTTGCCCCTTTCACATTACCCTAGCCATACAAATGCAATAGAAAACTCTTATGCTTCTTTCTGAAGGCATGCCATGTATCAGCAGAACAAAGAAAACTTCCAGGATGAGTGCAGTAAGCTTCTGGTCGGAAGTATTGTTATCACCCGCTACAACAATCGCACCTATCGTATTGATGATGTGGACTGGAATAAGACCCCAAAAGACAGCTTCACCATGTCTGATGGGAAGGAGATCACATTCCTGGAATACTACAGGTGGAAATAGACACTGGGTTCAGGCTGAGAATGGGGCTGGGATGTAATCTCCTATTCTCAAAAGGATATTGAGTACAATAATAGCCTACAACTTAATGCTTCAGATAATTAGATTAGCCAGCACAGGTGGCTCACACCTGTAATCCTAGCTACTCAGGAGGCTGAGTCTGAGCATTGTGGTTCAAAGCCAGCAAGGGCAGGAAAGTTCATGAGACTCTTATCTCCAACTAACCACCAGAAAACCAGAAATGCTGCTGGGGCTCAAGTGGTAGAGTACTAGCCTTGAGCTGAAGAGCTCAGGGAAAGCACCCAGGCCCAGAGTTCAAGCCCCACTACCAACAACAACAGTAAAAAAAAAATTATATTAGTAATATACTACATTTGTAAGTTTGACTTGTATTACCCCAGTTTTAATTCTTTTGGTATTTTGGAAGTTTACTACACAAATTAGTCTTAGGGCTTTGAACTATGATTCTTTAAGATGTCTAGTCAAGTCATTATTTGATTATCATTTCACCATTTGATTGCCTCTGTCTCTTAGCCTGGTAGTTTTTGTTTTCTTTTGTTGGAGCTGGTCCTGGAGCTTGAAATTGTGGTCTGGGAACTATCCCTCAGCATTTTTCTCAAGGCTAGTGTTCTACCACTTGAGCTGCAGCCCACTTCAAGTTTTGTGGTGGTAAATTGCAGATAAGAGTCTCAAAAACTCCTGCCTGGGCCGGCTTTAAACTGTGAGCTCAGATCTCAGCTTCCTGAGTAGCTAGGAGTAAGCCACCAGTGCCATCTTAGCCTTTAGTTTTAACATATTCTTTCTTGGACTTTAGCTTCAGTGCTCCTCTAATATTTAATTGCAGTTTGACTTTGAGCCTGTTTTTTCCAATCATAACCATGTTACACTGTTTCTGATGACTCCTTGACAAGGGTGTTATGCTAGTTGTGAGCCTATTCACTGAGGCAGGAAAATCCATGAGACTCTTATCTCCAATTACCAAAAAGCAGAAAGTAGGGCTGGGGATAATAGCCTAGTGGCAAGAGTGCCTGCCTCGGATACACGAGGCCCTAGGTTCGATTCCCCAGCACCACATATACAGAAAACGGCCAGAAGCGGCGCTGTGGCTCAAGTGGCAGAGTGCTAGCCTTGAGCAGGAAGAAGCCAGGGACAGTGCTCAGGCCCTGAGTCCAAGGCCCAGGACTGGCCAAAAAAAAAAAAGCAGAAAGTAGAGATGCGATCCAAGAGGTAGAGTGGTAGCCTTTAGCAAAAAAGCTCAGGGACAGGATCTAGTCCCTGCGTTTTAAGCACCAGGACTGGCACACACAAAATAGAGACAGTTACAGCATATACTGTTGTGAGTAGTGGTGCTGTTGTTGATATGTTTCTTGCTTCTTTCCTGTTCTAGCAAAAACTATGGTATCACAGTTAAGGAGGAGGACCAGCCACTGCTGATCCACAGGCCCAGTGAGAGACAGAGCAACCATGGCACGGTGAGTGGCGGTGTCTGACTCATACTTTCAGCAGAAACCCTTTGTCCTGACAGCCACTTGTAGTCTTCCTCATGCTCCACAGGAGCCTTGGTACCATGATTATACTGTGGCAGGGAACACTGACAGCGTTTGGTCTCTCATCTAGACACAGAAACCAGTAGAACTTGCTTTTGAAGTCTCCACAAGGAGGAGCTAAATATCCACATCAACAATTTAGGTTGAAGGATTCAGAAGTTTCTGTGCATAAAAATTAAAACACTGGATCCAATAGGGGGGAAGACATTATGTTAACAGGGAAGGGCCTGGAGAAGTGCCCTTTCACCTGACTCCTGTCTTAAATGTGGAGATTGAGCATCAGTAAGGTAAGATGAGAGGGGAGTACTCAACTTGATAGGATGTATTGTCTTACCATTGTCATGAATCCACAGAGAGACAGAATTGGTGTTTGTTTTCTACTTTTCCCTTTCCTTTGGGCAGTTTGACTATTTTCCCTTTATTTAATAAAATAGGCATTGGTATAGTGACTGAATGGGATATTAAAATACTTGTATAGTAGAGCACAAGTTGCTCACACCTGTAATCCTAGCTACTCAGGGAGGACCACAGTTCAAAGCCAGCCAGGCAGGGAAGTCTGTGACATTCCCCAATTAACTAGCAAAAAGCTGCAAGTGGAGCTGTGGCTCAAGTAATAGAGCATCTTCCTTGAGCACAAAACCTCAGGGAGAGCACACAGGCCCTGAGTTCAAGCCCTAGGACTAGCATAAGATACTTGTTGTGTTTCCCTGCCCCTCCTCCAGGGCTTTTATGTTTATGTTCCTTAGTGGTGAGGAGTATCACCGTGGATGCTCAGGACTATGCTGTTTCATGTGGGCAGAAGGAAGCCGTCCTCTTCACTGCCTCACTCTGCCCCTCTGTTCTTTTGTCAAAGCTTCTGAAAGGTGAAATCTTGCTGCTTCCTGAGCTTTCTTTCATGACTGGGATCCCTGAGAAGATGAAGAAGGACTTCAGAGCCATGAAGGTTGGAATCATTCTGTTCTCAGTAGGATATGTCTGCTTTGAGCAATGATCTTTTCATAGTACCTTAAGGTAGATCAGGGCCAAGTTCTGCTGTGACTCTAGCCTGCATTGCCATCTGGGCACATCTTTTCTTCCAGGCCTAGGTTTTCTCTCTGAAATATGATCTCTCCCCTCCCCCACTCAGTGTAAATAATGTGTCACAGCTTCCTTTTGAAGATTGTTGGAGCAGTGGAGGCCACTGCATTAGAGCTAAAAGAATCCTTTTCTCATCCTTATCAGTTAGACGGACAGTGGTTAATGACTGGTCACATGACCAAAGTAAAGTTTCTGAATAACACCTGATAACTAAATTCATATAAAAGCTTAGTTTATTTGAAAGCATCAAGGAGATAGTAAAGCCAAATGTAGCAAATAACACTAAATGCTGGTGACTCATGCCTCCCAGCTACTGAGAAGATAGAAATCAGAAGGATTCTGGTTTAAGGCCAGCCTGGGAATCCCAGAAATCCTGTGAGACCTTATCTCAACAGAAAAAAAAGCTGCGCATAGTGGTGCACGCCTGTCATCCAAGCTATGGGAGAAAGCATAAATAGCAGAATTGAGCACAGTTCAATCTATCTCAACAGAAAAAGCAGGGTATGGTGGTACATGCCTTACTTCCAGCTATGGGAGGAATTGTAAAATAGGTGGATTTTAACCCATGCTGGTTCAGAGAAAATTTGAGCCCTTTTCTCAAAATAATCAGAGCACAAAGGGCTAGAGATATGGCTCAAGTGGTAAAGTGCCTGTCCAGCTAACACAAATCTCTTGATTTCAAATTCTAGTACCTCCACTCCAAACAAAAAATTAAAAAACAAAAAAAAGTGAAAAGATAAGGGTAGACATTTACTGTTAAAAGACCAGCTGTAAGCCAGAGGTGGCCACAGCAATTCCCTGGACAAATATGAACTCTTACCACTGCTACCACTTCAGGGCTATCCATGTTTGAGCTGCTGTCTGCCACCTCAGATGCCACATCGAATTTTTAATAGCATTATAAAAAGCCTAAAGTAATAATCTTAGGAGAGATTTCTTTCTTTCATGCTTCTGATACTTCTGCTTTGCCTATGTAGGTCAAGGCCTCTTCCTCACAACTGTGGGTTGCCTAATGACCTAGCTCCATGGACATTCTGAACAGCAACTCTACAGTTTATTAGTTCCAAACAAAAAAAGAACTCACTCACCTTTACACTCAAATCTTCATACCTGCCTATTAGATACCACCGAATAAGTGTTTAGGAAGTACCTGTTAGGCATTGACTCTATGACAACTACTAGGCAAAAAGTGCTTTATGCTCTCATCTAATTGGTAATGTAGAATGACAAATTGTAAGACTAATTGTAGTTTACTATTCTGTTGTGTTTGGCTGGATACTGGCATATAGCTTTTCTTCCTGCTTTTCCCAAATTTTAGATACATGTATCTAAAATCTATTTTTTTTTTTTGCCAGTCCTGGGCCTTGAACTCAGGGCCTGAGCACTGTCCCTGGCTTCTTTTTTTGCTCAAGGCTAGCACTCTGCCACTTGGGCCACAGCGCCACTTCTGGCCATTTTCTACATATGTGGTGCTGGGGAATCGAACCTAGGGCTTCATGTATACGAGGCAAGCACTCTTGCCACGAGGCCATATTCCCAGCCCTAAAATCTATTCTATTTCATAGAGTCTCCTCGGAATATTTAAATTCAGAAGGTACTTTGAGAAAGATAAATACATCACAAGGTAGAAAGAGTAATATTTTAAAATCTCTTTCATTATTAATTTTTTAGCTGGACACTGGTAACTCATGCTTAATCCTTGCTGCTCAGCAGGCTGAAATATGAGGATCAAGGTTTGAAGCCAGCCTGGGAAGACAAATCCAAAAGGCTTTATCTCCAGTTAGCTAGTAAAAAAAACCATAGCTTAAGTAGTAGAGCACCAGCCTTGAGCAGAGTACAAGGCCCTAAATTAAAGCCTGGTGTCAGCAAAAACAAAACAAACAAAAACCCCTGTGTATCTCATTCACATTTCTAAGATAGATTTATAAAAGTCATTAGAGATATTTGAAAATTTGTACTTATTTCAGTGGGAAGCAGGTTTCTCTTCTTTTCTCTTTTGGGTAGTCCTGGTACTTGAACTCAAGGGCTGGGCATTATCCCTGAGCTTCCTTTTGCTCAAGACTAGTGCTCTACCACTTGAACCACAACACCAATCCCAGCCTTTTCTGTTTATATGTGGTATGGAGGAATTGAAGCCAGGGCTTCATGCATTTTAGGCAAGTACTCTACCACTAAGCCATATTCCCAGCCAGCAGGTTTCTTTTAGAAACATTTCAGTCACATTGGGGATTATTTCTTATCAGAAGAAGTAATGCTTAAACATTTTATTTTTACTTAATTCAATTCAGGATTTGACCCAGCAGATCAACCTGAGCCCCAAACAGCACCACAATGCATTGGAATGCTTGCTGCAGAGGATTTCAGAGAATGAGGCAGCCAACAATGAACTGATACGTTGGGGGCTCTGTCTGCAGAAGGATGTACACAAGGTAAACCAGATGTGATGATGCCTCAAATGGCGCTGACTGAGCAAGGGTTAGGAAGCTTTGTGAGACATGGTGATATACCCTCCTGACCTACCTCTACTTAGTTTTTTTTAGGTTTTGCTTAATCTTAAATTCTTTTATCATCCTAGTCATGGTATTTGAATTTCCTTGACTTAATTTGTCAGTATCTAACAAAATTTCCCCCTGCTATATTTCCCATGGATCAGAGGATTTTCATTTCTGTCCAAATAAATAGCAAGAAAAATACTGAGTTACAATTTATTTTAGTTTTCTAACCCAAATTATTACTATTTTTTGGTGGTACTGGGCTTTGAAGTCAAGACATTGTGCTGGTTTGGCTGGCAGTCCACCACTTGAGGGACACTTTTGGCCCTATTTTGCCTGGTCATTTTGGACATGAAGGCCTGTAGATTTTTCTGCCTGGACAGATTTTTTTTCTTTATCTATAATTAACTTGAGTTTCCTTAAGTATACTACTGCTCTTCTCACTACAGGCATAAGAGAGTCTCCAACTTGTGTGGTCTCATTGTCTTATGGCATATAGTCTTAGGTTTGTGCAGAGGCAGCATGGGTGGTGCAAAGTTCTCTTGGTATTAACTTTGTCTTTGAATCCCAACTTTACTACCAGTCATTTTGATTACTTTGAGCGAGCTGCTTTCAGCATGTCTTAGTTTCCTTATCTGTAAATGAGGATAATAATTGATTGAAAGAATTAAGTAGAGCCTGATGATGTAGCTCAGTGGTATATCACTTGCCTAGCATGTATAAGGGCCTGGGTTCTAGTTCCAGCATTGAAAAAGGAAGTAAGAACTGAAAAAAAAAATGGATAGGGCAGGAATGTCGCCTATTTGTAACATTATTGAGGCATTTTGCCTTAGCTGAGCCTAGTGATACATGCCTATAATTCCAGCACTTGGGAGGCTGAGGCAGGAGAATCATGAATTTAAGGCCATGCTGGGGTATATCTGAGACAGTCTCCTGCCTCTGATTTTCTTTTTTTTTTTTTGGCCAATCCTGGGGCTTGGACTCAGAGCCTGAGCACTGTCCCTGGCTTCTTTTTGCTCAAGGCTAGCACTCTGCCACTTGAGCCACAGCGCCACTTCTGGCCATTTTCTGTATATGTGGTGCTGGGGAATTGAACCCAGGACCTCATGAATATGAGGCAAGCACTCTTGCCACTAGGCCACTAGGCTTTTTTTTTAAGTCTTGGGGCTTGAACTCGGCCTGGGCTCTGTCCCTGAGCTTTGCACTCAAGGCTAGCATGCTACCACTTTGAGCCATAGTGCCACTTCTGTTTCCTGTTAGTTAATTGGAAAGTCTTGGGGCTTTCCTGCTTGGGCTGGCTTTGAACCATGATCCTCACATCTTAGCTTCCTGAGTAGTGAGGATTACAGGTGTGAGCCACTGGTGCCCTGCAAGAAATTTTGCTTTAAATTTTCTCTTCTCAATATTTCCTCTAAAGTATTTTTCAAAGATTGTATTCTTGGGACTCCTTTTTGAGACACCTCTCTTGATAGAGAGGTTTCCATTACTTTATTTCACAGCTTTTCTTGAACTTTCTAACAAACTTACTCTGTTTACCTTAAAAGGAAGAAAAAGGTTATATTCTCTATATACTGTCCTAAAAAGACAGTGTTTTCTGGCTGGAGGAGTTTCTAGCTTACCACCACAAGGCCCTGAGTTCAGACCTCAGTACTGCCAATAAAAGAGAAGCAGGCACACAATACTGTAAAATCCCTTTCTTGGAAGCTCACTAGTAAAAGGAAGATATATACCTATAAGCATTTTTACTCATGTGTTCAGGCCTTTGTTGACATGGAAACTCATTGCTGGAAGTTTTGTTTCTCTGCTATTCTTAAAGCTTGTAGCAGGGCTGGGAATGTGGCTTAGTGGTAGAGTGCTTGCCTAGCATGCATGAAACCCTGAGTTTGATTCCTCACCACCACGTAAACAGAAAAAGCCAGAAGTGGCGCTGTGGCTCAAGTGGTAGAGTGCTAGCCTTGAGCAAAAAGAAGCCAGGGACAGTGCTCAAGCCCTGAGTCCAAGCCCCAATACTGGCAAAAAAAAAAGAGTTGTAGGTCCAAGTTTATGTGATGAGCATCAGTGATTTCCTAAATAGTGTTTGTAGATGGTTCATGTCATATGTACTTCATTTTATTCTGTGTAGATTGATGGACGTGTTCTACCAATGGAAAGAATTAACTTAAGAAATACTTCATTTATCACATCTCAGGACCTAAACTGGATTAAGGAAGTAACCAGAGACGTTTCTATCTTGACTGTGAGTGGCTTTTGAAGTGTTAAAGAGAAAACCGGTGTTCTTCCAAATTGTGGGAATTAGGAAACTGGGATGAGATGTGTTATCGGGTGTTTTGTTTTTTTTTTCCAGTCTTGGCGCTTGAACTCAGGGCCTGAGCACTGTTTCTGGTTTCTTTTTGCTTAAGGCTAGTTAGCACTACCACTTGAGCCACAGTGCCACTTGTAGCCTTTTCTATGTATATATATATATGGTGATGAGGAATCGAACCCAGGGCTTCATGTATGTGAGGCAAGCATTCTACCACTATGCCATATTCCCTGCCCCTGTGGTATCCTTTTTTTTTTTTTTTTTTTGAGAGGAAGTTATCAACTGAATTCCATTTTGAATTACTTCCTAATCAAGGTCTTCCCTATATGGCAGTGAGGTGGCTGGTAGCACGGAGCCCTCTGACTGCCCACTGACTGAACAGAAGGAAATGCCATGTTCTTCATTCTTTTCTCTTTCCCTTCCTTACTTGCCCCGAGGGTGACTGGAAGATGTGTTTATTCATGAAAGAAGTCTACTTAAACAGTACCTGCACCCCATAAGGCAAATAGTTCATTAACTATGCCAAGGAGAAAAATAGTATATGTTTATGTGTTTTGAGCATCCTTGTCTTTGTGGCCATCTATAAAATATATAAGTCCATGTTTAAAAGCATATTGAAATATATATAAATCAAAAATAGAAAAGAAAAGCACACTAACGAATTTTCACAAATTAAACCTATATAATCAATAACAAGGGTTTAAAAGCAGAACTGTCCCAAAAGTTCTCCTCCATCCTTCCTCAGTTATTACCTATTCTTTACACACACACACACACACACACACACACACACACACACACACACACACACACACACACACACACACCCTGTAACTACGGACCAGACTTAGTAAGGACATAGGCTCCTTAATAGTGAGCATAGGCTCATTTTGGTTGTTTTTGTACTTTACATAAGTGTAGGATCATAGAGTATGTTTGGTTTCCTCAACCTTGTGTTCATGTATTTCATCTATATTGTTTAGTATAATTCTCATTGCTGTATAGTATTCTGTGGTGACACTGTGCCACAGTTTACTGATGAATCTATGTGAATGATAAGAATTAGGTAAAACAGGACTAAAGTAATGAGAGTGAAGAGGCATTTATTTTCTGTAATAAAATCTCCTCTGAAATGTTTCAAGTTGTAGGAAACATTAAAAGTAGGATGTTGTTATTCCTAGGTCCCCATGCATTTCTGGGCTCTTTTTTACCCAAAGAGAGCAATTGATCAGGCACGAGAACTGGTTAACATGTTAGAGAAGGTGGCTGGCCCCATCGGCATGCGCATAAGCCCACCAGCCTGGGTTGAACTGAAGGATGACCGGATAGAGACGTACATCAGAACCATCCAATCCATGTTGGGAGTAGAGGTAATAAGCTAATTTAACTGTAACTTACAGGATCTCTCTTTCAAAGTAATTGAACATTAATTTTAAAATACCTTGGTTATTCTTCTATTAGTACTGTCTTATTCATTTGCACATGAAGTACTGAGCTTAGAAAGTATATTCTCAGGCTGGGAATGTGGCTTAGTGGTAGAGTGCTTACCTAGCATGCATGAAGCCCTGGATTCAATTCCTCCGTACCACATAATGTGGTGCCCGAAGGGGTGCTATGGCTCAAGAGGTAGAGTGCTAGCCTTGAGCAAAAAGAAGCCAGTGCTCAGGCCCTGAGTCCAAGCCTCTTTTTAACTCCAGTCTTAGGGGTTGAACTCAGAGCCTGAGCACTATCCCTGACCTTATGCTCAAGTCTAGTGTTGTACCACTTTGAGCCACAGCTCTAATTTCTGGCTTTTTCATAGTTAATTGGAAATAAGTCTCACAGACTTTCCTGCCCTGACTGGCTTTTAATGGGTGATCCTCAAATCTCAGCCTCCTGAATAGCTAGGATTACAGGTGTGAGATACCTGTGCCTGGCCCCTTTGGGTATTTTTGCTTGTGGTAGTCTATGTTCTCTCTCTCTCTCTGTGTCTTGTCTGTCTCCTCTCCCCCCTCCCCCCCTCCGCCTTGTTCTCTACCTCTTTTCTCATATAATTAGGAGAATAGCTAACTTAACTTTAGCTGGTTATCTGGAGAACATGTTGTGCTCAGAAAACAGCTTGGACCAGGTGCCCTCTTATACTATTCTGTACTGAGCTGCCACACTCTGGTTTGGCTCAAGATGCAAATTGTTCTAGTGAACAACTAACTTGGCTGGTAGCCCACTACCTGAGTCCTGACAACTGATAAGAAACTCTAAAGCCTGGGCACTCACAACTCCCAAGTTCAGACCTCTCATTTTTATTTGCTTGTAAATAAAGTAGAGGAAGACTGGAGAGAGAACAATGGCACAAGCAAGGTCTACAGAAGTAATTTGCTTGTTCTGATATGATCTATCCTAGAGTTTGCTGTGCCTGGTAGCTTTCTCTTTTGACACACCTCTTTTGGTGTGTTGTTCATAGCACACTCAAGTGTTTTCTCACTTTCTCCTCCCTCTCTTTTTCTCTCTAAATAGGGTCACACTATGTCACCTAGACTGACCTAGAACTATATATCTCAGGCTGGCCTCAAACTCTCAGGCTTAATAATTTTTCTGCTGCCTCAGCTACCTGAAATAGTTGGGACCATAAGCATGTGCTGTCCTTAAGCATGTTACATCCTGTCTCTTGCATGTTTTCATCAGGATTTCCTTCTGATTTCCTGTGCCTCCCATATTCTCTGCAGCCTGGTCAGTGATAAGTTCTCTCTTTCACAGGATTAGCTCAATTTAGTACAACAGTTTAGGAACTTCTTATATTCTGAGTATAAGAGTACATAGTCAACAGTTATCATAAGAGATCCAGTAATACTGTTTCCTACCCCTCTTTATCTGATATTGCTACAGTATCTCTCATCATCCAGACATTCTGTTTACTCTTCTCCTTGGGAGGGATCATAAACCCAGGTGTGCAGAGGCCATATAAGAAATAATGAATAAGGTGGACCAACAGGGTAACCTGTGTAACTGGAAATTAAAAACCCTCTTATTGCCAAATTGATTTTTTTTTCTTTTTTAAATGGTTAGTAATTGAGTACATTTCTTTTTGGACAATATTATGCCTTGCTTCTTTCTCATTTTTTTCTCCTGTCCCCACCCACAAGTTGTATAGTTCCTTTTCAACATAGTGTCTAATGATTACTACCAAATTGATTTTTAATTTGTTCCCTTCTTAATGAAAGCCAAAATTCTGGATTTGCATATATGTGAACCTTACTATGTTTAAATGTTAAGTTTAAAGCAAACAGAACTGGAGCATGGCTCAAATGATAGAGGACTTACCTACCAGGTACAAGGCTATTAGTTCAATCCCCAGTACCACTAGGACAAATAGATAAATAGGTGGGATAGATAAGATAATGAGGCTGGCACTGGCAGCTCACATATAATCCTAGCTACTCAGGAGTCATAGATCTGAGGATCACAATTTGAAACAAGTCAGGAAAGGAAAGTCTTGAGACTCTTTATCTCCAATCACACATCAGGAAACCTGAAGTGGAACAAGTAGAGTTCTGGCTCAAAGAGATAGAGCTCTAGCCTTGAGCTCAAGGAGCTCAAAAATAGCATCAAGCTCAGAGTTTATTTAAATCCATGACTGGGATAAATGAATGAATGGATGAATGAAGATAAGTAGATGTATATATGATATATGAGATAGGTAGGCAGGCAGACAGAAAGACAGATAGGTAGATGACTTGCAAATGTTCCTCAGGACTGAAACATATGTTTGCTCTGTTCAGTCCATTGGCTCTTTGTGTTTAACAGGTTTTACATGACTTTGAGTAATTGCTAGACTTCGATGTCATTGCTAGACTATTGTCCTCTGAGAAGTCTTAACACCAATCTTGATTAGGAGCAGTACACTACAGATTATCCTGTTTGACAGTGCCTGGCATAAGAATTGACAAACATTTCATTTGAGTGCTACTAACTTGAGGAATAGAGAGCTACAGTATTGCTTTCAGTATCATTCTCTCTCCCTAACTTGAAAGTGAGGAAGAACAACCGTGGGTTTGGCAGTAGTAGCTTCATTCCTTCTGCATTTGTCTCTAAAAGAATGGAATCCTTAGCTTTCCATGTTTCCTCAGCTAGAGTTCTATGGTATAAAAGTGGTAGTTTAGTTTACTAAGAGAGTGGCACACATAATACAGGAATTGACTAATGCAAATAAAACCCTTGTATACTTTCCTAGGACCCAAGGTCATCCAGTAAATGCATATTTGGTAATCAGAGTCAGTACTAGGTAGCTAATCAAAACATTACCTGTCCATACAGAGTATCCTGAGCCAAACAAATACTGGTTCAGATTCAACAGCCTTTTTCTGGATGCAATTCCCACCCTTTCTGGCAGTTCCCTAAATACTGATGGATTTGCAGACGAATTCTCATGAAAGTCCCAGACAGTTCTATACCCTGACTGTGTACTCTGTCTCCTAGGGGAAGCTGCAGATGGTTGTGTGCATTATCATGGGCACACGAGACGATCTCTATGGGGCCATCAAGAAGTTGTGCTGCGTGCAGTCCCCAGTGCCCTCACAGGTAAGTGGAGAAAACATTGTAGACAACATTCCCTGACTCTTTGGAAGTGGGGGATATCTGTTCACATAGACAAAAATAGCTTTTAGAAGCCAGGCACCTTGTCCTGACGGGCCCATAAGAATTGTCTGGCAAGTAGTAGGAAGCCCTCTTTCCCCATGTTTATCCTTCTCCCCAGTGATCCCTTCTACTTGGTTGAGGGATAGCTACACTGTCTGAGAATGTTGGCTGCTTTTCCTCGAGTTTGTGGTTTTTTTTTTAAAAAAACAACACTTTGCAGGAGATACTTATGTAAGTTTTCATTTGTTGGGGTTATTTGTTTGTGGTATGTGTTTGTAGGCATGAATGCCCTAAAGACCCTAGAATTTAATCAATAATGTCAAACATGTTATCCCCTAACTTGAGTTTCTTAAATAAATTTATTATACAGTATCCCCCATATGTGTCCCACATGGTGGATTCACCAACTATAGATCAAAAAAACTCAGAAAGAAAAATTATTCTGGCCAGGCACTGGTGGCTCATGCCTGTGATCCTAGCTACTCAGGAGGCTGAGATCTGAGGATCACGGTTCAAAGCTAGCCTAAGCAGGGAAGTCTGTGAGATTCTGATCTCCAGTTAACCACCAGAAAACTACTAGTAGTGCTATGGCTCAAAGTGGCAGAGTGCTAGCCTTGAGCAGAAAGCTCAGGGACAGTGCCCAGACTCTTGAGTTCAAGCCCCATGACCAAAAAAGAAGAATTACATCTGTACCAAACACATAAGACTTTCTTCTTTGTGTTTATCTCTAAACAACACTGTATAACAGCTACTTACATGGCAATTATATTGTATTATTATAAATAACCTAGAGATGATTTGGCGTATATGAGAAGGTACAGGTTACATTATTATGTGAAGGATTATGTATGCATGTAGAGATGGTGCTGGAATGAAAGACAACTTGTTTATTTTAGAGTTGTTCACCTTTTCTGAGAGACATACTTTCTGCCTTTTCTCATGTCTTTTGTTCCTGTCACTGTAGGTCATCAATGTCCGAACCATTGGTCAGCCCACTAGGCTTCGGAGTGTGGCTCAGAAAATTTTACTTCAGATTAACTGCAAATTGGGTGGTGAGCTCTGGGGAGTAGATATTCCTCTGGTGAGTGATGATGAGATGTGTCTTCTTCATTCATTTCAGCTGTCTAAAGAGTCCTACCTTGTTCTGTCCTAGTCATCTTCCTCTAGTTACCCTTTCTGCTATCTGTGCTGAATCAAAATGGCTGTCTACTTTCAGATGGCCATTAGTTAAGAATGATCTTTTTGTTTATTTGTACTGAGGTTTGAACCAATGCCATGGCCTTATACTTGCTAAGTAAGTACTTTACCTCTTGAGCTTTACCCCCAGCTCTTTTCAGTTGATTTTTCACATGGGTTCTCATACTTTTGTCCAGAGCCTAAGACCTCAATCCTCATACCTCTGCTTCTTGAGTAGCTGGGATTATAGGCCTATGCCACCATTCCTAGCCCTAATGAAATGGTGGGGAAAAAAAGGAAAAATGGGCTGGGAATATGGCCTAGTGGCAAGAGTGCTTGCCTCATATACATGAGGCCCTGGGTTCGATTCCTCAGCACCACATATACAGAAAATGGCCAGAAGTGGAGCTGTGGCTCAAGTGGCAGAGTGCTAGCCTTGAGCAAAAAAGAAGCCAGGGACAGTGCTCAGTCCCTGAGTTCACGGCCTAGGACTGGCCAAAAAAAAAAAAAAAAGGAAAAATAAGACCTATATTCATGACACATGAAAAAATAAATAAAATTCACTTTTCATTGTCTTTAAGTACAGTTTCATTGAACATAGTGTCCTGGTTTATGTAATAGCTTTGACTGTGGTAGCATTAAATGCTTCCTGCAAAGAGGTCACAGAGCCCATTAGGTCATTCATTAGTCCTTTCACAGAAAATGTTTGCTAATCCTTGGTCTGAATCTAACTTTGGGCCTCATGTTTAGGAAAAGTCAAGTTGATTGCACTATTTCTCTTTTTTTCCCCATGTTTAAAGTGTGGGAATGGAAGGATAATTGCTTTGCGGTTCAAATAATAGTTAAATATGGAGTGATGGATTGCCTGGATCTGAATTTGCCTTTTGCTTTTGTTTCTTGCCATAGAAAAAATTGATGGTGATTGGAATGGATGTTTACCATGATCCCAGTAGAGGCATGCGCTCCGTGGTTGGTTTTGTTGCAAGCATCAATCTGTAAGTGCTACCCATACTCTAGTATATTTGATTGCCTGTTTACTGTAACTATAGCAGAAATGTCTTGAGTACTTGGTATTCCAACATAAAGAGTTCTAACCTCCTCTTATGTTACTGTGATACTTGTTTATGGACTACTTACTGCAAGTTTGCTCTCTAGACTGTTGACTGTTTTTCCCCTAGAAATGAGGTATATGTTTTTTGTTTTTTCTAATTACAGAGACATAAGGTATGCTTCTTCCAAATATCTGCAGAAATTAGAACAAGTTTCTCATGGTCTATCTCTTCTTACTAACCACCACCAAAAGTTTGATGTGTGTTTGCTTTCCAGTTCTTTCTTATGTATGTGTGTTTACACATATGTGTGATATATATACAATCAGATGATTTCATCATTGTATGAATATTGGTAGTGTGTAGTTACACAAACAGTGATGGTTATGACATCAGGAGGTGATAGAAACTAAGGGGACCGTTGTCAAATATGCAATTGTATGTGTATGACATATGCACATACATGTATTTAGTATATACATACATATATACATACTTTTCCTCAATTCCTATTTTTTTTCAGTGCTGGGGATAGAACCCAGAGATTAGTACATGCTAGACAAGCAAGCAGTCTACTACAAACTGTCACTCAATTCTTTTATTTCTTTTATGCACTTAGACTATGTATTTTGGATATTTTCCATTTCAATACAAATAACATCTCAGACAAGTCTTTAGCTGCTGCACAAAATTTATTGTATTCAGTTATTAATATTTTTCTACTGGAAACAGTTTTGTATGGAATAACTGCAATTATATGTACTTATTTTGTATTTTGTATGTGGCTTAAATATGTCTTCCTATATTATTGCATGTTCTTATATTCAATACAAATGAATATACTAGGCAGTATTCGTTGGGTTGATCAAGAAAGAAACCTGTGTATGTGAACAGCAGACCATGGCCTTCCTGTGTCTATTCATCTTCCTTTCTCGCTCTCTCCTCACTGCCCTGCTTAGCACCCTCACTAAGTGGTATTCAAGAGTAGTGTTCCAGATGCCTCATCAGGAGATTGTCGATAGCCTGAAGCTGTGCCTGGTGGGCTCCTTGAAAAAGTACTATGAGGTGAGGAGAATAGAAATTTATCATTTGGGGGTCTTCAAGGACTGTCTACCTAAACTTTTTGTTTTGTTTTATGCTGGTTATTGGGGCTTCAACTCAGGACCTGGGCTCAAGGCTGAAATTCTGCCACTTGAGCCACACCTCCACTTTCAGCTTTTTGGTGGTTAATTTTCTACCTGGGCTGGTTTTGTTCCTCATATCTCAGCCTTCTGAATAGCTAGGACTACAGGTGTATGTGACAAGGGCCCAGTCCTATCTGAACTCTTGAAGAGTACTCTGGTGTAGTGGAAAGATCTCAAATCAAAGGTGAGTCTTTTCTGAGAGTTATTGCCCAACAAGCTCAGTTCCTCCTTTTAGGCTTCTGCTTGTGTAGATCAGTTCAAAGAGCCTAATGCCTCAGTTCAGTTTGGTAAGTAGTAATTATTTCCCTGATTGTCAACCTGATGTCTATAGATATAATCTTCATGTCCTTATCAAAGAATTAAGGGTAAATTTCAGCAATTAAAGTAGCTTATGAATTTACTCAGCTTTTTATGACTATCATTAGGCGCTGACTCTCTTCATTTTAGTCTAAGACAAAGGTATCCCTATAAATCACTTCCCTGTAAAAGAACTGCAAAGAATGGTAGCCATGGAGAATTACTGCCATTAAGTTAATAATTGGGTCTGGAGCAGTGAGCAAGCACAGTACTGGCTTTTGTTTTGGCCAGTACAGTACCCCAAAGGAAACACCAACAAGTGGCTCTCACTTGTAGATCCAGGGCTAGTCCTTTGTGTAGAAGTTAAAAAGTTTGATGCTATTTATGTCTTTTTATTTTCCCATGTTAATATTGGGGCTTGAGCTCAAAGCATCACATTCTTGTTTGTCTTTATATATATATTTGGTTTAAGGCTGGTGCTCTACCACTTGAGCACCTCTGCTTCTGTTTTTGGCTGGCTAAATGGAAAAAAGATTCTAATCAAATTTGCTTGCCTGGGCAGGCTTCAAACCTCAGTCCTCAGAACTCAGCACTCTGAGAGTAGCTAGGATTACAGATGTGTACCACCAGTGTCTGGTTTGTTTGTTTTAAACAGCTATTTGTGTTTATGTGTGTTTTTTACATTTTTTATTGTTATTGTAAAGGTGACATACAGAGGGGTTATAGATACATAAGTCAGATATGTTTGTGTGTTTTTAACAAATATATATAATTGGCATGCCAAGTTTGAAAACCCTGAGTTGTTGCCTGACATCTTAAGAGTCATACTCTGTATGCAACACTATTACTGGAGGCAGGAGGTAACTAAAGTTCTATCATGGTGGAAGAGAGGAGGAAGAAGATACTAACCTCCTCTCTCCACAAAACAGTACTCCAAACTACGGCAGTAATTCCAATCTCTGTGAAGATAAAATACATGTTGCAAATATTGAAGTAATTGACATTTCTTAAGAACAAAAAAGAGAGAGCAATTTTTAAATATTTGAAACACATACTTAAACTTCCAAGAGATTCTAGGTGATTATTTTTAACCAGAGTTCTTTGAAATCAAATTTTCATGTAAAGACTAGTGAATATATATATGAATATATATGTAAGTAATATTTAAACTGAATTCATATTTTAGCTCTTGAGGGGAAATGTGAACAAAAACCTAGAATGAGCATACTCAGCTCAAAACTAAAATTAAACAAGTACTTCTTGCAGGAAGAGAGGGCAGTACTAGGGTTTGAACACTTGGCTAAACTGGTGCTCTACCACTTGAGCCCTACCTTCAGGCCTCAGCACTTGTAAGTGGACTTCTAGGTTAAAATGGAAGTGAACTATTCTCTAAACTATTTGTGTAGAAGACAACCCAAACATAACTACATTCCCCAAATAGGGAAACAGTTATTCTTCAAACTGATTCAAGCCAGCATTTAATTAGCTAAAATACAAATATTTCCCATTACTATCAGATTGTAGAATAATACTTAGTAAAGAACCCTTCCACTTGTCAACAGCTTTGGGTATTACAAGTATATCAGATACAAGGATGGTAGATGTGTGGCATGTGTGTTCATTTATTAGAATTTTTCAGACATTTCATTGTTCCTTGCCTAGACAGTTATTATTGTTAAATCCAAGTAAAAGGAAGACTGACTCAGCCTTATAATTTTCCTGTTGTTCCTTTTAACTTTATCCACTGTGATTATACACTTTATGTCTATGACTCATAACTTGCCTGTTTCCTTTCATACTTTATAACACCAGTCCTGTTTTACTGCCCTGAGAAAATGATTAGAAGCTTTTTAATCCCTGCCTATCAGACACGTAGCTCTAGGGTCAACTGTCAGAGGCACCTATTGCCAGGTCTCCAGGCTATACAATTTGAGTTGTTCTCTGTCAGTCACCTCATCCAGGTATCATTTCAGGTGAACCACTGTCTACCCGAGAAGATTGTGATGTACCGTGATGGAGTGTCAGATGGCCAGCTAAAGACAGTTGCCAACTATGAAATTCCTCAGCTACAGAAGTGTTTTGAAGCTTTTGAGAATTACCAGCCCAAGATGGTGGTGTTTGTAGTTCAGAAGAAAATCAGTACCAATCTGTACCTTGCTACCTCTGAGAACTTTGTGACCCCATCCCCTGGGACCGTGGTTGATCACACAATAACAAGTTGTGAGTGGTAAGTGGGCAAAAAAGGTAGTTCCTCATGTGGGAAAGAATAGATTGCTGAGTATTGTCTGGACAGGTGTAGAATGGAATCTTAGAGATTTTTATTGTTCAAAAAATAAGACCTAGGCTGGGGATGTAGCTCAGAATCACTTGCCTAGCATGAGTGCCATCTCAGCCACACATTGTACACATGCCTACAAATGCACATATGCGTGCGCTCGCACGCGCGCGCACACACAAGCACACGTGCGCATACACATGCGCACATGTGCGCATACACATGCGCACGTGTGCGCAGTTTTTGGTTTTTTCAAATTTAGCCAAGCTTATGGGCAGAGAATTTTTTCATGGGGTGGGCAGTACCCTGAGCCAATGGAGGTATAGAGAACTCTACCCAGCAGCCTGGTCATACACACTTTCTTAAGTATTCAAATAGCAAAGCTTTTACTTCTTAGGTATAACTCCCTCCCTCCCTCCTTCTTTTCCTTCCTTGTAAATTTGAGACAATCTGGCCATGTTGTTCAAACTGGCTTTGTAACTTTGCAGTACTCTTGCCTTAACCTCCCAAGTTGCTGCAATTACAGGCATGTGCCATCATGCCCAGCTTAATATAAAATATTGAACATACATTCCTTTCTTAAAACTGCATATGCTTAAGAAACTTCTGACTTAAGGAATTTCTAACCTGATGAGTGAGGAGGCCTGTGTTCTAATCTTGGTTTGGTTCTTGTGTGTTCTTGATCCAGCCATTTATGTCTCTGAAACAGTGGTGAAAGAATTAGGATGATCCCCAAGATCCTTTCCAGTGCTCTCTGACTATCCAACTATCTCTTCATTAACTGGTACTTTTCCTGACTAGGGTGGATTTCTACCTTCTTGCGCATCATGTGCGGCAGGGCTGTGGTATTCCTACACATTATGTCTGTGTTCTCAACACTGCAAATCTGAGCCCTGACCATATGCAGAGGTGAGTCTGTCAGGATCTCTCTCTTCCTCACTGTAATTCAGACCAATTGGCTAAGGTGAGGTCACTGCACCTGCTAAATATTTTTACCCTTTGCCTTTTTTTCACATCTTTTGTTTTTGTTTTTATGTTTTGGTGCCAAATCTGGGGCTTGAACTCAGGACCTGGCGCTATTGCTTACTTTTTCTGCTCCAGGCTAGCACGCTACCACTTGAGCCACAGCTCAACTCCTAGATTTTTGGTGGTAAATTGGAGATAAGAACCTCACAGACTTTTCATGTCTGGCTGGCTTTGAACAGCGATTCTCAGGTCTCAGCCTCCTGACTAGCTAGGATTACAAGGCATGAGCTGCCAGAGCCCAGCTTAGATCTTTGAGTAGTATATCTTTTTGAGGAGTGTTTGGATAGTACTAATTCTACATTAAAATGAGTTGAAGAGCCTTGATAAAAAATGTTGATGCCAGACTTCAGCTCAGAACACTTTAAAGGCATGTATGTTTGAGAGAGAGAGAGAGAGAGAGATAGAGAGAGAGAGAGAGAGAGAGAGAGAGAGGTTGTTGTTTGTTTTGCTTTGCTTTGTTCTTTTTAGGTATGAGACCAGGACTTTACTTGGTACTTAGTTTTTGCTCATTGATTGGCACTCTATACCAACTGAGCCATGCCTCCAATCCATGTTGTTTTTTTTTGCCAATACCAGGCCTTGAGTTTAGAGCATTGCACTCTTGGTTGGTTTGGTTTTTTTCACTCACAGCTGGCCTCCCCTGCCTCCAGTCCAGCATTTTGGTGGTTGATTGGAGATAGGTCTGAAGGACTTTTCTGCCTACCCTGGCTTCAAACTTCAAAATTCAGATCTTAGGGGCTGGGGATATAGCCTAGTGGCAAGTGTGCCTGCCTCGGATACACGAGGCCCTAGGTTCGATTCCCCAGCACCACATATACAGAAAACGGCCAGAAGTGGCGCTGTGGCTCAAGTGGCAGAGTGCTAGCCTTGAGCGGGAAGAAGCCAGGGACAGTGCTCAGGCCCTGAGTCCAAGGCCCAGGACTGGCCAAAAAAAAAAAAAAAATTCAGATCTTAGCCTCCTGAGTAGATAGAATAACAGGCATGCAGCATTAGTGTCTGGCTGTTTTTGTTTGTTTGTTTGTTTTTAAACAGGAAGGATCTCGCTGTGTTGACTCAGGTTGCTCCAAATTCTGAGCTCAAACAGTCCTCCCTCATCAGCCTCCCAAGTATATGGGAATATAGACATGCTGCTAGGTACCCTGGCATTTGTTAGTAAAAACTTTTCCAGGTTATGAAGGTTTGAGACCCACTGTCTTTAAGTTCAGAGTATATAAACACTGTATAAGGTACTCTTTCTGCTGACTTTTCCTACAGACAAAAAGTTTTCTCTGGGCTGGGAATGTGGTTTAGCACGAAGCCCTGTTTTCAATTCCTCAGCACCACATACATAGTCATACATAGAAAAAGACAGAAGTGTTGCTGTAACTCAAGTGGTAGAGTGCTAGCCTTGAGCAAAAGAAGCTCAGGGACAGTTCAGCCCCAGAACTGTAAAAAAAAGTTTTCTCTGCATTCTAATTTTCTTCTTTTAATATACAAATAAGGAGGTAGTTAGAAGTGAGAGGCTTCGGGCTGGGGATATGGCCTAGTGGCAAGAGTGCTCGCCTTGTATACATGAGGTCCTGGGTTCAATTCCCCAGCACCACATATATAGAAAACGGCCAGAAGTGGCGCTGTGGCTCATGTGGCAAAGTGCTAGCCTTGAGCAAAAAAAGAAGCCAGGGACAGTGCTCAGGCCCTGACTCCAAAGCCCCAGGACTGGCCAAAAAAAAAAAAAAAAAAAAAGAAATGAGAGGCTTTACACATCCTCTGACTTACAAAGAATGGCATTATGTATTCCTGGGTCCCCCACTTTGTTAGTGAATGTGCTGTGTGCCACATCCCCAAACATTGTTCCACTCTGAAGTGAAGTGGAGGGTAATAAGGATCATACTTTTTCTTGGCTTACAGGTTGACTTTCAAACTGTGCCACATGTACTGGAATTGGCCTGGTACCATCAGAGTTCCAGCTCCTTGCAAGTATGCCCACAAGCTGGCTTTCCTGTCTGGACAGATTTTACATCATGAACCAGCCATCCAGCTGTGTGAGAACCTGTTCTTCCTGTGATGGCAGCCTAGGCTGACAAGGAGAAATTGGACTTCCAACTCAGCTGTACCACTTATAGAATCAACAAACCAAAGTGGCTTTTATGTCAGCATTCTTTCCTTTCTCTAACCCTGTAGAATAAGATTTCTTTTTCTCTGTGTTTAAACCTGATATCAACAAGAAGCAAGTTTCATAGTCCAAGACAGAAATGGGCTTGCTGCCAATGGTGTTAGTACTGCTACTGTTTAGAGTGATGTAAATGCAGGAAAGACCATTAAGACCTTCCCAAGGTAGAGTGTGTGCTTATCATGTGCAAGTCCCCAAATATTATATATGTCAGTAGAGACAGCAGTTAGACCCAGAAGTTGTGCTTCACAGAATTATTGCCATTTCTAGTGCCATAGAAAACAATGAATTAAGTCAATTCATGTATCTTAGAGAGTTACTTTATTTGAGTGACTGAAATGCTTAAAAATGGGCCTGTAAGGCAGAGTTTTTCAGAGATCTTGCTGTTGCTGGCATCTGTGGAAGGCATGTAGTAAAACAGTTTGTGGAATGGTCAGGCAGGCCCTTGCTGCCTAACCTTTCCTGGAGAGGAACTTAATGACACCTGTGATGATGTGGTTTAAAAGTAGCTTGCAGCTAAATGCCTTGGCTTTCTGAGTGTCTAGCTGAGCCTTTCTGACCATATTGGTTGGTTGCTATGTACCATATCATATGACTTTCTTGCTATCCAATACACAAACTGAAAGATGGGCAATGGGCTTGTAAGGCAGAGTTTCTTTGTGATGGTCTGCAGTAAGTTTCAGACTTTTTGGTGGTTGTTTTTTTTTTCTGGGGGAAGGGTTAGTCCTGGAGTTTGAACTTAAGACCTGGGCACCATCCCTGAGCTTCTTTTGTTCAAGGCTAGCATTCTACCACTTGAGCCATAGTGCCAACTTTTGGCTTTTTCTGTTTTTATGTGGAATCAAACCCAGGGCCTCATGCATGTTAGGCAAGCCTTCTACCACTAAGCCACATTCCCAACCCCAAGTTTCAGGTTTTAAGTAACAATTTTAACAGAAAAGAATGCAACAGTTAGGAAAGTTCAGGATAGATATGAGATTTTATCCACCCTTTCAAGGAGGTACATAGCTTTTTGCTTTTTTTTTTTTTTTTTTTGTCTGTGAGACAGAACATTTCTCTTGCACAAGAAGCTTTTACAGCTGTGGGCTCACTTAACTAGGGACTTTTCAGAATCCAGAAGCCATCTTGGAAAAACTAGACCCTCCAGACTTTAGTCACCAGGCCTATGAATTTCAGTGTTCTGAGGAAGCACTGGTTTTCTGTGTGGTTCTCCCCACTCCTGCTTCAAAACTGTCCAGTTTTTTCAGGCTTAATTCTACCATCCTTGTTTTACTGGTCTTTCAAAGCAAAATTATTTTAACATTTTCAGATTTCTGTTTGTTCATTCATGTTTTTATATGATGGGAGAGAGAGAAGATAGAGCAGAAATGCTCTTTTTAAATGACAGGATATTGGTGCAAGGGATGTCGTTAAGTAGTACAACATTTACCTAGCAAGGCCCTGGGTTCAGTCTGCAGCACTGGAAAAAAAAATCTGGAAAAACAAAATAAGAATGTGTAGAAAAAGGTTACCTTTTAAATCTATCTAAAAGAAGAGACGAGGCTGGAGTTACGGCTGGAGTTACAGCTCAGTGGTAAAGTGCTTGCCTACCATATGTAAGGTCTTGGGTTTCATACCTAGCACAGCGAGAAAAGAAAAAAGACACCAAGTAAGCTTTATCTGTTGCTACACCCAGAGGCTGGGGGGTGATGAGTATTGGTGGTCAGAGCCCCCTTACTAAGGTGAGGCCAAGACTTGGGATATAAAAGCACTGAAGCCAAAGAGATTGAACCACTGGTCTCTGGCTGAACAGCCCCATTTTCTGATTTTCTTTGGAAGCATTTTGAATTTCTCTTTTGAAGTTGGATTTCCTAGTAGTCTTTTTCTCTTAGATATTCAGAACAAATACTGGAATATAATGCCTAATATCTCTACTTTTTATTCCTAATGTTCTTATTCCTGGGTTTTCAGTTTCAATGTCAAATAGTTGGGTTAACAGAAGGTGGGAAATAAAAACAAATTTGTATAAATGTGCAGTGGTGTTGGAAAGAGTGTTATTTATATATTAATGGATACAGTTCCTTTTCCTTCAGAGAACTGCACCACCAAATTGTCCATTATTCTGCAAGCCAGGTGCACTTGTGTTAGCAGTCAGGTAATTTCACTCCGAGCAGGGCAGGAATGCTTAACCAGAAAACATTCTGGCAGTCTCAACCTCTGGAACCAATGAGGCATGTACATTTTATGTGTTTTCTCTTCCCATAGGTTCCATTTGCCTGAGAGAGTCAAAGTTAATGTCCGAGAGTGGCTCCCCACCCTTTATGAAATGCCTGTCCTTTACGGATACTTCGTGGTGTATCTGCATCCTTTTCCTGCCCGTTGGCTTTACCATTATACCTGTCAACAAAACAATAACAATTAACAAGAAGTAATGAAATAGAAAACAAAAAAAAAATCAGTGAATCCAGAACTTGGTTCTTTGAAGAGATTAACAAAATGGCAGACCATTAATTAGACTGGACTGGTCAATAATAAAGAGTCAAATTGCTAAAATTTGCGCAAAAGGGATAATTAGGGAGTTACTGTGAACAAAATAAGTAGATAAAATTCACAGATTCCTTGAGGTTACTTGCTACCAAGCATGCCCTCTCACCTGTCTTGCTTGTCTGTGAACCTACCAGATGGTAACAGGAATCACAATTGAGACTTCTTTTTAACCCTTTGGCTGACAGTCTAAGATGCTAGCACCTGGGTCCTCAGAACTGCAAAGGACTTTCACATCCCCACCAATCCTTTTAAATTTGCTAAGCCATGCCAAATATAGAAAGCACTTTACTTTTTCTCAAAGAATGTAAGAACCAGAGAAATTGATCATTGATCTCACAGGCTGTAGAACAGTTATGGACTCCAGTAAGGTTGTGTGGTAGAGAACTGGGAGCTACAGAGGGTGGAAGAGGAAGAGAATGTTGGCTGGCCGTGTATCACCACACCACCCAAGGGGCTATGGGTTTCTGAGTCCCCAGCTCCACTGTGTACAATCAAGGTAGGAGGAGGAGCTCTCCATTTTCTGGCTTTTTGCCCGATGCTGTTTCCCTCACTTTACCTAAGGAAATCTGTCTACATACTTTTGGCACATAGCTGTGATTTGAGTGGAATAGCAACAACTGTCATACCCATTTCTGGTGCTCAGTTCTCTTAAATATTGCCCAACTTAGTGAGTTGGACTGTTCATTCATCCATCAAATATTTCTTGAGAATTTCTTATGTGCAAGATGTTACACTAGATGTTATACTGAATTTCTTACAATCAAGGCAGATTGAGTCTAATATGAGGGGTAGAAATAAAATACATGGAAGGGAAAAGTAGATTATAAACCTTATTCTGTAGATCACAATCTAATAAAAGTCATGGAATCAATTTATTGAGTTTGTTACTGCTTTTTGCCAGTCAGGGCTGAGGCACAGTCCCTGAGCTGCTTTTTGCTCAAGGCTAGTGCCACTTCCCACCTTTTCTGTTTATGTGCTACTGAAGATAATCATACCTATACGTGCTAGGCAAGCACTCTACCACCAAGCCACATTCCTAGCTTTGCTACTGCTTTTTAAAAAGGAACTATACATTATCAGTGTGCTGAGTATGCTAAGAACATTTTGTGGGTTTTTTGTTTGTTTGTTTCTTTTTGCCAGTCCTGGGGCTTGAACTCTGGGGCTGAGCACTGTCCCTGGCTTCTTTTTGTTCAAGGCTAGCACTCGGCCACTTGAGCTACAGCGCCACTTCTGGCCGTTTTCTATATATGTGGTGCTGAAGAATTGAACCCAGGGCTTCATGTATAAGAGGCAAGCACTCTTGTCAGTAGGCCATATTCCCAGCCCCATTTTGTGGTTGTTTTTTTGTTGTTGTTTCCTTGTTTTTTTGTATGTATGTCCCGGGATCAAACCCAGACCCTCACGAATGCTAGACAAGTATTCTTCTACTGATCTATAAGCTCAGTCCACATTTTCTGTAATTTTTGCTTGCTATATTATTTATATTGGAGTTAGGTATTTTATAATATGGGTTATGGTAAAAAAAAAAAAGCCCCATGTGGTGGTTCATACTTGTACTCTAGAGGCTGAGGCAGAAACATCTTAAATTTGAGGCCAGCCTGAGTTATGAATTGGATGAGGCTCTGTCTAAAGAGAAAGAAAGAAAAAGAGTGAAGAAGTAACGAAGAAAGGAAGGAAGAAAGAAGGAAGGAAGGAAAGATCAAATGTACTTCAGAACAGTAGAGAAGTTTTGCTGGAGGGGAGGAGGAATAGATGTCTACCAAGGACATATTAAGTTGTGGGGTGCAGGGGGTGGGGCCTTAACTGGCACTGTGCAAGAGGGACAGTATTATCAGTGACAGTGTAGTATTTAATCAATCTATACCTATAGAATTGGGGAAGGGGGGGTCTAGATATGGAGACATGACCTTTTGATTTTGAGCTGTGTTAATAATTAATTGTATTCCCTTCTGGGATTACTGATAGTTTATCAGTGTTGGTTGCCACTGTGGACTTTGGCAGCTCTACCTTTAGTCTGATTGCAGACAAATGAGAATGGCATGATAGGCTGTATGGTGGGTGTATGTCCTTCCTCCTCTCTCTACTGCACTTTGTGAGCACTCTGACACCTAAAATTCCCAAGCATAGCATTGCTGTATTGACTGGAAAAAACTCATAGAACCACTTGTTATATAGCAAGAGAAGAATATTTTTGGGGGGGATCTGTGTTTATGGACTTCATACTATCCAGGGCTCTATGTACTTGAAGTATTTTATTTCTGGTGGGCTTCTCATTCTTTTTCCATTCTTTAAGGAAAGGCCTGGTGAGAGACTTTTTCTGACAGCCCTATGCCCTTTGGATTAGTCTCAAGTGAATGACATAATGTTGGCAAAACAGCAAGTTTAACTAAGAAATACAAATATAAAGGGCTATTACAGAGATGAAGGAGCTCTGGGGAAAATTCTGCAAGACTTATCATTACCTTAAATTTACTTGGAAAATAAATGAGAATTCAATAGCATTCTTGTCCCCCTTACCCACTGAAGCATTGTAATTACAGGGTGAGGATAATTGAATTTTAGGGGAAAAAAAACCAGGGCTCAGCGAGTCTGTTCTTCTAGAGCGACCAGAAGATTTTGGCCTGGCTTCATTGCTGCTTCCCCATCCTCTCCCCAGCCTTGAAGAGCAAGCAGAGGGGTGAGGGTGGGAGGATGGGTAGCGGCCCTCCCTACCATCTCTGTTCTAGGGGGGACTCCCAGCCTTTCTTTGCTTCTTAACACCGGTGTGCTTTCCAAGACTTGCATGTCCCTCCTTTCCTACCCAAATTGCAGAGGCAGAGACTCAGTCGTCTCCCGTTCTACTTAAAGCCTTTCCTCTAGAGTTTCACAGACCCGGGGGTCAGCAATTTGGCTTTAGAGGAAGTAATCCTGAAGTCCCGCTAGGTAGGACAATGGGAGTTTAAATGGAGGTTTATTTTCTCGAGAAATTTGCATTTCCGAAGGCTGATATCCATCTCAATAGGCCCACCGCGTAACGGAAGGGACTCCCGGGATGTTCGCTCACACCTGAAGGCGCACGCATCCCCGTTTGGACTCCTTTAGATACTGGACGGTGGCGGCTGAGCGGCGTGAAATCCTGTTTGGAAAGTGAGTATCATCCGTATCATCCGGTTGACTTGGGACTCGAACGGACCGGACGTTTTAGTTCTTTTGGCTTGTGGGAGTTGGGCAGAAGGAGGACTGCGGGGCGCCCCCTCCTAGAAGGCGCTCCCGAGGGATGGAGAAGGGCGGCGCGAAGCCTGACATCAGTCAGCGGGGCTGAAATGCCGGCGGATCTCCAGCGAGCAGCTCGGTCCGGGAGGGCGGAGGCCAGATCGCGAGCGCTTCCCACAGAGGTGGGGAGAAGGTGTAATGGAGCGGGACGTTTCCGGAGGAAGGAGGAGCCCTCCGTGGGCCTCGGTGAACCAAGGGTGGAATTCGAGGGAAGGCTGGAGAGAGCCGAACCGGCCGGGATCCGAGTCCTAGCTGCCGTGCGCCGGAAGGCCGGAGCTGGCTGGGTCCCAGGCGGCGGCACGCCGCTCGCCCCACGTGGCAGGCCCTGGGGAGCCCGGCGGGGCGGGGCCTGCCACGTGAGGGCGGGGCCTGGCGGAGGCGGGGCCTGCCGCTGACGCGCGGGGTATATAGCCGGGCATGCGCGTCTCGACGGGGCCCGGACGCAGGGAGGGGGGCTCCAGGCTGTCTCTGCGGACACACGGACTGAGCCGCTCTACCTTCGCCGGCCGCCCCTGGGCCTGGCGAGCGAGGCTGCGCGGGCCCAGCTGCCGGCCTCTGGGCGTCAGGTGAGGGCGGAGAGCCGGCGCTCGGGATGGGCACTGACGTGCGCGCTCCGGGGGTGAGGGGCGGAGGGGGGACGGGTGATGCCGGCGCGCTCAGGACCCGGAGCCGCTCCGGGGACCGCGCGCGGCCGGACGCGGCCGGCACCTGGCCGCGGTGCCACGGTGGCGGCGAGGGGGCAGGAAGGAGGTCACAGCGACGGTCCCTTGCGGCGGAGGGCGCGGGATGGGGCCGAGAAGGGCGCCCAGGACGCCGGTGGCTGCGCAGACAGGCGGCGGTGGGCTTCCAGGACCCCGGTGACCCTGAGCACCGGAGCGCGGCGGTGGCGGCGGCCCGGCGAATGGGCAGATCGGATGCGCGGAGCCGGGGGCCGCTCCGAGGGGACACGGGGGTCTGCGCGTCACCTCGTAGCTCAAGATCGATGCCCCGAATGTTCCAGCGGGGCCGTAGCACTCCCCGGTAACCCCGGGGAGGCGCCGGACCCCCACCTGGCTGACCGCGAGGATGGCTCTGGGCTATTTTTGATTCGACTGACCAAGTTAGGTGGTTAGTCTGGGCTCAGGCTGCCCTCTTTTGGCATTTTAGGGCTACGGGACAAAAAAAAAAAAAAATCCAGGCAGTTTCATCATCATGGTATCCTGAGGTCCAATCAAAACGTAGAAAATTGACCGTTCTCTGGGTTGGGGAGGGGGGTTGTCCAATTTAAAGGATGTAGTATCATCCGGGGCCTAGGTGTCCCCCAAAGCTGTCTTCTCCAAATAGTTGCATGGTCTACGTGTCTACAAGGGACTCTTTTGAGTGTGATTTGGTCAGGGGCGGAGTGCTCTCCTGTGACCTAAAAGGAAGGGTGGGGGCAGGAGCAGCTCGGACCAAATTCTCTGAGCAACCCAGATTTGGATTCCTAACTTTTAGGCCTTTCTTCCCCGGTAGCCTCCAGCTATTGAGACATAGGCACTTGCCAGCCGGGGGTGACAATGGTAGGGAGTTGTACGGGCTGGCCTGAGGGTGGTCACTCTGGCTTCTGCTCCTGTCAGGCTCTGCCTCTAGCTTTAGGTTGACTAAGGACGTACTGGATGGCTTATCTACAGTATGTACATTTCTGTAATCATTACCTCTTAAAACGTAGGCCCTCACCTAAACACGGAAAGGACCTTTCTTTGAGGAAGCACCTGAAGGAGTGTCCAGATTCAAACGTGCAGAGGCTGGGGTTATAAACCACTTACTCTCGTTTTTATTGGAGGCTCAGGTGAGTTTTGTTTTGTTTTCAGTTGTGTGGTAGTCAGGAGAGGGACTTGTAGACAAGTTTACTTCCTAGAGGTGATGAGGGGCATTGAACAGTGGAGAGGGAAGACCCTGGGTATTGTCCTGGCCAAGAAGCCGCCTTTCTATCTACTCTGGCTTTTGTTACTCCCCTAGCCTCTGGAACTAGAGAGGACAAGCTGGGGGCCACGTGTTGGCTCAGAAGCCTACTGACAAAGGGGGTTGGCTGTGTTATTGTCCTAGTCATTTAGACAAGAAGAGGAATCAGAATTGTGGGCTCCAGGAGGTACAGAGCCCTGTAATTCTCAGAGTACAGATCCAAAGCCAGAGTTGTTACCGAAGAGCAGGTCTGATGCACATGGCTGGTCTGTGCTCTGAGGCAGGCGCTGTTGCTAGAGGCAATGAAGTTCAGGTGGTGCGTGGTGACTGAAAGGGGCTTCTGAGTCAGATGCTGTGTGTTCAAATCCTGGCCTCCTTACTCTAGTGAAAAGTTTCTGAACATCTTGGATCTGTTTTCACTGTCTTACATTTGGGATTGTACCTAGAACATCTCATCTTTGTGGGTGGAATGTGTGGCTTACCATTGTATTTAGTATTTAGTTCTGGGAACATTTCTTCATTGAAGAGATAGTCCTTCTCTTGGCTAATACTGGTAATATGACCAGGAAGGGTGTGTGTGTGTGTGTGTGTGTGTGTGTGTGTGTACTGCCTATGTATCTGTCACAGGACTAGTCTTGTTTTTAAAGGCTTCCTGTCCTCCTCTTACCTCACCTGCTCACATCCAGAGGCACCTCAATCCATGTCCAATATCTATACAATCTTGGGATCGCTGTAGTGTTGTTGGGCATCAGGAACCCCACTCCTCACGGTGCCAGAGCAATGCTACCTGGTCACATTTGATGCCCAAGAAAGGAATACCCAGCCCTTTGCAAACCACACACCAGTAGCATGGTCTTTGGATGGAGTTTGTTTGAAAAAATGAAAGATATTAGGTCCAGGGGGGTTAATTGGTGTCCCTGAGTAACATTGCTCCCTAGTGGCCAATTGACTTGGTGGGGGAATATCAAAAGAAGTGTTTTATTTTGATTCCTAAGTATGGAAAAGTTACTGATGGTTCTTGTCTTTTCCTTGGTATGCTGAAGAGCAGATGTCAGTTGCTCCTCTGTATACTAAGGGAAAGGGAGGTGGTTTTTGCTTCTGCCACAGAAGTTTCTTCTGGAGTAGTCTTCTACTTCCTCTTTACAGACTCCAGAGTTGGGAGGATGAGAAATGTTCTGAGAAGGGTCACATTCTGTCTATTGGTCCCCCTTCCACCCTCTGCCCCAGCAACACGCATTAGATTCTATAGTGGGCCCTCTCTGACCTCCAGGCTGGCGGCTGTCAGAATGCCAAGAGATAAGGAGTCCAGAGTCTGCTCAGTTGGGACTCCTGCCAGTCCTGGGCCTCTTGCCTGCCCAGGGCAGTGCCACCACAATGGCTCCAAGCCCCAACAGCCATCTCGCTTTCCCAGATGCCCAGAGGGGCCCTCTAGTTGGGCCTAGATGAGATAGGGGGGAAGGCAGAGTCCCCTGCTGGGCTCTCCAGCCTGGACCAGGCCAGGAACATGCCATGTAAGAGGAGACAGCCACAGAATCTGTTGAGGGAACATGCTCAGCCATGGGACACCAAATTCCCTGCCTTGGCAACCAGAGACCTGACTGTTCTACAGCCTCCTGACCTGCAGCAGCAGGCCCCCTGAGAGGCCTGGGGTTTGATGAAAGGAGAGGATAACACTCCTCAGCTTATTACCACTGAGTCCCTAGTGGTTCTCTCAGAGCACTCAATATTAATAGTTAATAAAATACCCATTAAAAGTTGGGGACTAAAGGGATGGAGATGTAGCTCAAGGTAGAGCCCCTTCTTGCATGGAAGACACAAGGCCCCCGGGTTTCATCTGTAGCACCACAAACAAAATCAAAACCATGCTTTAAGTAATTGGTTTTCTCTTAAAATTAGGTCTTTGTTTTATTCACTGAGACTTTTTTTGAAGGTGGTATTGGGGATCAGACTCAGGGCTTGGAGCATGCTAGGCAAGCAAGGGCTCTCCTTGCTAAGCTATGCATCTTGATCCCTTCACTGAGATTTGTTTAGGGCCAAGGCCTTTTCCTTGCAGCTTTAGGTCCTCTAATTAGACTTGCAGATTGCACACACACACACACACACACACACACACACACACAATCACACTTAGGAATAGCACCTGTAATTCCATTACCTCCCTCCTTCCTCCATCTCTTTGTTTTGTCTGGGTCGGCAGATCTTTCCATATGGGTACACAGAATGCTTTTGCTCTGCTCTGTTATGGCTGCTTAGTGTTCTGTACCATGGAAGTACTCTTTTTTTATAATATATTTGGCCCAAGTTAGTTTTTTCCATTATATACCAGGCTTTAATGAGTAACTTTGTGCAAGTGCTGTTTCCTACATGTATAAGTATGAATCTGCAACTGTATGAAGTAGGATTGCTGGGTAAAAGTTTAACTATCTCTGTTCAATTAGTTTTTTTTTTTCCTTCCCTTTTTTGTTTTTGGTACCAGTCCTGGGCCTTGAACTTAGAGCCTGAGCTTTTTCCCTGAGCTCTTTTTGCTCAAAACTAGTTAAGACACAGCTCCACTTCAGACTTTTTTTGAATAGTTTATTGTAGGTAGGAGTCTTACGGACTTTCCTGCCCAGGCTGGCTTTGAACTGTGATTGCCAAATCGTAGCCTCCTGAGTAGCTAGGATTATATGTGTACCACTAGTGCCTGGCAGTTTTTCATTTAAAAAATATATATGTATATATATATATTAGAACTTAAAACAGTTGGGAATATGGCCCAGTGGTAGCGTGCTTGCCTCATATACATGAAGTCCTGGGTTCAATTCCTTTGCACCACATATATAGAAAATAGCCAGAAGTGGCCCTGTTGCTCAAAAGTGGTAGGGAGCTAGCCTTGAGCAAAAAGAAGCCAGGGACAGTGCTCAGGCCCTGAGTTCAAGCCCCAGGACTGGTAAAACAACAACACTTGAGAACCATATATGCAATCCCACTTATATATATACACACTTAATTGCAGCCCCTCCTTTTTTGAGACAGGATCTCTTGCTATGCTAGGTGCCAGAAGCTCACACCTGCAATCCTAGCTATTCAGGATGCTGAGATCATGGGATTATGGTTTGAAGCCTGCCCAGGCAGGAAAGTCTATGAGACTTTTTTTTGGCCAGTCCTTGGGGCTTGAACTCAGAGCCTGAGCACTGTCCCTGGCTTCTTTTTTGCTCAAGGCTAGCACTCTACCACTTGAGCCACAGCGCCACTTCTGGCTTTTTCTATATATGTGGTGCCGAGGAATCGAACCTAGGGCGTCATGTATACAAGGCAAGCACTCTACCACTAGGCCATATTCCCACCCCCCTCTATGAGACTCTTATTTCCAGTTAACCCCCAGAAAGCCAGAAGTAGCATTGTGGCTCAAATTGGTAGAGTGCTGGCCTTGAGCAATAAAGCTCAGAGGCAGCACCCAAGCCCTGAGTTCAAGCCCCATGACTACAAAAAAAAAAAAAAAATCCCTTGCTACACATAGCTAACTACAGACTTCTACTCAACACCCTCCTGCTTCAGTCTCATGAATGCTGGGATTACAGGCAGGGGTTACCATACTGTGTTCTAATTATAGTTCTTTTTTTGTTTGTTTGTTCTGGTACTGGGGCTTGAACTCAGGTTCTTTCTTGCTCATAACTGGTATTCTCCCACTTGAACCATATCTCCAGTCTAGCATTTTGCTGGTTAATTGGAGATGGAGCCTCACAGACTTTTCTACTCGGGCTGGTTTAAGATCTTGATCCTTAGATCTTAGCTTTCTAAATAGCTAGGGTTACTGTACAGGTATGACCCACTGGCACCCAACTTTTTACTTTGAATTTAGGTGTACTAAAAAGTTGCAAAAGTAGATTCCTTGTGTTGTAGTACAGTTATCAAGACCAGGAAATCCACATTGGCATGGTATTATAAGTTGTAGACCTTTAAAAAATGAAACAAATGTCTTCCCTGATCTTGTTTTTCTGGTCCAGGATCTGACCTGCCACCCATTTAGTCAAGATTTTTCCTTCCTATCATCTCTAGCCTGTAACACACAGTTCCTTGCTCTGATTAGAATGTGGTCATGGGTTCTGAGCAAGAACATAAGCATGATGTTACGATCTTTTCAGAGGATCATAAGGAGGCATTCGTGTCAGGCATTTAGGTGAGCACATCTTCTGAGAGCTAAATCCAGGTCCTTGTCCTGAGCTACACTCAGACACCTCCATCTTCCTGCTGGTACTGTTTACCTGACCACTTGGTGTCTACTGTACATTCGCACTGGGAAAGTCATTATCTTTCTCCCTCTGTAGACTGCAATTCTATTTCTCCTTGTACTTTCACCCTCTAATTTTAGCACCCATCTGTGGATCTTAGTTGCATCAACGATAACTGGGTTGTTTGCCTAATGAGTCTCAATTTCTCTCTTTCCTCTTAGGTTTTATTAATTCTGTTGTCAGGAAGAGCTGGCCTTTCTTTCCCATTTATATCAGATTTTATTCTATGGCTCACACTCTGTGATCATTATTTGTGACTCAAATTGTTCCAGCTTTGGCTTTCTTTCGGGGTACTTGGAATGGACGCCAGGGCTTCACATATACTAAGCTAGGCCTCCAACCCAGCTTTGGCCATTTTAAGATCTGTTTAGTTGTGTCCTGTGTTCTTTGACAAGCACTATATTCTTTTCTAATTTTAAAGTTTTTTTTGTGTGGTAGTACATTAAGATATTCTTGTTAGCTTTTCTGTCATTTCCCTGCCCTGACTCTAGAATCAACTCCTTCCCCAGGGAGCCAGATGGTATAGAGAAACAAAACTGTGGTGAAGTGCTCTTCACTACTGGGGTTGTCTTTGCTTCTGGACATCTTAGCACAGGAGGCTATGAAATATGGCATGAACTCATGCACAAATGCATCTACATATCAAGATTTCTGTCTGTACATGTATTTGAAAACATGAGTTTGTACTAATACCATTTATTCCAATCTAACACCAAGGTTCCCTTGCCCCTTTTTTTTGCCAGTCCTTGGGCTTGAACTCAGGGCCTGAGCCCTGTCCCTGAGCTTCTTTTGTTCAAGGCTAGCACTCTACCACTTGAGCCACAGCACTACTTCTGGCTTTTTCTGTGTATGTGGTGCTGAGGGATAGAACCCAGGGTTTCGTGCATGCTAGGCAAGCACTCTACCACTAAGCCACATTCCCAGCCCCACCCCCTGTTATTTATAACCTTTCCAATAGAGAAAAACCCCTCTCAATCATCAACCATTTTCAACTTTTTCCTTCTCCTTCCCTCCCTCCCTTCTCCCTTCTTCTCTTCCTCTCCCTCCTCTATTTTTCAGATACTATCTCCTGTTTCTGCCTAGGGCTGGTTGTAGACCACACTCTTTCTCCTCAGCCTCCTCCTGCCTCAGTATCTCACATAGATGTAATTCCAGGCATGCATCACCATACCTGGCCCACTGATTTATTGTGTTAATGTTGGGTTGTAGTTCATTTTCTGTGTTTTCTGGTATTACCATGACACCGATCGACAGCTGTGCACTTGACTCCTCAGCTGTGAGATGACAGAGTCCAGAGTGGAGGTGAGCATTCCTCACAAATAGGGGATTCAGTGCCTGGAGCTGCACTGGGTCTGACTGAACGCACCACCTTGTCTGTTCTAAATGCCCCTCAACTCTACCCCTCAGTACACATGCTTGTACTCTCCTTCATTGTTCTGCTTTCCTGCCAATCTCATCTGTCCTGGGCAATTTTCCTCTGCATTTCCTACTTTCAGACCTCTTCGACCCATAGAATACGCTGTGTTGTGATGTTTGAAGTTGGTAAGGCTGCCTGGCTCAACACCTAGTCAGAAACACCTGTCACTCATTTCTACAATACCAGCAGCTGCTGCTGGGCCTGCACTTAACATGGTCAGTAGGGTGGGTCAATGAGGAGGCAGCTAGAATGGGAAGGCATGCAGATGTGGCCAATTTGTGGTACTTGGGATGGAAGCACTTTACTCCCAGCCCTGTGCATAGTCAGGCTGTGCCACCTGTGACCACAACTGCTGCAGCAAATAAAAGTGTGCCTATCAGAGCAGGCAAGCAGATTAGCACAACACCCACAAGAGGTCAGCTGGCATTCCCACCTGGAGGATTGGCACTGCCCAGCTCACCTGGCTGAAGGACTGAGCTTCCTCACCCTTCCCCACACTGTTCCCCTGTGCGGTGCCAATCTGGAGTCTCTCTCAGTTCCTCAGGTCCCTAGTGGTTCCTTTACTCTCTTTTAATGTCCACAGAGATCTGCAGAATCAGCTTTTGTTAGAAAATGTAACAAAGCCCCAAGCTTGGAGCCTCTGTTTACAGTTCCTGCCCACATACAATGACAGGGTCATTGGTGCTCCTCTTAGAGTTCCAACCATAGATCAAGCCAGCACTAGAGGTATTTGCCTAGGCCATTCCCTAACAAGCCACAGGAAGGTTGTTTCATAGTGCTGGAGGCCAGAAGCATGAAACCTTGTTCCAACAGGCCCCAGGGAAAATCCTTCCTTGCCCTTCCCAGCTTCCAGTGGCTCTTGGCATTTCTTGTGACAACATCACAATGTCCACTTCTGTCTTCACTGGGCCTTCCTGTGTGTGTCTGTGTCCACACCTCCCTGCCCTCTGTGGGGCATTGCTCCAGTGGTTGGTAGAGAGCCTTCCTAGCACGTACAAGGTCCTGGATTCGATTCCCAGTACTGGGGAGCAGGGAAGGAAAAAAGACGTGAGTCATTGGATTTAGAGCACATGCAATGATTTCTTGCAATTTTACGTAATTTCATAATCAGATTCCTTTCCCAATCAGATCACATACTCAGATTTTAGATAGGTGAATTACAGCCTTATCAAAACTTCCAGCCTCAGTGTAGTGGAGAGATGGCCTTTGTATACCCTGGATCGTGGAACTACAAAAGAAAAGCGAGGTTAACATTTGTATGATTATTACTACTATTTGAGATCGGGTTTGGCTACTGTAGCCCTGGCTGACTTGGAACTCAATGATCCAGTGAGCCTCTCTCTCAGGTGCTGGGATTACAGGCAGGCACCACCACACCCAGCAAAAAAGGGAAATTTCCTCCAGACCTAAGGCACATCCGGGCTAGCTCTTGTGAGGGTCAGGGACCCAGGCTCTCTGTGTCCACAGTGCTGGCTCAGATCTGAAAATGCTGAAGGGTGGGGGCTCCCCACATTCTGGATCCAAGTGCTTTGCACTACAGCCTGTACCAAGAGGCCCTGTTGAGCGTGACAGGAGCCCGTAGTATATGCAGGGCTGAGAATGCGAGAGGGGATCCCTGTAACAGGAAACACTTGAGTTCAAAGAGCTCAAGTAAGCCTCGGTAGCTAGCTAGAGGGAATGGCAGCATCTAGCCCATGTGAGAGGTCAGGCCAGCACAAGGGTGATGAGTCAGAAGTAGATAGACACTGGGCCCCACTAGGAAGCTCTGACCCAAGACTGAGGTAACCCCCACCCCCATGCTGCTAGGTTAGCGGACCATGCACCTACCTGTCACAGACTTCTTCCCACATCACTCTTCTTGCACAAAGCAAGTTCTGTATACCAGATACTTTTTATTCACTTTCTGTGTATTAATTTTCCCAGCTACTCTTAAGGGAGGAATTGTTTGTACTTACATTTTTCCATAGAAGGAAGATGTGGCTCACTTCTGGAATCCTAGCTACTCAGGAGGCTGAGATTTGAGGTTGGTTCAAGGCTAGCCTGGGCAGGAAAGTCCATGAGACTCTTATCTCCAATTAACTACCCAAAGGCCTGATGTAGAGCTGTGGTTGGAGTGGTAAAGTTCTAGCCTTGAGCACAAAAACTCTGGGACAGTAGCTAAGCCCTGAGTTCAAGCCCTAGGACCAGCACAAAAGCAAGAAAAGGGGAAAAAAAGCTGAGGGCCAGCATCCAGGTCTTAACACTGGCACCTTCCCCTCCCTCACTACCCCCCCCCCCCAAAAAAAGGAAGAGGAATTTCATTGAGTTGTAACCCAATCCAAATCTTTGAAGCTAGTGAATTCAAGCTCAGGGTTCAGACTGAAGTCTGACTTAGAATCCCTTTTTATTCTCTGTATATTTTGTTATCTGGATTACTTTTAACAATTCCCTTCTGTTGTATAGTTATATTGCTTGTCATTTTTGTTTGTTTGTTTTGGTTCTGGTTTTGCCAGTCCTGGGGCTTGAACTCTGTGCCTGGGCACTGTCCCTGAGCAGCTTTTGCCCAAGGCTAGCACTACCACTTGAACCACAGCACCACTTCCAGCTTTTTTCCTGTATATGTGGTAGTGAGGAGTCGAACCCAGGACTTCATGCATGCTAGACAAGCACTCTACCACAAAGTCATATTCCCAGCTCCTCCAAAAGGTAATTTTTATCCAGTGAATTCCTAAAGTGAAGTTTGAGGACCTGACAGAATGATTTGAAATGTGTTTTTGAAAGTATATATGTTGAAAAATAGCCATGAAGAACTTCAAAAAGAAGCCTGTGACCTACTTTCCTAAAAGAAGAAAAGTGTGTCATTGTTTTAAGATGGATAAATGGAATGAACAAGAGTTCAAAGTCCAGCTGGGCAACGGTAGCTCACTCCTATAATCTTGGCTACTCAGGAAACCAAGATCTGAGGATCTCAGTTCAAAGCCAGTCTGGGCAGGAAATTCCTTGAGATTCTTATCTCCAATTAACCGCCAAAAAAACTGGAAGTGGTGCTGTGGCTCAGAGTAGTAGAGTGCTAGTGTTGAGCAAAAAAGCTCAGGGATATCACCCAGGCCTTGAGCTCAGGCCCCAGGATCAAAAAAACAAAAGAGTGCGAAGTCCAAAAACAGACCTCAATGTGTGTTGTAGTAATTGAGCAAACGATATTATTTCTGAATAGTTATAGTGTATGTGTTCCACTTTGTAGTATATCTTTGAATCACTTCTTTCATTCTTCATGTATGATTTTTCTTTTCTTTTTAAACTTTTCTTGACAAGGTCTATTGTATGTATAGGCCAGGCTGGTCTTGAACTCACTCTAACTCAGGCTGGCTCTGAACTCACAGTCTTCCTGCTTTCCCTTCCCAAGTGCTAGGAATACAGACACACCCTATTGTGCCTGCTTCTTCTTCCCTTCTTAGCCTCAGTATCTTCTTCTGTAAAGTGGAGTAATTCCACATTTATCCTATTTGAAAAAAAAAATTATGTTTTCCTGAAACCTGGGCTTGAACTCAGGGCCTTGTGCTCTCAGTTGGCTTTTTCTGCTCAAGGTTGGCATTCTACCATTTGAGCCATGTCTCCACTTCTGGCTTTTTGCTGGCAAATTGGAGATAAGAGTCATATCTGTCTTCCTTGGTTGGCTCAGGACCTCATTCCTCAGATATCAGCCTCCTGAATAGCTAGGATTATATATGTGTCGTGAGCACCCAGCTGGTTATTGTTTTAAAATTACTATTTTTAAGTCACTTGACAGAGTAGTTAGCTTTAAAAAATACAAAACAGGGGCTGGGGATATGGCCTAGTGGCAAGAGTGCCTGCCTCATATACATGAGGCCCTGGGTTCGATTCCCCAGCACCACATATCCAGAAAACGGCCAGAAGCGGCGCTGTGGCTCAAGTGGCAGAGTGCTAGCCTTGAGCAAAAAGAAGCCAGGGACAGTGCTCAGGCCCAGAGTCCAAGCCCCAGGACTGGCCAAAAATAAATAAATAAATAAATAAATAATACAAAACAAATTGGCCTGGCACCAGTGGTTCATACCTTTAATCTCAGCTACTTGTGGTGCCGAAATCTGGAGGGTTATGGTGTTTGGGCAGAAAAGTTCTGAGTTCTAACCCTAGTACTGCAAGATAAGTAAATAATAAAATGGACACATAATAACACGTTTAGGGGGAGTGGTATAAGGTATAATATGATAATACATAAAAACAAAATATAGTAACCACCAGCTCAGGGTAATTGGCATATTCATCACTTCAAACTGTTACTGTTTTATTGTTCAAAGTAGAGAAGTATATTGTTGATGGGTATACTTAACGCACTATTTTTTTTTCTATTTTGAAAATCTGTCACCAATACATCTTATGCTGAGGAACATGCTGTAAACTACTGGGAAGATTAAATGAAATAATGCTAGCAAACTGCTTTAGCACGGTGCCTGGCAACAGCAATAAATCCTCGCAGTCCATGTTGCCGTTACTTTAAAACTAAGGAGGAAGGAATGGCATGTGTACGACTGTGTGGTACAGCTGAGAATGACTGTCTAAGCAATGCTGGTTTGGGTAGGTGGTATTTAAGCCGCCAGAGATGAACAATCTGAGGCCCATAGGCCGGAGGAGTGATGTCTGAAGAGACCCAGGCTCTTCTCACTTGTCTTTCCACTCTGCCCTCTTCCATATATGTCCTTGGTGTTGTCACTCTCTAGCCATACTCACAGTCAGGAAGGAGAAGGGGAAATGCACGGGGAACACACATGGGGTAGCACTTAGCAGCTCCAGTGCACAGGCCACAACTAGCTGTACCTCTAATTTTTACTGCTCAGAAATGACTTCTAGGCTTTCCGAAGAGATCGATTCTCACTAAACAATACTAGGATAACAGAAAAAAAAAAAAATCAGGAGATCCTCTTTCACACAGCTGAACCAAGGTGGAGTAGAGATATATTTGGTGGGGCTTTGGTTTTTCTTTTTTTTGTGTGGCCGTACTGGGGCTTGAACCTCAGGACCTCACATTCTTGCTTGGGCCTTTTCACTCCAGGCTGGTGTTCTACCACCTCTACTTCCATACCTCTACTTCCAGCTTTTTGCTGGTTAGTTGGAGATAAGTCTCATAGAGTTTTTTTGCCTAGGCTGGCTTTGAACCATAATTGTCAGATCTCAGCCTGCTGACTAACTAGGATTACAGGCTTGAGCCTGGCTGAGACTCAAATTTTGAAAATGCAGGACAATGCAGGCAATCTTATTTCAGGGTGAAAAAGGCTTTTCTCAGCATGTTACTAAAATCAAAGCCTTAAAGGAAAATGGTGATATTTTTATTTCATCTCTGTTTAAAAATTGTGTCACTAACAACTAACTAAGATTATTTGCCAGGCATACACCTTTTGTCCTAGCTACTTAGGAGGCTGAGATCTGAGGATCACAGTTTGAAGCCAGCCTAGGCAGGAAAGTCTATGAGACTCTTATCCCCAGTAAACTAAAAAAAAAAAAAAAAGCTGGAAGTGGCGCTGTGGCTCAAGTGGTAGAGTGCTAGCCTTGAGCCAAAGAAACCCAGGGACAGAACCCAAGCCCTGAGTTTCAAGCCCAGGACTGGCACCAAAAAAAAATAAAAATTGTTCAAACATATGGTAGAAGGTTAATATTTTCACTGTTCAGCAAACTCTTAAATAAACCAATAAAAAATGATGTAGCTGAGCAGACATGAACAAAGCAGAGCCATAGACAATCTATAAAACAAAAATATTAATGTTTGTGAGCTTGAGAATGTGTTCAGCCAAACTAGGAGTCAAAGAAGTACAAATTAAGAGAACTGTAATAGATCAAGCCATTCTTTTTAGCCTGTCACTTGGCAGAGATGAGATATTCTAATCCTCAAAATCAACGAGAATTCAGTGAAATAGACACTCAAAGGGAATAGAAGTATGAAATTAAGTGTTGAGAATCTGAGCTCTGAAATGCTCTAAAACCCAAAGCTTTTTGAGTGCCAATATAAAACAAACAGAAGACTCCACACTGAAACTTTTTTATGCACAAAATCATTAAAAAAGAAAGTTATCTAAAACTGTTGAGACTCTAGCCTCCCATTAACCACCAAAAAGCATGTAACAGCTATGGCTCAAGTGGTCGGGTGTTGCTAGCCTTGAGCACTAAAGCTCAGGGAAAGCACCTGGGCCCTGAGTTAGCGCATGCGCACCAAAAATAAACAAATAAAAATCGGAAACTACCTAAGGTGTGTACGAAACAAATGAATTTCTAAAATCCGGGAAATAAAGTTACATGCAAATATTCCCAAATCTGAATTTTTTTTTCTTCAAAATTCTGAACAACTTTTGATAGCAAGCCTTTTGGGTAAGGGATGATGTTCCACTTGCAGTCGGCCCCTGCCAACTCCTCCCTAGATCTGCATTTGAGAAGATCCTCTTTGTTCTTTGGGGGTGCCTTTTCCTGAGCCTGCTTGCGGGGTGAGGGCCCGAGGCCAGCATGCTGCATGCTTTCCTGAGCCTTGCGCCTCCCTTTTCAGCTGGGGTTCTGTCACTTCTTTTACTGGAAGTCCGAAAGGGGCTGTCAGTCATGAGGGCCCTGGGCTGTCCGGCACCTTGCCTGTCATTTCCTGGAAGCCGGAGGGCTCCTCTGCCAGTCCCCAGGGCTGCTTGTTTTCTTAGAGCGGAGAGGACAGCGCTTGGGGCCAGTGGTGGCCTGGGGAAAGCTGGCTCTGCCCCCAGGTGATGTGTCCTGTGCTCTGCCATCCCGGGCTCTGCTCTGTTCACCCTCCCGTGACAGGCTGGGCAGGTTGTCAGGATTCTGGGTCCCTTGGGTAGTTTCCAGGGCAGTAAGCCATGCGGTTCCCATCTCCTTTCCCAGAAAGGTGCAAAAAGTACAGAGGTACCCACTCCCCCAGACCCGGGCAGCTGACCAAAGTTCCCCGCGGGACAGCCTGTCCAGCCCGGAGGACAGAGATCCCGTGTTGTCCTTGCCTGGGCTGCCCCTCTTGACTGCCAGCCGACCTGTGGGTGACTGGTGACTGGATGTCAGCTCTGGGGACCAGCGTGGCTTTGACCTTGCTTTCCCTCACACCCTCTTCCCGGCAGCCCCTGCCAAGCCCCCTCCCCCAGCCACGCTGTGCACTTGGCAAGTCCTGGGGGTTGTGTGCGTAATGGGAGGAAACTCAGAGTTTCCATGAGTAGCTGAGAAGTTCTAGTTTCCCTTTCTCCTCCCTTGCTGTACAGAAAGGTGAATGTATTCTCTCTTGGCGGGATTATCAGATGGTTTACATCCTGAGTGCCTTTGCTGTCTGCCTGTGCCTGCCTCTCCCCTCTACCTTCCTTTTGAATCCTGTACCCTACCATAGGGGGTCTGGCTTGTCTGGCTGTCTGGGGTCTTCAGCTCCCTGAAGTGGCTCTGCAAGAAAGGGGTTTTTGCCACCACCACCCCATCCCGTCCCACCCCCGCAGGTTGATGTGGTTTATTGAGGCCCAGACACCAAAGAGAAGCCTAGCTGTAAGATGTGTGGTGCCCATAAATGGGCAGAGGGGATAGAACACAGTCTTGAGTGCTCACTGGGGACTGACTGTGTGCCAGGCTCCAGGAAGCAAATCGGGCCCCAGTTTCTGCCCTTGTGGAGTGTAGTATCTATCTAGTAAGAGGAGACAGCTAACATATATCAAGAAAAAAGGAAAACTGTTTTGGAAAATATGTCCTAAGAGGACAATGAAGTAGGATGCTAGGGTTCTGAATGACTAGGAGAGAGGTTTTTGCTTTTTTGTTTGTTTTCGTTTTGCTACAAAGTGACCTTCAACACCAGAGGAGACCTTTGCACAGAAGCCTGTTACAAAGATATTGACCACAGCCTTCTAGGCCCTGGTTATAGCAAGTGCAAAGACTCTGAGATCAGGAGAGCTCCGTGTGTGGTGTGTTAAAGGGACAGGAAGAAGGGCTTGGGTGCAGTGGGAAGGGTCAGCCACACTGATAGGCAAGGGCCCGGAATGAGAGGTTAGATTTCCATCTACTTTAACTGGGAAGTCATTGGAAGGATTAATGCAAAGGAAGAGCTATAATCAAATTTATACTTTGATTTTATTTGTTTGTTTTGCTTATTTTGGTTGTAACTGGAGTCTGAACTCAGTATCTAGTGCTTACTGAACAGGTTGTCTGCTGCTTGAACTACCTTCTGAGCCCTTTTTGCCTTAGTTATTTTTTGAAGAGCGTCTCATGTTTTTGACCAGGCTATCTTGACATTGATCCTATTTAGTTATACCTCCTAAGTAGCTTAGCTGTAGGTGTGTACATACCATCATGCCCAGCTCCATTGTTTGAGATGGGTCTTATTTAACTTTTACTAGAGCTAGCTTCCATCCTCCATCCTCTTTCCTGCCAATCTCTGCATCCTGAGTAGCTTACAGGCTTGAGCTACTGAGCCCAGACAGATTCATATGTTAGCAGAATGACTCATTCAGCTGTAGTCTGAAGATTTGGGTATTTGATGTGTGTATTTGTTGTGCTAGGGCGGAGATGGGGGTTAATAGTATAGGGGCAGGTGCTAATTGGAAGGCCAGTTAGGAAATTCTACTTTAACATTTCAACATTTTTCTGCTCACTCAAATTTCTTGTGCTCTGCTGGTTTTACTAGGAAAGCTTGGATGGGTTTTCTCCATCTTCACTTTGAGACAGTTTTTCCAGTGCTTCATGGAGGAGGTCTTCAAGAAAAAAGTATTGACAAGGCAATTGTTGGGCTGGGAAGGTGACTTAGTGGTAGAGTGCTTGCCTAGCATGCATGAAGCCCTGGATTCGATTCCTCAGTACCACATAAACAGAAAAAGCTGGAAGTGGCGCTGTGGCTCAAGTGGTAGAGTGCTAGCTTAGTAGTGCTCTGAGTTCAAGCCCCAGGATTGGGAGGGGAAAGGCAATTGTAATTAAAATCTCTGAATGTGTGCTTGGTTTCAGACAATTCCTTCCAGAGAATCTCCTGCACTTGGCTCAGCTCAGGGGCTTTTGGGTTGTCTCCACGTTTTTGGTGAATAGTACATTTATAAAAATGTATAACAATTCTTGTGTCCATCTCTTTCTTCTTCACTGGGGTTGAAAGTCATCCAAACCAGAGCTTTGTCACTGAGATACAAGGTACAATCAAGAACCCTTTTTGTGTAACAGTCGGATTGCCTCTTGGGGTTAGTGTTGGCTGGAAAAGGTAAGCCTTTAAGTCTGGTTAGAATGTTGATCCCTTTTTAATAGGAAAGCAGTGTGGGACAGGGGAGAGGCACATAGAAAAAAGGCACAAAGCAGCCACATTGGAAAGACGATACTTCTTTTGTATGATTTTTTTGGAGACAACCATTATAGTCTGAAAAATTGAAACTTTGGCCATGTGGCCCTGATCTATATAGCTTCAGTGTGACAACAACCTGGTTGCCTTTGGCCTGGAATCCATTACAGCTGCTCTCCACAGCTCTGGCCTGGGTAGAGATGGGGACTGGATCCTCAGTTCTCCTTTGTACCTTGACTGAGAACGTTTTGAGAAGACACCCAAGCCTATGCTTTGCCCTTGACCTTCTGACCCTACGTCCCTAGAGAGTGAGGTTTTGCCTGTTTCACAAGTATTTTGGATTTGCATACACACATAGTAAGTACTTAGGAAGTTCCTGCCGATTTCATCAGACTGTTAAGAAACAGCCCAGTTACTAAGCCTCTAAGGATGGGTGTGGTGATGCATTCTTATAATCCCAACTACTTGGGAGGCAGAGGTAGAGGTAGGAGGATCTGTCTTGAGATCAGCCCCCGGTGAAAGTGAGAAACCCTATGTGAAAAATAAACTAAATCCGAATGGGCTGAGGGTGTGATTCTAGAAGCCCCGAATTCAATGCTCCCTTCAATGGGGGAGGGAAAGGGAGGAAGAACAGAAAAGAAACTTAAGCCCCTTCTAAATTTCTAAGACTGCTTGCTGTTGAAACAGAGGAGGGTGAGAATTACATCCGATTGGGGAGGCTGGTTCCAGGGAGGTCTGGCAGGGAACAGAATAGAAACGGCTGGGGGCATGGCTCAAGTCATAGAACTGGGTAGGACCACAGGCAAGCTGAGCTGAGTTCAGCAAAAGGAAAGAAAGCCAAAGGACTCCTTTTCCTATCCAGCCACACCCAGGCTCGGAGAGCACCTGGAGCAGGTGCAGCTTCCTGACAGTCCAGGAAAATGCAGGTGTGACAGAGAGGCGGGGCATTCTGGAGGGATCTCTGGGCCCAGAACAGAGTAATGCCGAATGAGAAGGTCAGAGCACAGGGCTGGGAATATGGCCTAGTGGCAAGAGTGCTTACCTCGTATACATGAAGCCCTGGGTTCAATTCCTCAGCACCACATATATAGAAAAGGCCAGAAGTGGCGCTGTGGCTCAAGTTGGCAGAGTGCTAACCTTGAGCAAAAAGAAGCCAGGCCCTGAGGTTCAGCCCCAGACTGGCCAAAAAAATAAGGTCAGAGCACAGATGTTCTGTCCTGGGTTTGATTCCTCAGTACCACATAAACAGAAAAGGTAGCGATGTGGCTCAAGTGGTAGAGTGGTAGCCTTGAGCAAAAAGAAGCCAGAGATGGTGCTGGTGCTCAGTCCCTGAGTCAAAGCACCAGGACTAGCAAAATAAATAAATAAATAAATAAAAGCTAGACCAGTACTGGTAGGCAAGGATCAGATAGTTGGGAGGAGTGGCCTCTTTCCAGGTATGTGGAATCTTCTGGAGCAGGATGCTGTGAGCAGATGTGGAAGGCCTTGCCTCAGTAATTGGATGATGGCTTTGGGAATGGAGTGGGGATTGGGGGGCCGGGAGGGCTGGCGGAACAGTGGGAAAGGAAAGGAACTGGAGGAATTATGATTCTTGACTGATTATCATTTCCTCTACTGCCTCCTTTCTAATGTTAGAAGTCAGCCTTTTTCTTTTCTCTTTCTCATGGGAACAGGGCTTACTTATTGGTCTGCTGATAAGCACTGTGATCACTAAGAAGGTGGAAGCACAGGGTACCAGGTCACAGGCTGGTGGGCAGTATCCATGCAGGAATGTTGGTGCTGGCCAGGAAGGGCGCCTGGCATTCCTTCTAGCCCCATTTTGTTAAAGTCAGAAAGTGGAGGGCAGGCTCTGGCCCAAGGCCTCCTCCAAGATCACCAGAGCGCTCATCTAAAAGCACATAGCTGGGTCCAGTTTCTGATTTAGTTGGTGCTGCTGCCGTTCCAGGGACTGCACTTTGAGAGCTATTTCTCTTGAGAAATGTGCACACACACACGCACCACATGTACACAAACAGGTACATATACACATGGACACACAGAGAGATCTGGGCATTACAGCATCACAGCTCTGGAGCCTGGCCAGGCCAGGCCATAGTCTTTGAGGAATGGACTTGCATGGTCCTGCAGAAGGGCTGGAGGGGCAGGATGGAGATAGTCTTGGCAGGCAGAGCAATGCAGGCAGAGGCCTTGAGGGGCAGGTTTTGCCCAGTGTTGCTGCCAGAGAACTGGAGCTAGCATTTCTGAGTGGTTTGCCTGTTATAGTAGGGGACTTGGGCCAACTTGTTACAGCACTGAGTTTGGGGCCGTTTTTTCTTTCTTTTTTTTATATAATTTATTTATTAATTAAACAAAAATTTTTTGACAAGGTGTTGTGCAAAAGGGGTACAGTTACATAGCAGGGCAGTATGTACATTTCTTGTGCTATTTTACACCCTGTTTTTCTTTCCCTTCCCTAGGTCAGGTAGACATATATACAATACACAATGTACCAAGAACATATACAGTAGCCACGTGGCCTACGCCAAAGAAAATTCGCTTAGGGCTTTAAATGTAATGTCTACAATAGACAATATGTCAACAATAGTCTTATACGTACGTACATACATAGCTTTTGAGCTATTGTGATCCACTGAGAGGTCAATTTTTGACCTTTAAATGTTGAGTAGTTGTTTGGTTTTAGTTACATAATGTAGGGTCGCTGACCCAAACCTGTGGGAAATACCATTTGACAAGAGGTTTTTGGTTTCATATACCTGGTCTCTACTGTCTTCCCCTCCCCCCACCTTAACAGTCATATATCAGGGAGATCATGTGGGGCCGTTTTTTCTAACTCTGCTTATATCCTCTAGTGTGGAGCCTGGTCTCTCCGGAAAGCTCTGAGGTCTGAAGCCCTCATAGGGATGGGCAAGAGTGCCAGGCTAGGTTGCTCTTAAGCCTGAAACCAGCAGGGAGATTGGATCTTTAGATCCAACTGGTTCTACTTTTGTCATCTAGATGGGTGTCAGAGTCTCTTATCTAGACCCTCTGGCGCCTATCCACACTTCTATCCTGTCCACACTGCAGCCAGGCCTGGTGTATTACAAATACATCAAGGACTGGAATGTAGCTTAGTGGTGGGACACTTGCCTAGCATCCTCAAAGTTCTGGGTCTCATCATCACCGTCTTGCCCCTCAGAATCCCACAATGGCCTTTTAGGATGCCACCTTCCCCAACACCATGAAGTTCCTTCACCTTTATGTGGCCTGCAGAGTAGCTCTTATGGGTATCTTTTGGAGGTGATGGGATTTGGTCTCAGAGCCTCGTGCTTATGAGACAAGCATTCTAGGCCTTTGCACAGTGCTATAGCCTTTGAGTCATGCCTCCAGCTGTTTTTTACGCCTTCTCCTTGGAGCTGGGATGACAGACCCATACTGCCAAGCCCAGCTGTTAACTGAAAAAGGGTCTTGTGCCTGGAATGGCCTTGAACTGTAATACCGCCTGTGGAAAGAGGCATGGACCCCGGGACATCCTCCATTTGGTCTGGAGTGGTCCCTGATAGGGGCAGCAGAATTCTAGCACAGGCAGCTTAGCCACTCATGGCTGAGGAGGCAGCAGGCTCGCTGTGGTTCTCTGGGTGCTCAGCCTAGAGCCTGTCTCTGAAGCGCCCATCCGTCTTCAGGCCATTTAATAGCTTGTGCAGAATCTCCTGCTTAGCTTGCCCACCCGGACCCTGAGCCCTGCATTGCCTTGTCATTTCGCTGACAGTGACTCCTCGGATGTTTGCTTTCCTGCTGTATGCGGACAGATACTCAGTGCATCCTTTCCATCCCAGGGAGTAGCTTAGTTCGTGGTCATTATTCCTGGTAACTGAGGGACATGAATATATTGGGTGAATGAACTCCTGGACTGAGTTCTAAGTCTGATATGTATAAAACAGCTTTCAAGATCACATAAGTGAACTTCAAGATGAAGGAGTGGCTTGGAGGAGAAGGAAACTATCACCCTGACAGCTGACTACAGGTGATCTGAGTGACACATGGCCTGGGGGCCTAGGGGGTGGGGTGCCTATGGAAGTGTGTTATGCTTCCTGTTCTCTCTCCTTCAGGCCGTGGGGTAGGGGGGGTCACACAGCTAACAGTTAGGAGGGACAGTGCACTTGTCATCTTCTGGCAGAAATGCTCTGCTTCCAGCCCTTTTATGCCCCGCCTTGTGCAGGGCCCAGGAAAGGAGGGGGGAAGTACAGGGGGTACAGTAGATGAGGACCTCTTTGATTTTGAAGGAATAAAAATCTAGTTAGAGAAGCTTCCAGGGAGAGAGAATAATTCAGAGTTGAAAGTAGTAGGGGAGAAGTAATGGGAATGATCCATGGCTTTCTGGAAGAGATGACTTCTGAGGGCAAGGACGTGGCACCCCAGAAGATGGAACTGGGAAGGGGCTGCAAGAACTAAGCACTGCTCTGTACCTGTTACCTCTGTCTTCTGTCCGTGAGCTCCCTGAGCTCCCTCTGTACCCGTTACCTCTGTCTTCTCTCCTGAGCTCTGTCTTGGGACACATGCTGTGCTAGGGGCAGCCTCCACCTTTGGCCTTTGCTCTGACTCATCACGGTATCTGATGATTTAGCTGCTAGAACGTGCCTTTAAAAAAAAATTGAGGGGCTGGGGATATGGCCTAGTGGCAAGAGTGCTTGCCTCGTATACATGAGGCCCTGGGTTCGATTCCCCAGCACCATATATACAGAAAAATGGCCAGAAGTGGTGCTGTGGCTCAAGTGGCAGAGTGCTAGCCTTGAGCAAAAAGAAGCCAGGGACAGCGCGCAGGCCCTGAGTCCATGCCCCAGGACTGGCCCAAAAAAATTGACCCAGGGAGTGAGTGAGTGTGTGTGTGTGTGTGTGTGTGTGTGTGTGTTTTGCTAGTGGGTGATGTAAGTGGGGGGTTTGAGCACCGCATTTCCTAAGCCACATGCCGGGACCCTATGGTCTGGCAAACAGGAGTGGACTTACCAGCACAGCAGGTCAGACTTTTGCAATCAAGTGTCTGGAAATTGTTGATGGGTAGATGATGAAAGGGGGGAGTGCTGGCTAGCTCCTATGAACCCCTTTCCTGTCCTCAGCTCCCTGACTCAGTTCGTTTTGGAAGTCCCCCTGGCTTCCCCAGGCCCAGGCTCCTGGCTAGGCCGAAGTCCCAGAATGTACTTTCCCTCCAATTCTGACTTCAGCCTTGGGCCTGTCCACCATTAAACCCACTTGGATCTCAGCATGGAGCAAAATAAACGTTCCAGGCCTGTCTGTGCTGGCTGTCCACTAGCCTCTGGCCTCATAACCTCCTCCCACGGGCGCTGACACACACAGGGGGCTCAGCAAATATTGGTTGATGATGAGCTGCTGGCTGCTGGCTCTAATTCTGTTCCCTGCTTCTGGGTCATCATCACTGTGGGGTTTGTTGTTGTTGCTGTTGAGTGTTCTCATCCTGCCCCTCCCAGCAGCATGAATTTTCTTGGGGAGAAGTGGGGCGCTGCCTCCCACCTCCAGCACATTTATCTGTGAAAATCTCCCACTCTGGGTGGCCTTTAGTTCAGCCAAAGCCTGAGGCTTAGGAAGTGGGAGCAGAGAGCTTGGCCTCTGAGGGTATGTAGGAGAGTGAGCAATTAGGAGGGAGGGTCAGAGGAGGCTGAAGAACGGGCTCATTGAATGCTCGAGCCAGGCTCTGTTCAAGCTGTGATCCTGGCTCTTGAGAGCCGCTTCCAGCCTGGGACAGCTCCTTTGAGGTGAGTGGCCGCCTCCTGGGGATGTTCATTTGGTGAGTGGGTGGCGGGCCATTAGGCTGGATATGTTTCCTTGAAGCTCTTCGAATCCCAGAGAAGATTCTAGAGCAGTATTTACCACAATACTAGACTGCAAGATTGCTGGTTTTCTGGCTGAAGATAACTCGGACTTACACAAGTGACTGTAATGATGTTTGTTTGACCAGGAATGTCAAGAATATTCCTAAGTATTTGGAGACTGCTTGGAAGTTTTTTAACATGAATGTGACAGCACATGCCTATAATCCCAGCTTCTTGGGAGGAGGAGGATTGAGGTGTAAGGCCAGTTCAGACAAAGTTACTGAGACCATGTCTCAAAAAACAAAACAAAATAAAAACAAGAGGATGAGACGTGTAGCTGGAGAACTTGGTCAGTTTTTGTTAAGAGATGTGTGAGTGCTTGCTTCTGTGGGTTCTAAGTTTGGAGCCATACGTAGATAGTTCTTTCTGATTTGTGATTATACTCATCCCTCTTATACTGTTGCATCCATATTGACCCCTTGGGATCTATCAATAGGCTGAATTTTAAAAAAAAGCATTATCATTATGCAGAGGTATCTGTCATCAATATTAGGTTATTGGGTATGGAGAAATAGACTTAAAATTCTTAGGTAAAACATTAAAATTTCTTTTAATGTGACCAAAGAAAAGAAACTGCAGTGAAATTAAAGTAAAATTATTAAGCTATAAAGAAATGCATTATTCATAAAAGATCATTTTTTACCTAGTAAATAAAATAGCTATGAGTCTTATCTATGCTTTTTTTTTTTTTTTTGGCCAGTCCTGGGCCTTGGACTCAGGGCCTGAGCACTGTCCCTGGCTTCTTCCCGCTCAAGGCTAGCACTCTGCCACTTGAGCCACAGCGCCGCTTCTGGCCGTTTTTTTTTCTGTATATGTGGTGCTGGGGAATCGAACCTAGGGCCTCGTGTATCCGAGACAGGCACTCTTGCCACTAGGCTATATCCCCAGCCCCTTATCTATGCTTTTGTGCTTTCATTTCAGACAGTATGTATTGACTGTTAGCTGTGAAAAAATGAGGGCATTGGAAAGGTCACATTTGTTCTCATCTCCTTTCCTTTATAGTCTGATTGTGTTAATTATACTATTGAATTTTCCATTTTTATAACATTTAGGTTGTATCTTGTAGCATTATTATTATTATTTTCAATCCTGGAGCTTGAATTCAGACCTGGGTGCTGTCCCTGAGCATTTTTGTGCTTAAGGCTGGAGTTCAACCACTTTGAGCTGCAGCTCCACTTGTGGCTTTTTGGTAGTTAGTTGGAGATCACAGTCAGACAGGCTTTCCACCCTGGGCTGGCTTGGAACACAGATCCTCAGATCTCAGCCTTCTGAGTAGCTAGAATTACAGCTGTAAGCCACTGGTACCCAGATATTATTGTTATTTCTTTTTCACACTTAGCGTTCACATTGTCATGGTTTCTGTGTTCTTGAGCTCATTATTTACTTTTTTATTTCTTTATTTACTTTGTTGTACTGGGGATCAAAACCATGGACTGGGGTTTGAAGCCTGCCTAGGAAGGTTTATCCAAGAGACTTTTATCTCCAATTAACCAGAAAAAAACAGCTGGACTAGAAGTATGGTTAAAGTGGTAGAATGCCAACCATGAACAAGAAAACTGAATGAGAGTGTGAAACCTTGATTTCAAGTTATAATACTGGCACACTCATAACAAAAGCCAACACACAAAAAAACTATGGCCTCAGGCACTCTATTACTGAGCCACACCACCATCCTTCTTTATTTTTATTGCTGTACTATCTACATTTCACTGAGAAATCACTTTCTTCCTAGCAAGGAAACTGATTTATTCTCTGAGTTCTTTCATAATTGAGCATTCTGCCTGGTATCTTAAGCAAATCTGAATAAAATCTTAACAAGGAATAATATTCTGGGTCCATATTTTCTTTCCCTCAGAATTATATAGACATTCGTACATACCCTGATGCTGAATACTACCATAAGGAATTGTCTGAATTTTCTCCTACTTAAGTCTGGGCATGGTAGTGTATCCTAGTAATCCCAGCACTTAGCACTAGGGAGGCTAAGGGAGCATCATGGATAGAGTTCAAGGGTAGCTTGGGTTATATATAGTGAGATCCTGTTTCAAAAAACCAACCAAAAAACCATGGTCTTAATGTTTACTAATTTTCACATTGGGTTATTTGGCGAAATAAACATTTTTTTGGCCAGGAGCTGGTGGCTCTTGCCTATAGTCCTAGCTACTCAGGAGACAGATCTGAGGATCTCAGTTCAAAGCCAGTATGGGCAGGAAAGTCCATGAGACTCTTATCTCCAATTAAGCACAAAAAAAGCCAGAAGTGGAGCTGTGGCTCAAAGTGGTAGAGCACCAGCCTTGAGCAAGAGAGCTTAAGGACCGCACCTAGGTCCCAAGTTCAAGCCCCATGACCAACCAAGAAAAAGAAAAGAAATATCTGAGTCTGGGTACTTTATAAAGAAAAGAGGTTTATTTAGCTCACAGTTCTGTAGATTCAAGGACACGATGCTGATATTGTTGGATCTTATTGGTGGGAGAGATCACATGGCCAGACAGGAATCCAGAGTGTGGAGGGAGGTCAGTATTCCTTGGCCACCAGGAGACCCTGATGCTAGTGGTTAGCTTAGCATCTGGCAGGCCGCACAACTCTGGAATGGGTGGGGGTGAACTCTTGAAGTCCTGTCTGCATGAAGGTCTTATGCATAAGTAAGTGTCTTACCAAGCCAGAACCCCAAGATGGCGGTGAGAGCAGCTCTGTGGCATCGTTGGTATGTAGAAACCACACGTAGGAGAAACAGGGCTCTCATTTTATGTCTGGAGTTTCAGATGACAAGAAGACGGCTAAGGAGAAAGCTAAAGATAATCCACCGTGGCCAGTGAGTGGTAAAAGCAATAGCTGGGGGGGTGGGGGCGAGCATTTCTTTTTTTTTTTTAATTAAAAAATTGTTTTTGTTATTGTAAAGTTGATATACAGAAGGGTTACATTTACATGAATCAGGTAGTGAGTCTCCCCTTCCATCAGTCTCTCCCGCTTTTTCCCTCCTGTCTCCACCCACCAGATGTACAGTTCATTTTCCACATAGTGTCTAGTCAGTACCACTGTTGTATTTGTTCACCTTGTTTGGGAGGACATTTTTATCAATATGGTTTCTTCTGCCCCTCCCCTTTGTGCCCTCAAATCAGCCTTGTGGTCTGCTGTGCTCTTCACAATGTTGAGGGGCACAAAGGGAGGATCTTCAGGAACACATCTTGTTGGCCTTAGGAACAGTCTGGTCACCTCAAGAAGAAGTAAATGCCCTCTCTGAGAAGGGAAGCAGGGCTGAAAATCCCCGAGCATGGTACGCGTAGCAGCAAATGTGCCCAGCATAACTGTCATTTCTAGGACCACTTGCTTCTGGACCCCTGGAAGGGGCAGTATACCCTCTGGGATAGCCAGGAAATGTGGAAGGCTCCACAGAAGGTTCTAGACCAAGTGTCTTGCTGGCTTTCTCCTTTGTCTTTCATTCCCCCTGGAGCATCAGGTCTGATGCTTGGAGACAGACCCAAGGTACTGGAGTCGTTTACTTCTCTGACTCTGAGACCAGTGGACAGGACACAGACCCCACCTTCTCTCCAGCAGCCCAGGCCTGAGCCAGTGCCACACTGGAACCTTTGTCTTTTGCCCCTGCTAGGAAGAGCACTCTTGGCAAGTGTCCCCTGCCCTTGAGGGCAGCTGGCCCCATCCCTGGGATGCCTGGAGCGGCCACACATGGAGCAGGCGGGCTTCCTGCTGCCACGGGCAAGGCCCACGGTCCAGACCTGCCGTCCCAGCTCTGGCAAGAGCAGTGTGTGGTTTCTTTCTCACCTTCGTTTCCTCAAAGAACCTTTCATAAACGTTTGGTTTGCTAAGAACAACTTACAATTAAAGGAGAAGAAATATCTCCAGTGGAGCAGAAAGCACCCCTCTCATTTCTGCCAAAGGATCAGGTCCACTTGGGTTTGGAGTGTCTCCTCAGCAGCTCCAGGACCGCCCTAGGCTCCTTCCTGTCCCCGAGCCTTTGCAGGGTGAGTTTAGCTCTCCAGTGGGGTCCATGTGGCAGGCCTCTGCCTGCCCCGTGGGGGCCAGCCTGCGTTACGGAGCCCTGATTCTGTCCTGGGAGTGTGAGCAAAGCCCAAAGTAGCCTATTCCCTAGAGGGATGAGCAGCCATGCTGGCAGGGTGAGGGAGGGAGGAAGGAAAGGCTATCTGAGAGAAGCTTCTCTAGCACTCCATCCAGGCTGCCTTTGCAACCGTATAAGGAACAGGACCACTGAGAATACACACTTTATAAATGCCAGCCTCCCCTGAATGCCCGTCCAGCTGTGAACTGCTACAGTTACCCTGGAGTGCCTCCACTGGGTTTTGTTTGCTCTCTCATGGTGTCCTGAGGTGCCACTGATAAATGGAGAACTCTATTTGAAGTGAGAACAATACTCTGTTCTCGGTTCTGCAGGAGGAACTACTTCCTCCTACGATACAACCTGGTGTCTGAGGCACCCCTGCATAGTCTCCTTTCTGGCTCTGCAGGGCAGCCAAGCCTGGATCTAGGGTGCCACCTGAGGCTGGTGAAGTTCTGCTCGGAGGCATAATGTGCTGTGTGATTCCCCAAGGGGCTCAGCAAGTGTCCTTTTTGCCTTCATGCCCTGTGCCTGATGGTTAAGGACACGTGGACTCCAGTGTCACGCAAACCTGGCTTCAGCTCCTGGAGAATTTCATTTCTGGCTTTGCTGGCTGTGGCTGCTGGCTTGTGTACCACAAGTTTCCCTATTGTTGATTTGTAGTTGTTGTTTTGTTAGTCTTGAGGCTTGAACTCCGGGCCTCGGCACCGTCCCTGAGCTTCTTTTGCTCAAGACTAGCACTCTACCACTTGAGCCACAGCGCCACTTCCAACCTTTTCTGTTTATGTGGTACTGAGGAATCGAACCCAGAGCTTCATGTATGCTAGGCAAGCACTCTACCACCAAGCCACATTCTCAGCCCAAGTTTCCCTATTCTTTTGAGGTAGCAGTTAGGTCTCCAAATTCTGTTAAGGGGGAATAATGAATGCCAAGTGTTTAGCACAGTCTGGCCTTGGCAAAGGCTAGCTACTGCCCGATGTTGGGGTTCAGCTTTGGCCTTGAGAGGGCAAAGGAGAGCTATCCCGAGATGGGGCCCTTCCCCCAGCCCTGGGGCAGTGCGGAAGCAGGCCACACCTCTCTGAGTCTGGAACCAGAAGGGCTGGCTTTGCGACCAGCCCCCCAAACTTCTCGCCAGCTAGCACGTATGCCCCCCATTTTCGCGGGCTTTGCCCATGGGGTGGTGCTATGCAAGTGACGTTAGCCCATGAGGGGGTCTTAAGACAAGCTCGTCAGCCTATCGCCAGCTCTTGGTAGATCACCCCTTTTCTCGTCACCATTACTATATTAGCTGTTAGCCACTCCCTTATTAAATCAGATTTGCTCTTGAAGCTGTCTCTGAAACTCCTCGGAAGCCTGGCTTCCTTCGTGGGTAAGGAGGGAGGAAAAGGGATCTCGTTTGGCCACGTGCACCTGAGGTCTTCCCTAGCCCCCCACTCCACCCTGGCCTTGCCTGCGGGTCGGGTGACCAGAGGAGAGGGTGAGAAAGGGAGCATAGAGAATAGAGTAAGCCTGGCATCCCCGTGCCAGGGGAGGTGGACCTAGCCCGGCAGCCCATCATCTTTTACCTCCACATTCCTGAGCCCATGCCTGCCCCCAGTTTGCTAGCATACTACTTGTTGTTGGCCATTCAAAACTGGCTGGGTAAAGAACTGCTTTGTTTGAGCGATGAGTTTTAGTCTTCTCTCTCTCTCTCTCTCTCTCTCTCTCTCTCTCTCTCTCTCTCTCTCTCTCTCTCTCTCGTATAGGTACTAGAACTTGAACTCGGAACCTTGCTCTCTCAAATTTTTCACTCATGGTTGGCATTCTACAACTTGAGCCAGCTTCTCATCAGCATTTTTTGTTGGTTAATAGGAGATTCAGTCTCACAGACTTTACGCCCAACCTGGCTTCAAACCATCACCCTCAAACCTCTGCTTTCTGAGTAGCTAGGATGACAGGTGTAATCTTCTAGCACCCAGTTAGTCGTTCTTGCCTGACTTACCATAATTTTTAGCTTTGGTTTAAATTTCAGAGTTTTGAGTCTCTGATGATGACTTTTACAAGCCATCATTTTTTAAGTTCCCCAGTCCATCCACCATCCATGCTGAGGGCACCCGTTCAGGTGTGCAGCAAGAGCCCGGCCATGGCGTAAGCCCGTCAATCTGCCTGATAATCCAGTGTCATGGATGCAGTGTTGTCATGGATTAAAAAAGCGAGGTGGGAGACACTGCATCACTTGCCCACTGCTATTTCTACGTGTCGGAAGCAGCAGTGTGGGAACTCGAGCAGGGTCTGTCCAATGGTAACAGCCATGGCAAGCTGCATGGCTGTACTAGGTCACTTTGTGTTGTCTCTGATGAAATAACTTACCCAAATTGAATACATTGCTCCAGAGTGGTAGGGCCAGGGGTTCCAGTGACTCAGGGTTCTTAGCAACTCAGATCTTGTTTCTCTGACAGAAGCAAAGACTCAGAGGCGGAGGGACACACTGAGGGGAAGGGTGCAGAGTGCCGAGTTTCAGGGCAGGAAACTGCTACAGAGATTGAGTTCTTCCTGGGCTGGAGCAGAGAGGCTCATTTCCCTGCAGCTGTTTGCTTATGTCACTAATTAAGTTATGACTCTACCAAGGAAAATGATTAACAGAAGAAAAGTCATTGCTAGCCATGCCACCTCAAGGTCTCATTTTTTTTTCTGTTATTTGTTCTTTACTCTGCAATTTAATTCTATGTTTTTACTTAACATTATATTCATGGCATTTTTACAGCTGTATGTTATTCCATCAAACTGACAGAATTTACTTAACTTAGCACATCTTGTGGTAGATAGCCTTTTTCTTTTTCCATTACTTCAATCAGGGTAGGTTCTAGAAGTAAAGCAATACTTTCAAAGGATTTATTTTAATCACATAATTTTTCAAAGGGTCCCATTCTTTCCCCCTCCCCCCCCCCCCCAATCCAGGGGCTTAGACTCCAGGCCTGAGCACTGTCCCTGGCTTCTTTTTGCTCAAGGCTAGAGCACTCTACCACTTGAGCCACAGCTTCACTTCTGGCTTTTTCAATATTTGTGGTGCTGAGGAATCGAACTCGGGCCTTCATGCATGCTAGGCAAGTACTCTACCACTAGGCCATACTCCCGGCCCTCCCTTTCTTTTTATAGCCACTGACTGTACATTATTATTTAGTCAGTTTTGGGAACATGAGGTAATACTTTATACTTTAATTTTATTTATAGTGCTGAGGATTTGTAAGAAAAGTGTCTTTTCTATCAAAGTAGTTTGCTTCCTTTTTCTTGAGAATTAATTTTCTGAAGGATTCCTGCTTTGAACAGGTGGCTTGGCCCTTATTAATTACATTTTAGTTACATACATCCTTTTCCTAAATACTTTAATTACGATATCCTGTTAGAAGCTCCTTGAATTTTAGTTTCATGTCTTCTGATTAAGCCACATCCTTTTGTAGATTGTGAACTTGAGCTCAGCCAATGTGAACAGAGGGGCAGGGCCTGCTGGGTTAGGGGTAAAAAGTGAGCAGCCTGCTCGCTCTATGTGCTTGCTTGCTAGCATTGTGGCCCGTGGCATACCTTTCTGCAAAAGTAAGCTGTGCCTCGCTGTCCCTTCAAGTTGGTTATCTTTATTCATTCCTAACACCCCAACATCCCAAGCTATTTGTAGCAACAGGATTGAACCTGGGCCTCATGCATGCTAGGCAAGTACTCACTGAGCCACATTCCTATCTCCAAGGTAAAAATCTATTTTACTGTTTTGATAAGTGTAAAATAGCACAGGCCAAGTTTGGAGGGGTTGAGTGAGACAGATATGTAGCTGGCCTTTAACTCCTCGTGTTCATCCTTCTGAGTGCTAAGATTATAGGTGTACACCACAGCACTTGCTTTGAGCCAAGTTTTAAATGTGTGTTCCCTTTTAGCTAAATTACTTTATTCATCTTTTGAGCCAATACAATGGCTTGGACTCTGGCTTGGTTTTTTTCCCCTCCTAGCTGGCATTCAGGCACTTGAGCCATGCCTCCAGCACCAGCATTTTGCTGGTTAATTGGAGGTAAGAGTCTCTTGGTAGATTTGTCTACTCAGGCTAATCCTGAACCCCTGTTTTCAGATCTCAGCCCCTTGAGTAGCTAGGATTATAGACGTGAGCTATTTGCATCCTCCCTCAATTTTTTTTTAACTTCGAAATTTAGCCAAACTTTGAATTTTCCCATTTTCTTAATTGTCCTTCTATCCCTTTAAAGGAAGCTTTTTTCTCAGGCTGGGAGGAGGAGGAGGTAGGAGGGTGCCCTGTACTTGGCATGGGGCTGGAGGGTCTGTAGTTCTTAGCAGACAGGAAGAGAAAAAGACCTTGCCTCTACGTGGCTTTGTTCTCTTGTAGGTGCATCAGCTCACCATGAAGCTTCTGTGTCCAGCCCTTCCTGGCTGCTTCCTGCTGGCCTTGCTTACCCTGTGGAGACCTGCTCTGCAGACTCAGGCCTCTTCTGAGGCAGTGCCCCTGGTCAGCACTGCCTCCTTCCTGGAGGACCTCATGCAGCGCTGTGGTGAGAATGGCAGCCTCACCCTACCGCAGCTGAAGAAACTACTCACCCGCCTGGGTGTGGGAGTAGGCCGGGAGAATGCCACCCAGCCTGAGCAGGGACACAGGAACTTGTCAACGGTAAGGCCTCCCTCTGGGCCAGTACCATTCCTGGCCTCTCAGTGCCCTCTCTGATCAGGGCAGGGTAGCTGAGCTGCTTGGTAAGCTGAGGCGGCAGGTCTTAGTGACAGCAGCCTGGCCATTTGATCGTTCCATCCATCAGGGTCAGTGTAGTCAAGATATCCAGCATGGCTTTTTGAAACCCTTATTGAAGGAAGCCATGAACGAGGGTTCTCAGCACCCCTCAAAATATTATTCTTTGGAGTTGTACTTGGGTCACTTGAATCTGCTAGGAGGCTGAGGCAAGTGAACTCTTATTATACTCCATCCTGTGGCAGGAGGAATTATCCTCAAGGTCCCATGAGAATTTCTGGAGTACCAGTTCCAGAACCCAGAGAACCAGAGGTCTTTTGGCTCTTGTGTTGCCCTGCAACTACTCATAGATGGGTATGCTCAGCACACGGAGCTTCCCTGCATGTTTTTCAAGTTTGAAGACTTACTTGCTTCCCTATCTAGAGATAAGGCTGCAGATTTCCGGCAGTTTGGACATATTCGCCTTGTGATCTCTAGATGGTTGAGTAGGTTGCTGCTCAGCGTATCCATTAGTTCCTAAGAGTCTTTCTGCCCCTCCGTCTCATTTCAGTGTTTCAGTTCTAGAGATCTCTTTGCTGCACACAATTTCAGCCAAGAGTCTCGGATCGGGAAGAGTGAGTTCCAGGAGTTCTGCCCCACCATTCTCCAGCAGCTGGATTCCCGGGCCTGTGCCTCTGAGAACCAAGAGAATGAGGAGAATGAGCAGACTGAAGAGGGCAAGCCGAGTGCCATTGAAGGTAAGTGTAAGTCAGCCATGATGGACGGATGGCTCTACCACATTGCCAGAACCTGGTCACACTGCCTGGTGATCACTTGGTGTTAGATTTTTGGGCCCCACCTTCCTTCCTTCCTTCCTTCCTTCCTTCCTTCCTTCCTTCCTTCCTTCCTTCCTTCCTTCCTTCCTTCCTTCCTTCCCTCCCTCCCTCCCTCCCTCCCTCCCGCCCTCCCTCCCTTCCTTTGTGTATACGTGCCAGTACTGTGACTTAAATTTGAGGCCTCATTTCTCCCTTAGCTTATTCATCCGAGCCTGAGACTCTACCATTTGAGCCATACATCCACTTCCTGCTTTTGGTAGTTAATTGGCAACAAGAGTATATTGGATTTTTGGTCTGCTCAGGCTGGCTTCGAACCATAATCTTCAGATCTCAGTCTCCTGTCTCACTAGAATTAGAGGTGTGAGACACTAGTACCTGGCTTGACCCTTCCTTCCTTCCTTCCTTCCTTCCTTCCTTCCTTCCTTCCTTCCTTCCTTCCTTCCTTCCTTCCTCCCTCCCTCCCTCCCTCCCCCCCTCCCTGCCTCCCTCCTTGCCTCCCCCAATATCTTTCTCTTTCTTTCTGTGCCAGTAATGGGGCTTGAACTCAGGACCTGAACACTGTCCCTTAGCTTTTTTGATTAAAGTTATCACTCTACCACTTGAGGCACAGTTCTACTTCTAGCTTTTTGGTAGTTAATGGGAGATAAGAGTCTCATGGACTTTCCTGCCCTGACTGGCTTTGAATTGCATTCCTCACATCTAAGCCTCCTGAGTAGCCAGGGTTGTAGGAATGTGCCACCTGTGCCTGGCCCTACTTCTCTTTTTGGTTCCATTAAGCCACAGGGGTACCAACCTTGAAGACCTGCCTTGGCCTCTTTATCCCTTACCATCTAGTACCACCATATGACAAGTGGGGCCCCGGCTGCCCTTCTGAAGTCAGATAGAACGAATGCTACCCCATAGCACACGCTGCCATGATTAGGTCTCCTTGTTTCTCAGACATTTAATTCCCAGTATTTAATCTTCATTATTGGTTTGTTTCCCAGTCTCATCATCTACATGGAAAGCTTCCTTGAGATAGCAACCTTGACTTCTCCATAGCACCTCCTAAGACACTAGCCTCAACCGCCATTTCCTGAGGGGCTGGTGGGACTGTCTGCCTGGGCTCCCCCTCCGGCGCCCAGGTCAGCGTGGGCCTGGCCGCGCCACAGGAGTGCTGCCCTCAGTAATGGAGGCCCTCGTCTGTTCTTGTTCCTCCGCAGTGTGGGGCTTTGGTTTCCTCAGTGTTTCACTGATTAACCTGGCCTCTCTCCTGGGAGTTCTCGTCCTGCCGTGCACAGAGAAAGCGTTTTTCAGCCGTGTGCTCACTTATTTCATCGCCCTGTCCATTGGAACGCTGTTCTCTAACGCGCTCTTCCAGCTCATCCCAGAGGTGCAGTAGAACAGGCGCGCGTGCGCGTGACCTCCTTCCCCGGGTGCCACAGCCGAGCCCCCTCTGGCTGACCCCCTCTCCCTGTCCCCCCATACTTTTAGATTTCCGACAACTACCTGTGAAATGAACCAACCCTTCATATCAAGAGCCACCAATGACTTTTCACTGTGGACCTCAGGGCCTTCTCTCACTCCTAGGCACTCGGCACCTCCAGCCTCTTCAGGCGAAGGCAGATGCAAGGCTTTTTAGCATTTACACCCCTCCCCATTCCTACCTCTCGCTTGGCTCATTCCTGGACCCCATAGGTAGGACTCCAAAGAGAAGCTGAAATTGGCAGGCCTGTCCCTGCCTTTGGTGCTAAGTACTATACCTTCTGTTCCAAAGAAACTGGGAGTACTCAGGTGTGAACCCCATTGACTATCCATCTAGAATGAGGCAGAAGGAAAAGTGGTTACTAATCTAGGTGTAGAACTGGCCTAAACAGTGAGAATCCTAGTGTGTGTTTGTGTGTATGTGCGCACACGTGTGTGTGCGCGTGCATGGGCGCGCCAGTGCCAGTACTAGGGCTTGAACTCAGGGCCTGAATGCTGTTGCCTAGCCTTTTCACTCAAGGCTGGCACTCTGCCACTTGAGCCATACCTCCATTTTCAGCTTTTTGCTAGTTAATTAGAGATGAGTCTCAAAAATTTTTCTGCCCAGACAGGCGTTGAACTTTGATGCTCAGATCTCAGCCTCCTGAGTAGCTAGGATCCTGTTTGGTTTTTTTTTTTTTTTTTTTTTTGGCCAGTCCTGGGGCTTGGTCTCAGGGCCTGAGCACTGTCCCTGGCTTCTTCTTGCTCAAGGCTAGCACTCTGCCACTTGAGCCACAGCGCCACTTCTGGCCATTTTCTGTATATGTGGTGCTGGGGAATCGAACCCAGGGCCTCATGTATACGAGGCAAGCACTCTTGCCACTAGGCCATATCCCCAGCCCTGGTTTTTTTTTTTTTTTTTTAAACAGGAGCTATATGTAACTTACTGAGCTAATGTAGAGCAAAGGCAATTTGATGAGAACAAAGAAGCATAATTATACAAAAACCAAAAAAGGGAAAATTCAAATCATTTGTGCCTTGCATCTTGCCTTCTTTCCGATAGGGTGACTTGGTACCCTTACTTCACTGTTTTTACTGTTTGGTAATTTTGTTTTTAATTGTTATCACTGAGGAGCTATGAAAATAATACCCAAGGTGACAGTCTACCCACCTTTCCTTTCAGGTAGGGCCACTGCAACAGTGGTGCAGACACCTGGTCCCCCTTTTTGGCATAGCGAAACTGCCTTTCAGGAAGACCCCATGTCAGTGGCTTCCTATCCCTTCTTAGTCAAAAGACTGAGCCTTCAATGGGGCCCGACAGGCTGTCATCGTCCCTCGCCTGATCCTCAAGGAAGAAATGGTTTAAGAATAACTACCGAGCGCCATTACTGTGGCTCCACGGGGATCTTGCAAGTCCTTCTCTGGGGAGGCCTCATCTTGGGCTATTTTTTTTCAGCTCCAGAAATTGAACTTATTAATCTTTTAAAGATTTGAAATGGAAAAAAAAATCCTCATTGCCCGTTGGAATGAAATTCCTGTCATTCATTGTACGTGATTCACCCTGCTCTCAGGGGAGTGTCACACCAGCTCTGGAGTGTGTCACCCTGGGCAACACATTTGAAATTCTGTGTGTGTGTGTGTGTGTGTGTGTGTGTATGTGTGTGTGTGTGTGTGTGTGTTGTGGGCTGATCTTGGAACTCTGTCCTCTACCCTCGCATCCCTCACAAAGCAAATGGAAATAAGCCAAAAGAACTGAGAAGTTCAGAACCTGAGTTTCACAAAGGCATTGAGTCTTATTTGATTTGCGTCCCTTCTTCCCTGCACGTGACTCTGTTGTAGTGTACACAAACCAAGCCATCCTCAGGCGGTGTCACATTTTACCCTCCGTGACGCAAATTGTACATGGAAAAGTAAAAATGTTAAAAAGCAGCCTACGGGGGAGCGCGCTCTCTTGCTTTTGTGACCCGTTAAAGCCCGTGACGGGCCTGGGTGTACCTCACCCTGCCTGCCATCACACAGCCTGGCAGCTCCGCCAGGCCACCAGACACAGCAGGGATGGTAGTCACAGGGTTCCAAGGCCACCCCAGACTCTTTTCTCTTGCACTGATTGAAGACAATTTCATCAGATTGGAATCACTAACAAATTTTCTATTTCTCTCTCCCTCCCTACTTGTCTCTCTGATTTTTCTCTCATCCCCTCCGTTAATATCCACAACATCCACCCTTCCCTCCCTGCCTCTCCATCTTCTTTCCCTCAATTGGTGGTTGTCCTGCTCCCTGTCCTGGGGTGGGCTGGCAGTGTGGGGATATGGTTTCCTCTGTGTTACCGTCATCTCCCTCTGCTCCCTCATGGGGGCCAGCGTGGTGCCCTTCATGAAGAAGACCTTTTACAAGAGGCTGCTGCTCTACTTCATAGCTCTGGCGATTGGAACCCTCTACTCCAACGCCCTCTTCCAGCTCATCCCCGAGGTATGGCAAGCCAGAGCATTCCCAGTGGAGCTCGCCCATCTGCTAGCACCCTGTGGGCAGGCACAGTGGGAAGGCCCTCCATTTATGGGAGACACAGTGGGGGGAGGGGGGCTCTGGGTCCTTTCCTTTTAGAAAGTGAAGCTAGGACTTAGGCAAGACTTAGGAGACACCACATGACACGGTGTTAAGAGCCAGGTTCAAATCCCAGCCCCCACAGTCGGGGCCAGCCATTTACCTCCCTCTGTTTCTCTTTCCTCCTTTAAAATAGAGAAACAGTTGGATTGACCTCAAGGTCATGTTGTGAGGATTGGCTGAGTTAATATTTACAAAACACCTGGTACCTGGAAAGTCCTGTCACTATTCATGAAAAGAAGCAGTGTAGGTATGTCATTTGATGGCTGTTAGTTTGAGGCTTTGGTACAGAGAAGTAAAACATATCAACAGAATCCATGGGTCTCAGGAAGAAGACCAGAGAGTTTGGGGGCAAAGGGAATCACTAAAATAACAGTCAGCTTTTGCTTACCTTGAGAAAATCTTCCATAGAAGAGAAAGGATCTAGTGTTTGCAAGGTGTAATAGCCAGCCTTGGAGATACATCATCGACTTTGGTGTAATCTTTTCAGTAGACCTATTCATTATAATAAGCCCAAGGCATTGCACTGTAGGTGGTCTGCAGGACTGGACAAAGCCAGGAGATGAGTCCACATGCTTCTTAGAATACATTGTATTTTCTAAAATGCTGTGTGTGCTTTGAGTGGATCAACTCTTGAGAAATCTGCAGAACAAGTTATGTTTTCCCCCCCATGATTCTGACATGCATAAGACACCCCCCCCCCCCGCAACCACCCCCAAATCCCAGGCTAAGTCCAGATTCCATGAAACCCAAAATGTGCTTCTTGAATTCTGCCATCCTGCCTGGCTTTATGTGGAAAGGTGATAGTTGCCTCTTTCCACTGTGTCTTTCCTTGTGATGCTCCTATTCTCCTGGCCTGACTATGTTGTTTCTTGACTTGGCCTGTGGGCCTCTTGGTAAATAATACTAGAGGGTTGTGATGAAATTTTTTCTCCCCAAGAACTGGGGCTTGAACTCAAGTCCTCATGTTAGCCAGGCAGCTCTTTAGCCACACCTCTTGCCCTTTTTGCTTTAGTTACTTTAAAAGAAAAATGGGTTCTCACATTTATGCCCAGAACTAGCCTGGACGGTGATCATCAAAGTATAGCAGAATAATTTCTTGGAAATTATTATTTTTTGTCGGTTGTAGGGCTTGAACTCAGGGCCTGGGTGCTGTCCCTGGGCTCTTTTGCTCAAGTTAGCACCCTACCACTTTGAACCACAGTGCCACTTCTGGGCTTCTGATGGTTAATTGGTTAACAGTCTCACTGGCTTTCCTGCCCAAGCTGGCTTTGAACCGTGATCCTCAGATCTCAGTTTCCTGAGTAGCTAGCATTACAGACTTGAGCACCTGACTAGAAATTATTTTTACTGGAGACAAGATCTTGCCAGAAAGCCCAGGCTGGCCTTGAACTTTCAATCCTTCTGCATCAGCTTTCTTAAGTCCTGGGATTGGAGTGATTTCAGAAACCTGTTTCCTGAAGCAGGTCACTGGACACTTTGGCACTGTAACTCAAGAATTGAACTTGGGATATTATTCCCAGTTGCCACTCCCATCTTTTCTCAGTGAGTTATTTTTCTTCTCCTTAATAAATGACATTATCAAAAAGTACTCAAAATAACCACTCCCTTCCTCATTTTTTTTTTCTGGTCCTAGAGCTTAAACACAGGGCCTGGCTGTTGTCCCTGAGCCTCTTTGAGGCTAATACTCTACCACTTGAGCAACAGCACTACTTACTTCCAGCCTTTTCTGAGTAATTTATTGGAGATATGAGTCTCAAGGACTTGCTTGCCCATGCTGACTTTGAGCTGTGATCGTCACATCTCAGCCTCCTGAGTGGCTAGGATGAGTGGTGTCTGCTCCCACCGCCCCCCTCCCCCGACCCCCGCCGCTGTTTTTTGTTTTTTAGATAAATTCTCCTTGTGTTTCCCAGGCTGGCCTTGAACTCCTGAGTATCTGGGAACTATAAGCCTTTGTCAGTAAGCATAGCTACAAATTCCTGCATAGCATCCCCGAGATTGATGTTGGCAGGACATAGTCTGTTCTGTTTGTGGTCCCTGAGAGGTCTGTGGTCAGGAAGACACCGAAGTTCTGACTGTTTTCTGGGGAATGAACTTCCCTTTTTAGAAAGCATAATTAAGCCACTTCCCATTGTGTTTACAGGCAGGTCAGCCAGGGACGCTCGATAAGCTGAAAACAAACACAAGTAACCTCTGCTGAGTGGAATTTGCTGACAGGATGTTTTTATAGCTAAACACCAAAAGAAATTAAGATAGGGTTTCCAATAAAAGTAGAGAACTACCAGGCATGGTTGTACATGCCTGTAATCCCGTCACTACACATATGAAGAAGAAAACCATCTCCAGGGCTGTCTTTTCCTGAGATTAAATGGCTTTGGCAACAGAAGATGAGCAAGAGGGAGCACAGCCAGGATAGTGACATTACATCCAGGGAACATCAAGATTAGATTTTGCTAATGGGCAGCCTGCAGAGTTATCACAGGCTACAGGACAGCTTTTTCCTTTCCTAGAGTCAAGGAACAGTTGGGAGGTAACAGACACCCAGCAAAAGGCTTTTTTGTTTGCTTAAACTCATTGTGTTTTCCTGGGTCTACAGGCTTTTGGTCTCAACATACAGAAAGATTATGTCTCCAAGTCTGCGGTAGTATTTGGGGGCTTCTACCTTTTCTTTTTCACAGAGAAGATCTTGAAGATGCTTCTTAAGCCGAAGAATGAGGTGAGACCCAGCTGTTTGTAAGGGGGTTTCTAGGAAAAACCACCTGCCTCAACAGAAAACACCGTGTGTGGGCCCAGTATGGTGCTGTACCAGTGGTTCATGGTTTCCTCCAAGTTATATCAGAAACGACAGAGGCCATGAGACCATCCCATGTGAGGAGCAGCTCTTGCAAGGATATTCATGGGGGAAGAAGTTCGACTAGAAATAGATTTTGGCCAGCGAGTCTTACTGCTACTTAGCAGTAATTTGTCCTGAGCTAAGATTATATGATATATACATGTGATATCATATATATCTTAGTGGTAAGGAGGGGCTTGATCACATTATTATGTTACTGGTACAAGGGCTGTGGGGAGCCAGTGGCTCATCCCTGTAATCCCAGCTACTCTGGAGGCTTAGATATGATTATTGCAATTCAAAGAGACACTGGGCAAATTAACCACCAAAAATCCAGAAGTGGATCTGTGGCTCAAGGGGGTAGGGCGCTCATCCTCAAATAAAAAAGCTAGGGGATAGTGCCCAGGTCCTGAGTTCAAGTCCCAGGATTGACACCAAAAAAAAAAAGAAGAAGAAGAAGAAGGCTGATGTTGACCAGTAGAACATAGTTCCAGAAAGATGCCTTCAGTTCCTGGCATGTGATCAGTGCTGAAATGGTAGCTGAGCTGAAGGGACATGGCCATTATGGAGGTGGGGCTCTGAGCACTTTGAGCAGTGGCCGTCTTCACTGGATTGAATGATCCCCCAGCAGGTCTACCATAATACACTAACACTACATCCCTGCCTTCCCGCTTGGCATTGCTATGGATAAAAGCTCACCCTGGGTCCCTGTGTGGCCTGCTTCACTTTCCTTGGATATCCTTGCAATCCAAGCAGATGCCCATTTGGGCTGGGGTTCTGGGGGACAATCACACTGATCATTTCCCTGTTGTCCCTCTAGCGTCATCATGGACATAACCACTTCACGTCTGAAACGCTTCCTTCCAAGAAGGACCAGGAAGAGGGTGTGACGGAGAAACTGCAGAATGGAGATCTGGACCACATGATCCCTCAGCACTGCGACAGCGAGCTGGATGGCAAGGCCCCTGGCCTGGATGACAAAGTCATTGTAGGCTCGCTCTCTGTGCAGGTCAGTGGCTGGCGGCTGCAAGAGGATCTTTTAGGAGATAACTGCTTCCGCTAGGTGGATTGGCACACGCTTATAGTCCAAGATGGGAGGCATTGCTAAGCAATGTGGTCAGAATAATAAGGGGTTCTCAAGAGCAGGGGAATAAAAAGCAGGGTCATGACCTAAGGGAGACAGGCACAGGGTCCACGCTGTAACCGTCTGGGGCCCAGGGAATGTGCTGTTCTCCTAGGATCTGCAGGCATCCCAGAGCGCCTGCTACTGGCTGAAAGGCGTTCGTTACTCTGACATTGGCACCCTGGCCTGGATGATCACGCTCAGCGATGGCCTCCACAATTTTATCGATGGCCTGGCCATCGGCGCCTCCTTCACCGTGTCGGTGTTTCAAGGCATCAGCACCTCAGTGGCCATTCTCTGTGAGGAGTTTCCACATGAGCTGGGTAAGTGTGAGTCCTCCACCGTACCCACTCCCTTCCCCCCAGGCCCACGTGCTTTCCCTCACCGCCCAGTACACGCTAAACACATCTAACCGCTGTAACACTTGTACAGATCATCGTGTGGAGAGTAGTGGAGGTTTTGTTGATTCTGGAGGGTTTTTGTTTGGTGCTGGTACCAGGACTTGAACTCATGATCAGATCCTGGTCTTGTCATTTGTTGGCCTGTGATTAACTTTTCTCCCTCTTTTGTGGGAGAGCTCATTCTCTTTGACTGGCAGTCGAAAGAGAAATGGGGCCATTGGTAGTTGCTCATCTGCTTTGGAAATATGCCATTGAGATGGCCGGTGTGACAGATGAAGACAGTCCCCGAGCAGGGGACGAGGTGCCTTCCTCTTTCCTGTCAGTGTGCGGCTGTCTTCATTTTTACCCGGACTTCATCCAGGGCTGAAGCAGTGCGACTCCTTGACGTTCTCTGTGTGCCGACTCAGCCATCCTCTTCTTACCCCCCCGTAGGAGACTTTGTCATCCTGCTCAACGCGGGCATGAGTATCCAGCAGGCTCTCTTCTTCAACTTCCTCTCTGCCTGCTGCTGCTATTTGGGTTTGGCCTTTGGCATCCTGGCCGGCAGCCACTTCTCTGCCAACTGGATTTTTGCACTGGCAGGAGGAATGTTCTTGTACATTTCCCTGGCTGATATGGTAAGTCTACTGTGATCTATGTCATGTAGGCAGAACTGGACTGGAGGACTGAATGTGTGGATAGGACCACAGCTAAGGGGACTCTGGCTACTTTGTATAAAATCATACAACTTAGTTATCTGAGGTGTACAATGCAGTAGTTGTTTTGGTTTGGGTTTTTTTTGGCGGGGGGGGGGGGGGGTGGGGCTTGAACTCAGGGCCTGGGCGCTGTCCCTGAGCTCTTTTGTTTAAGGCTGGCACTCTATTCCTTTGAGCCACAGTGCCACTTCTGGTTTTCTGGCGGTTAATTGGGGATGAGAGTCTCAGGGACTTTCCTGCCTGGGCAGGCTTTGAACCGCGATCCTCAGATCTCAGCCTCCTGAGAAGCTAGGACTATAGGCATGAGCCACCAGTGCCCAGCTTTAATTGAATAGTTCTTAAAGACATATTAGGTTGGGGGTGGGGTGGTGGTAACTATGTCTTTTTTTTTTAATTGGTATATGTTTGGGGCGGGGGGTTCATTGTGACATTTCTATCCATGTATACAATGTATCCCAATCAACTTCACCTCTAACATTCTCCCTCAACCCACTTTTTCATCTTAAAATAACTCCAACAGGTTTCACTGTTCAGACTTGCTTTGGGTTTTAGTCCTCAGCTCTCTGCAAGTATCCAAGATTACAGGCATGAGCTACGGGTGCCTGGCTTGAGAATAATCCTTTTGATGAGAGCACTGGCCTCACCGTCCAGCCACATCCCCTGGAAGCAGTCAGTTCAGGCTTTTTCCTCTCTGTGGGGAGCTTGCTCATGAATAGCTCCCATGTGTTTGTGGCCTTACATTTTGTCATTGGCCTTATTGGCCTAGCAGCCTTTGGCCTAGAATCCCGTGTTATCCCATTCTCTTACACAATTGCTGAATTACTCAAAGAGGTAATGATGACATTTGGTAGTAAAAAGATTTTTTTCAAGTGTTTATTTGTTTTTGGGGGCGGTTTTTGTTATGCTAGAGATTGGATTTATACATATGAAATAGACACTGTACCACTAAACTATATCCCTGCCCCCCCCCCTTTTTAAGCCAGTTTTTGTGGTTTATTTAAGCACAAATAAAAGGTGTATGTGAGTCCTCTATTCGTTTTCTTCCCTGACATTGGGATTGGTGACTGATGGCCAACTGGGCTGCCTGGCTCTTTTTCACGTGTTCTTTCTTTTCTCAATCAGAGGACTTTTGTCTTTAGCCAGCATTTAGATGTCCAAGGCTTCAGGCTTTCTTCTTTCAGTTATATTAATGAGCAGGTCACCTTCTATACTAACCTTACCTATAACTCAGTGCTGCATTTTACCTGTGCAGCTGTCGACACAGCAGACACCTTAGAGAGATGCTGTCACATTCAAGTCCTAGCTACTGTTGCGGCCCATTTTGTCAACCAAACTGCAATACAATATACTACCACCACCACCACCCCGTAACTGAATTGCCTCTTACTTAGCTGGTGGAAAAGGCGAATTTCTCATCTTTCGTTTGTCCTTCCTCAGTTCCCTGAGATGAATGAGGTCTGCCAGGAGGACGAGAGGAAGGGCAGCATCCTGATCCCGTTTGCCATCCAGAACCTGGGCCTGCTCACGGGCTTCACCATCATGCTGGTCCTCACTATATATTCAGGACAAATCCAGATCGGGTAGGACCCTGCGGGACGCCCGTGGAATCGCACATTGGGCCCTGGGCTGCATCTGGTCACCCCCTGCCTCAGGACTCAGCATCCACAAAACACCTGGAAGAGGTAGCTCCATTAGAACTTGACCCAGGATGCCGGCCTTCAATCCGGTGTCAGCTGTTTTAAAGTACTCTGTCTTAGGAAGAAGTTGCCCTGGTAACCATTGTCTAGGTAATGCCTAGCCCCCTCCTCTCACAAGGATTCTAGAACCTGAATGCCACATGCAGGACAAGCTTCCCTTTTCTCTCTGGCTACTCTTTCCCTCTCTCTTCGAAGTGGTACCAAGAGATTTTTTTTAATCTCATACCCTACAATGTAAAAATGGAGCCAGTGGTCGCAGATTGGTTATAAATATCAGGCGTTCATACTCTGGGACCCATCCATCGAAAAGTGCCCTCTGGACCTCAAGCTGGCTCATTTTGAGAACAGGTTCTTCTGTTCCTGCAGAGAATGCTCGAGAGACAGAAACCACTCCCATTTCCCCAAGTCTGTTAGTTGCCTCTGACTTCTGTCAAAGAACTAAAAGTCGGAGCACATCAGCAGGGCAGGCGGGGAGACAGGGGTCATCCTGAGAGAGGAGGGAAATGGTCTTGCAGTGTTTATTTCTCCCAGCCGGATGCTGGGTATTGCTTATGTGCAGTACCTGGTGTCTCAGCACTGCCGGGAGAGTTAATATGGGGGTTTAGCTCCTGGGTCACCTCTTCTTTTTTGGTTAACACTGACAGAATGGAGAGGCAGGAGATCCATGAGAAAACAATTGCTCTTGCAGTGATTTCCACCTTCCCTTCCCAGTTTCCCTAAGACTTTAGCTGCCTCGCTCGAAGCACATTCTGAGCACATTTGTTTGTATTAGAGGGGAGATGGCACACACTTCCTGCCCTGGACAAGTCTTCTGCTTTAGAGTAGCAAGCTGAATTACAGAATTGGGATGTGCTAGTTTGTGCTTTCCTATGACAAAGGATAATCAGACATGGAATCAATGCAGGTAAAACTCAGGACTTGCTAATCACATGAATAAAAGTATGAGTACTAAGGGACTCTGGTCAAGTTTGTGAGTTAGGGCGTGGCAGATGGCCATTGCTATGAGTAGGATTTAAAGGCACTGGCTAGGTTACCTCCTTTGCTCCATACAAGGAAAAAGGGTGAATCCTGTACTGGATGCGAATTGCTCTAATTCTCTCCAGCCTGGGGCACTGTGGCACCCTCCTTCCCCCCCTCCCCCTCTCGAGAACTCTGGCTTCCAGGGGAGCTCACTCCAGGTTCACTAGGTGAATTGATTTATTATTATCATATTGATAATGTGGATTCTTTAGCCACTTTGGGGAGCCAGTCTCTCCCCAGAGCCTTTCTTAGTGGTGCCCAGAGTTGCAACCCAGGGGCCATGTTCATTCACATGACCGACAAGAGCACTAGTTCATTGCCAATGTCAACTTTCCCATCAGTAATTAAAAGCAGCATCTATTTGGTTGGTTGTTTTTTTTTTCTTCATGGGAAACAGCCCTCTGCTAGGAATATTCTTCAAGTGAAGATGAGTGAGCAAACTGGTTGTAATACTTGCTAAGTGTCTGTCTTGATGTTGCCTATTGACTTGGATTTTGAGACAAAGCTGAGGAAGGAGGAAATTTCTAAATCAAGAGTCTAGGATGAATGTCAGGACCGATCCCTGGTAGGGTCTAGTTTTACCAAAGAATCAATTCCTTGAATGTCAGAATCTAACTTTTTATAATATCATTGTTATTGTTTTGTAATGATTCTTTGTCTTTTCTGTTTTGTTTTCAAACTACTTTCAGGAGGCAGCAGAAAATAGCACTCTGGGGCTGGGTTGGAGCTCAGTGGTAGAGTGCTTATATGTATGAAATACTGGGTTCTATCCCCAGCACCACAAAAAAAAAAAAAAAAAAAGACTGGAAGGTTTTGCTTTACCCAGCTCACATTGATGTATTAAAACATTAATATTAGCATTCCCTGTCATTCCTTAAAATACCATTTGTCTTGGAGTAGAATACTAAGTTAAGAGCTAGTGAGTTTTCATTTAGGAGAGAAGCTTAAAATCTCTTAACAAGTTGAACAGTCAACATGAAATGGCAGGGTGCGTGGCCTTTTTGTTTTGTTTTGTTTTGTGCACACCTACAATAAATAACCCATGAACTTTGCTTTCACTGCCTCCAAGGGAAGCCCTCTGGAAAGGGCATCGGCCCAGAGGCCCGCCCCAGTCAGAGCTCGGGAGGGGAGGGGTAGACACACTTGAGTCCGCAGGTTGCTGCCATTGGCAACAGATTTGCCCATGAATTGAAAACCTGGCAGTGTCTTTTTTTTTTTTTTTTTTTTTACTTTTAAAAGGTGGATTTGCAGTTCTAAGATCAGTACATATTAGAAGTTTGAGACAGTGAATTGTTCAGTGGACTTTTATCCCCTGGTGTTACACCATCAGTCTCTCTCTCTGCAGATGAACCAGCCTGCTATTAACAAGCAAGGATCCCTTAGCCAGGGAAAGGGTTCTACTTCTCAACCTCACTGCATAGCTCTCCTCTGTCCTTGTCCCCAAAGGTATTTTGTGTCTAGTGTCCATGTGGACCATTCTCCAATGGTCCTTCAACTTGGGATTAAAAGGCTTCTCTGTTTAGGTAGGTTAAGGTCTATTTTTGGTCTTCTTCCAAAAGAGATGAGTAATATTCTGGAAATCTGCTTTCTTTTTTAAAGTAATTTTTTTTTTTGCAAGAAAGGTTAGGTTTTTATTCATATTTCTTCCTTTACAGTTCTGCAATTCCATCACAGTATTTTTTTTAAAATAACTCAGGTGTTGTGGGAAGAATTAGAAAATAAAATTAACTTATGTGGACTGTAAATGTTTTATTTGTAAGATTCTATAAATAAAGCTATATTCTGTAACTTGAGAGTCCAATGTGTTGTCTTTGGGTGTGATGAAGACTGTTTAACACAAGGTGGCGATCATGTCTTTCTGACTTTACAAAGCTTATTTTACTAGGTCTAACTTAGATTTTGACTATGGAACTTTTAGGAAGGTGCATAATATGCTCACTTTAAAACTGATTAGCTTTGGGCCAGGGATGTAACTCTTGTAGGGTGCATGAGGCCTGGGATTTGATTATTAGCAGAAAATGAAAAGATTCTTTTTCATGGAGCCAATGTCTTCACTTACATTGTATGACAACAGAATTGTGAGATCCAAACAACAAAAAAAACAAAGTTTTCCATCACCCTTTTCCATTTTCAAATCCACTATTTGAAATTTGTTGAGTTGGCTTAGTACATTTAAGCCAGATGTGTTTCTTACTATCCTCTTGTGAGGCTTAAAATTCTAAACTTGTGTTTCCTACTTGTAAGATTGAAGGAAGTTATTTTCCTTGAGCAATAGAAATGAGAGCTCAGGTAAAAGAATTCATTCAGGGGCTGGGAATATGGCACAGTGGCAAGAGTGCTTGCCTCGTATACATGAAGCCTGGGTTCGATTCCCCAGCAAGACATATATAGAAAACGGCCAGAAGTGGAGCTGTGGCTCAAGTGGCAGAGTGCTAGCCTTGAGTAAAAAGAAGCCAGGGACAGTGCTCAGGCCCTGAGTTCAAGGCCCAGGACCGGCAAAAAAAAAAAAAAAAAAAGAATTGATTCACCCTCATGACTTATATACATTTGAGATCTACAAATAACTAGTTCTCAGTTAGAACTTCCTGTGTAGCTCAGGTTGGCCTGGAACACCTGCCCCCATCCATCTCCTGATGCTGGGATTACAGATGGGCACAAAAAAACAACAACAACAAAATCTCAATAATATTAAATGGAGCCAGGTCCCTGTGGCTCACACCTGTCATCCTAGCTAACTCAGGAGGCTGAGGCCTAAGGACGGAGGTTCCAAGCTAGCCTGTGCAGGAAAGTCCTTGAGATGTATCTCCAGTTAACCACTAGAACACCTGAAGTGGTGCTGTGGCTCAAAGGGATAGAGCATTAGCCTTGACCAAAAAAGCTCAGAGAGAACACCCAGGCCCTAAGTTCAAACCCTATGACCTATACAATGATCCACATCCCCACCCTACCTCCTTGCTACCATACTGTCTGCTTAAGTTGTTCAAAATAACATTTATTCATCCTTTGGCTTCTACCATCTTTTCAGGTAGGAAATCCTTCCTACCTGCCCTCCTACTGCCTTCCCAGGCTGGGTTTGGTTTCTCTCTGCATACCTCAGTGACAGGACTTGAATTGTAATTCTTTTTACAGGAATTTCCTTTTGTAAGGTTGGGGGGAGGGCGGGGTGAGAAGGTGGGAAGAGGGGAGGAGTGGGGATATCTGGTTTCTGTCTCTGATCTCAGCACCTACCATGCAGGAAGGATGAGAAAGAGACCAAATGAAAATGCCTCTCCTGGGATTGTGAACTTCCCCTTCCCACAGGGGCAGCTGCTGTGTTGGTGTTATACTTACTTCTTACCTGGGCCTTCTTTATTTTAGAAAGAGGTGAATTTGTGGTCCTCCCCAGACAGAAGTAAACAAACCATTAAGAAGATTAAAAACCTTGACCACAGCCATCTCTTTGTAATCCTCTTAACCAGCTAAACCCTTTAGGACATTCCTGGTGGGAGGTGAAACACTAAAATTGGAAGGTGGTATGGATCAGATCAGTGTTTTCCTTCTGTCAGGCTGCTCAGTTAAAGCAAAATCCAATTCAAAGATGGCAGGGACACTAAATGTGGACATGGCTTTTGAAGAGTAGAAAAAAATGCTGTTGTAAAGATTGTGTCCTCATCATGATCTAGTATGGAATACTTAGACTTCCAAAGACCAATACATTCAAATCTCTATAGAAGTAATTTCCTTTGTCCTGGGATAAGCTGAATTATATTCCACTTAAGGTAAAAGGCTTTTTGCTGGGGTTGGGGTGGGGGGAGGGGGCCAGGGGAAGGGTACTATTAATTAATATTATTATTTTGCCAATCCTGGGCCTTGAATGCAGGGCCTGAGCACTGTCCCTGGCTTCCTTTTGCTCAAGGCTAGCACTCTGCCACTTGAGCCACAGCGCCACTTCTGGCCTTTTCTATATATGTGGTGCTGAGGAATCGAACTTAAGGCTTCACTCTTAAGGCAAGCACTCTTGCCACTAGGCCATATTCCCAGCCCTATTAATTTAAATATTGAAAAAAAAAAGTGGTTGGCAAATCCAGAGGTCCTCATCAGCCTTCACCTAAGTATATTAAGATCCACCAAAAAAAATAACATTCTCACCAGTATCATAGTCCTTGTCAGAGGACTTAAGTCATAACATCTGTCTTTGACCCAGCAACTTGTGGGATCCCAAGATGGTAGCATCAATTACAGTTGAGGGATGACCCAGAAGTCCTGGAACCCTGGTAATTATAAGCCACAATCTACTCCTCTCCCCCCCGCCCCCCGCCACATGCCATCTGTAGTTTGCTCCTAGATCTTTCAGTTTGCCCAAGAATAGGCCTAGACAGTAATCTGCCTAGGTTTTCACCAAATGCCCATAGGAAGCCCAAAGCTATCAGTTAGTTTTGTGCTGGAGGACCCTAACCCCAAATTTCTTTTTCTTTTCTTTTTTTTTGGCAGGATAAGAGCTTGAACTAAGGGGCTTACACTTGCTCAGCTTGCTTGCTCACTTGACTGGCACTCTACCACTTGAGACATGCCTCTAGTCCAGTTCGTTGCCATTTATTTTGTAGGTAGCCGAATTCTAACACGTTTTCTGCCTGGTTTTGAAAATGCCAACCTGCAGATCCCAGCCTACTTGAGTTGCTAAGAAATCTTTTGAAGTGTACGTCTTCCTGCATTTAGATAACGAATGCATGAAAATCTAAGGATGAAGCCCAGTATTGGTGGCTTACTACTACAATCCCAGCTATTCAGGAGGCGGAGGTCAGAGGACCAAAATTCAAAGCCAGCTCAAATGCACAAATCCAAGAGACTCGTCTCTAGTTAGTTAGCATAAAGCTGAAAGTGGATGTGTGGCTCAAGGGGTAGAGTGAAAAAGCCAAATGAGAGCTTGAGGTGCCAAGTTCAAGCCCCAGTAGCAACACAAGGAAAGACAGATTTATGGATGACACTCCCCCACACCAGTTACTGGGAGATCCCTTTAAAGAATGATGGCAACCTTGTGGGATTTAAGCACTAAAGGATTGGGTTTTTAATTATAGATGCTAGTAAAGTAGACAAGTATCTCATATTCAGTATCTTTACAGAATGGGAATACTCCTATTTTTGTAGCTTTTTGAGTTTAAGAAAATGAGCTATTTGAAGCTCTCATTTATGCAATCAGTGCCCTGCCAAGGTATATAGAAGTCTGTTTTTGCCCCTCTTGAAAAATCGATGAACAGAAGACTGTTGGAAACTTGATTCCGTCCTTCCTCCACTCTTGGAAAGCTGACTTTTAAACTATTTTAAAATAGTTTATATTGATTTTTCTAGTACTTATGGTTCATGTAAATATTCTAAAAGGGCAGATACATTCTAAACATCAGAGTTCTCCGCATCATTTTTGCTCTAGGGTGTATTGAGTCCTACAGCTCACATTTCCTAATCATGCTCTGCTTAGCCTAGTAGGAAATTATGTTGCATTCTTTGGTTTATACCTCTCTTTAACTGTTTGTTTGCTCTGACAAGGGATGGAAATTGACTGAGCAGTAGAGTGCTTGCTAAGAAAGTGAGATCTTGGGTTGCAACCCAGTGCCATGCACACACAAACTATACACTAACAAAGTCCTTAGAAAGGTTTATTGATTTTCAAGCAAAAGAAAATAAGCAAGGACCAATGTAAGCCTTCTCCAGAGTTTTGGATTCTGAACATGTCTTCAGCAGAAAGAGAATAGAATTTTTTTTTAGTCCAAAAGAATGAACTTATATCAACTCATTATTAGTTATCGGTGTTATCTTTGATACCATGTTTAGCATGTGGGTACCTCTACATTATCCCTGAAGTAGAAATGAGCATTTCTGTACTACCTCTGTAAGCATGAGAACTACACAGACAGACAGATAAACACATACACACACACAGACTGGGAGGTGTCCATGCTAAGTAAGTTATTGGAAATTAATTGTACTTGTAGGAAATACAAATAAGCTATAATATACAAAGTATAATATGCATTACTAGTACAAACATTTATGTAGTGCTTTTCATTTAAAATTGGAGAGTAGATCCTATGAAACACTTCTTTCTCTATGTAACTATTTTAGAAATGTTATTTTAAAAGCATCTTATTTTAGAAATGCTTAGTTTTAAAAAATATTGTTTAGTTGTCTCACCTGCATGTAACACAAAGCCTTAATACTTAATGGCTTCATATAAATAGCAACTGAAGCCAGGTTTACACAACAGTGGAACAAGGATTCCCTGTGCTTTCATTAAATTAAAAGCATTCATAATTATTTCTCAGAGGAGCTGCTCATTAATTAAAATTTATGAAGTGCTTAGGGAGTTTTATAGGAAAATGCAACTCTCACAATTTCTATACAGAGTCAAAGCTATGTACCAGAAATCCAGTTAAATATTCTTTTTTTTTGAGACAGGTTCTCATTATGTAATCCACACTGACCTTTAACCCCAATCTTCAGTCTCAGCCTCTGATGGCTTGAATCACCTAGATTTCTTTTTTTTAACAAGGAGAATTTTTCTTTTGTTGTTGTCTGTCATAGGGCTTGAACTCAGGGCCTAGACACTGTCCCTGAGCTCTTTTGCTCAAGGCTAGTGCTCTACCACTTTGAGTCATAGCACCACTTCCAGTTTTCTGGTGGTTAATTGGAGATAAGGGTCTCACAGACTTTCCTGCCTTGGCTGGCTTTGAACTACAATCCTCAGATCTCAGCCTCCTGAGTAGCTAGGAGACATGACATGAGCCACTGGCACCTGGCTTGGAAATTTTCACTATATGCAAACTATACCTCAATAAAAAAAAGTTATAAATTGTAACAATTTTTCTTCCTTTTAATTTTAAAAATTAAAAAAAATTTGTCCTCCCTCTTCCTCTTTCTCAGAACAAATTTTCTTTCAACAGAAATTGGTCTTTGTGAGTTGCAGTATTAAATCTTCCATTTAACTTTTGTTTTTCAATGCTAGGGATTGAATTCAAGCCCTACACATACTGTGCAATTGCTCTACCAATGAGTTACATCCCAGCCTCTCAACTTGTTTTATTACAGTGAAACAAGATTGTACTTACAGTGTTCAAATCAATTTATTATTAATGTTTTGATTAAACCTGTGCATCACAATGTGGCCTAGGTTTGTTACTGTTAATGTACATAAAAGCTGGTGCCTACATCTGGATATTGTGTTCATTTTTTCAATTGCTATGACAAATACCCAAGATAAACAGTTTAGAAAGTCTCAGAGCATAGGCAAATAGGAGACAAGTTCTTTGCCACAGTGTAACATAAATGGCCTCTAATACAATTCTCAACAGAGTCCTCACTTTCTACTGAAATCTCATTTTTAAAAATATGCACATATACACATGGGCATATGTGTGTACACATACACAAACACACACATAAAACTTTGATACAGAAAAGGCCTGAAAATTGAGTTTTAGTTTCATCTTAGTAATATATTACTCTCGGGGCTTATTTACCTGTAATATAATAATGTTGATCCATATAAATCCTTAGCCTCTTAGTTATTTTGTTGTCCAGTCAAGCTTTATTACTGGAACATATTGAATTATTTGATACCAAAAAAGGAAAAGGTGTTATTCTTCATCAGCAAACACTGAGTACCTGCCTACCATATAAAGGGATCAGCCTAGAAAGTGGGGATATAGTCTCGGTCTTAACACTCTAGTAGGGAAAATAGCCACATATAAACAAACACACTTTACTCTGCATTAGGTAGTGCTAACCTGTTCATAAATAGCTCCTAGTCCATAGAGAAAGGAGACATCACCTCTGGAAGAAGGAGGAAAGGCTTTATACAATATGACAAGGCTAGGTGATAGGACAGGGCTGAGCCGGCTGGTTGGAAATAGAGAAGGCAAATTCCAGGCAAGAAGTTCCCCATGCCCAAAGCTGTGGAGTCCTGAACACACCACCATGCCTTTGTACAGCTGCTCCTAGCCTAGGACATTTCCCCTACTCCTTTTCTTTTAAAATTCTACCCTTCCTTGGAGGGACACATTCCTGAAAAAGCACTCCCAACTGTAGCTGGTGACTGGTTAAAAGGGGGACGGGGGGGGGGGGGGGTCATGCGGAGAAAGAGGCTAGAGAGGTGAGTTGAGGTCAGATGAGAAACAGCTTTGAGGCCAGGCTAAGGGATTTGAGCTGCGTCTCAAGGACATTAGGTTGCTGTATTCGTGAGATGAAGAGCAAAGTAACAGGCAGACTTGACATAGAAGTTAACTCTGGAGCTAATGTGGAGGATGGATTAGAATGATCCGTCAGGAGGCAGATGCTGTAAATAGCTGCCTTCCCTCATTTTAAAGCCTTATTCTCAATGGACTGTGTAAGATTCAGCTCCCTCAAGGAAAGCCATGGGCCTGTCCAGGGCTTAGCTCTAAGCAACCTGAAGCCCTTGAGACCTTCTACAGGGATGTTGTGAAAGTAAAGGCAGAGCAATAGGTGACAGCTTCTGGTAGTCTCAGATGGTGCAGGTCAAAGGCTTTTCTAACTGGGACGGAAATGTTCTCCCAGAGAAATCCGTGGATCTCACTTTCTCTGACACAGCACATTGACAGGAAGTGAGGAGAACTGTTAGAAGCAGTGTTGCCATCTCCATTTCACCATGCACATGGACCGCCTGGGAATCTTGCTAGAATGCTGAACTGGGCTGGGGTCAATCCTGCTTCCACGGAAGCTGCTGCTTTGTAGACTACGTTAGGTCTCCCCAGGAGAACAGCCCATCTCCCCTTCCTCTTCACCTGCCTGAAACCAGTAATCATCTGTCCATCACCAGGCTATGAGTCAGTAAAAGATCCCCAGACTCTGAGGTCACTTCCTCATTCACCAAGGTCACTTCCTGGTCTTGCCTCCTTTGAACAGTGAGAGCTTCCCCAGGCTCTAAGATGACTTCTGCATTGGCTGTTGTTATACACCCCACCTTTCCCTATATAATCCCACGCACCCACAGTCCTCTTCCTCTTTTTCCTTTCCTTCTCTCTCTGTACACCTCCATCTCACGCAGATGGACAGTTTGTTTCTCTCCCCCACCCCAATAAACGCTTTTCTGCCTGAACCTTGTGTAAGTTTTCTCTTAGGTAACCTTACATACTATACTTTGATTATCAAGGGCTTAAGCCAAAACATAGTAGTACTGGGTCTTGAACCTAGATCTGTCATTCATTTATTCTTATTCATTTGTTCACTCAACAAATTGTCATTATCATTATCATCATCATCATCATCACTATTTCGACAGTACTGGGGATTGAACTGGGGGCCTTGTGTATGCTTGGCAGCTGCTCTACCACTTGATCCACAACTCGAAGCCCTTTTTCATTGGTTATTTTCAAGATAGTCTTGCTCTATGCCCGACTTGGTCCTCTTACTCATGCTTCCCCTTGTCCCTGAGGGATAACAGATTTGTGCCTAGCTACTAGTTAAGAGAGAGTCTCATGCACTTTATGAGCTGGCTGACCTTGAACTGCGATCCTCTGATCTCTACCTCCCAAGAACTTAGGATAATAGGTTTGAGCTACATATTGGCTCATTCCACAATTCTTTTGTGTGTGCCAACCCAGGGCCAGGGCTTGAACTTGGCTTTTTTGTTCATAGCTGGTGCTCTAGAACTTGAGCCATATCTCCAGGCCCATTTTTTTTTGCCTGTCCTGGGGCTTGAACTCAGGGCCTGAGCACTGTCCCTCGCTTCTTTTTGCTCAAAGCTAGCACTCAACCACTTGAGCCACAGCGCCACTTCTGGCTTTTTCTATATATGTGGTACTGAGGGTTCGAACCTAGGGCTTTGTGTATACAAGGCAAGCACTTTACCACTGGGCCATATTCCCAGCCCACTTTTTTTTTTTTTTTTTTGGCCTGTCCTGGGCCTTGCACTCAGGGCCTGAGCACTGTCCCTGGCTTCTTCACGCTCAAAGCTAGCACTCTGCCACCTGAGCCACAGTGCCCCTTCTGGCCGTTTTCCATATATGTGGTGCTGGGGAATCGAACCCAGGGCTTCATGTATGTGAAGCAAACACTCTTGCCACTAGGCCATATTCCCAGCCCCGCAGCCCACGTTTTAACTGGTCCATTGAAAATAGAATCTCACACTTTCATTTCCCTGCCTGGCTTCTTCAAATCATGATCGTCTAGGTCTCAACCTCCTGACAGAATTATAGGTGTAAGCTACTTGTGCCCATCTTCACTCAACATTTTTTTTCTCTGTGTAATAAATGCAAATGAAATGCTTATTATGTGCCAGGCATGCTTTCTAAATATTTTTTACACAAATATTCATTTGATTCTCACCACAACCTGTATGGTAAGTGTTGCTTTATCCCATTTTTAAGGACAAGGAAGCTGAGACAGAGACATGAAGTAACTTGCCCAAAGACACACAGCACAGTAGGCTGCCCAAGGACTACCATCACAGCTAGGGGAACAGGTGTGGCTGTGTTCTTTCTACAGAACCACACAGAATGTGGGGCCTCAGATCCCCAAGTGTGGCTGTACTTGAATTTACAATATCCAGACGTTGTTCTCTTGTTTGGTTTTTTATCAAAGGAATGTAAGCAACTGACAACTCCAGTTTTTCACATCCTCACGCTTTCTAATGAAATCCACTTTTAGCTCTGCCTTCCAGCAAGTTCCTGGAAGCTCTGTTTATATAAGGGCTTAGAGTGTCTCTCTTCATGCAGACAGACACCAGAACTTTCGAGTGTTTTTTAAATTTCTGAGCAGCAAATGATGGCAAGGTCGCACTTGCTCAGACCTCCTTTACCAGGTGTAAGGTTCACCAGAAAGGAAACTGCCACATGGTGCAGGCAGAGAAGAGTTTATTGGGGGCAGGAGAGCAAACTGCCAGCCCATACAAGATAGAGGCGTGGGGAGAGGGGAAGGAAGAAGGGAAGAGAGAGGGAAAAGAGCAAGAGAGTAAGAGAGAACAGGAAAGAGAGTGGGGACTGTGTTGAGCCAGATTATTTAGGGAAAGGCAGGAGGTATGGCCAGGTGGATTGGATGTGACCTCAGAGGAGGAGGAGGAAACCGCCTCCAGGTGTGCCAGGTACCTAGGTAACTCAGGTGAGGGCATCTGCATGGAGCCCTCCCGGGGGTGGACCTTCCACCAGGCATGGGTACTCATTTCTGGCTGCTTCTCCAGGGCTGACTGCGGACAGCTCTCCAGAGAATTAATTGTTTTAGGTTGAAGGAGAGCTCAAGCTCCCCAGCCAAGGGCAAAGCTCTATTAACAGGACTTCCAGGTCCCTTTGGTGATTAGTTCCAATTGAGGATCCAAGTAGCCAGTTTGTCTTTCTACTGTTATTGAATAATTCTTCCCTTGTTTTGCAGTTTTCAATTTTTTTTTTTTTAGCTAGCGTGTCTATGTTCTACTGGGTAATTTTTTTGTTTGCTTACTATTAACTTATTTAGTGCTGCTACTGGGGATTGAACTGGGTGGGTGCTGCCTGGCAGGTTTCCTTTTGCTTTTTGGTGCCATTCCTAGAGCTGGAGTTCAGGGCCTGGACAGGGTCCCTGAGCTCTTTTTGCTCAAGGCTAGTGCTCTCTTGCGCTTGAGCCACAGCTCCACTTCTGGATGTTTGGGTAGTTAGAGATAAAGAGGCTCGCAGGCTTTCCTGCCCAGGCTGGTTTTGAACTTGGATCCTGAAGATCTCCGTCCCTGCCTGGGGAGGACCAGGCTCCTACCTGAGAAAGGAAAGCCGACTGTGGGCCAGCAGGAAAAGTGCGCATGCGCAGAGGTCCGCGGGCGGGCGAGCGGGCCGGGAAGTTGTGAGCGCGGCGCGGGGGCGCGCACGCCGGCTGGGGGCGCGCACGCGAGCTCAGGCGCGCCAGCGGTCTCGGTCCTAGTTGCTTCCTTCAGCCGCCGTCGCGGTGCTGTCGCTGCCGCTATCGCTCCCGGCACGGTCGTCTCCGCCGAGCCGCGGGCGCCGCGGGAGGGAGCGGCCGTGTGTCCGCCGCCCGTCGGTGGAGTTGGAGGCCGGTCCTCCTGGAGTTGGGCCGGGGCCGGGCACGGCGCTGACGGCCCCGCGGAGCGGAGACCTCCGGAGGAGGGGAAGGCGGCCCGGCGGCGGCTCGGGTCCGGCCGCCCCTGGAGCCCGGAGGAGGCCGGCGGGACGATGTCCGGGAGGTCGGGGCCGCTCTCCACCACCGAGCGCGTCGTCAAAGGTGCCCTCCTCCGCGACCTCGCCGGGCGGCGGCTCAGGGGGGCGGGGGCGAGGGGGGTGCGCCCAGTCAGGGGAGGAGCGGCGGGGGCTCTGGGCCCCGGGGGTGTGGGGAGGTTCCCCCGGGGGCAGCCCCTCCCCCCGCAGCGCCCCACGGTACCCGGGCAGCGTCACTGTGTCACCCAGACCATGTTGACTTGTGGGAGGGGTGGGGACTGTGCCCAGCGCTGGGGGGGTGGGAGGGTGGGGGTGGGGGCTGGATCTTCTTCTTCATCATCATCATCCTCATCATCATCCTCATCATCACCATCACCACCACCACCACCACCATAAGAAAGGATTCCTTTTTCCCTAGTCCCCAACTTGGAGAAGCAAAAGCCATCTGTGGCGATATTTGAGCCGGGACCAGACTTTTTTTTTCCCCCCAAGTCATGCCTTTCTTGAGGGGTCGGATCTCTCTCCGTACAGATCTCTCACAGCCCTTTTCGAAGGGCTCCATGCGTTGTACTTCGTGGCACTCTTTCTCTGAGATCATTAATAGTCACTGCTCTGAGTTAAAAGAAACTTAAGTAAGATGAGATAAATTCAGCCAAGTCCTTTTAGTGGTGTGGGGACTTAGAGATCTGGACATGTTGCTCTTTTCTTTTCTTTTTTGGTTCTAGAGATTGGGAGAAGAATGTCCCCTGATTTAGCTGTCCACTGCTAATAGATATTTGTTGTTAGAGCAAAACACAAAGCACCCCTTTGTGAATCTTGCCGGGTTTAATGTTGTATTTGTTTGGTCCCTTAAACTAATACGACCTGTCAAACATAACTACTAATTCATGGGCTTCTTTCTCCAGCTGTAAAACTTAAAGCCCAACCCTTCTTTCTCAAGTGCTAATAATCAGTTTGAAAGCACTATTTTATAAGAAAGGAATATACTTAGACCAGCTGTATTCTTGGTGGTTAGATGAAGTGGTTATCATTAGAAGGAGAAAAGAAACTTAATGTTGCTAGCAACAATCACCTTTTATTTAAGGAAGAACACCAATTGTGTGTTCCGTACTAGGATGATAAACACCTACACTACATAATGCTAAATATAATGGTATTTTTGAGACTTATCTACTCAGAATTTGTGTGAGTGATTTTATTGGGGATTGAAGTCAGCTGTTCATATAACTGACCCATCCTTTTAACTGCTTAGTTATTGTGGCCATTTTAATGCAAGTCTTCGTAGCATCCAGCCCATAAGGAGGATACAGCCCTCTTTTAAGACTTGGAATATAAACATACAGAACCTTTTTTGATGAATCAAGGTCATCGTTACATTAACATCTTTACTATTCTGTTAATATGGCTGATGTGTTCCTCTGTGAAGAGAAGTTGGCAGTTTTCTCCTATACTAAGTATATTCCTCACTACTATACCATTTTAGTATTTTTGCTTGTCCTTTTCTCTCCAGTGCTCTTCTCTGTCAAATACACCCTCGCTGCTTTCTGATCTGCTACTTCTAAGCTTAGTAGGTAGGGAACCCAGCAACACCAGAACCGTGTGTCAAGGCTGGGTAAATTCAGATCAGAGTGAAGCTCGGTGGCAACCCTTAGAACTTCAGGATTCTCAGACAGATCATCAGTATACTGTGTAATTTCCACCATAAAATAGGAAGCACATTTTAAAATGACCCTTTCAGGCATTTAAATACAGAAATAAAGTAAAACAAACCTGGTTAATATGTGGATTCTTCTGACTGCAAGGCATGCTTACAACTAACTGAACCCCACCCTTATAGTCTTGCATGCTACAAATTTGTTCTTTAGCAAAACTACACACTATAGCATGTTATATATATTTAAGATTGCTCTTAAAATAAATGAAACAAGCAATTTTAGACCTTTATAGTGTGTGAATTTGCTTAGCATATAAAACAGCCTAATAATTTAACCTTAGGAACATGGGTTTCTCTGTGATTTAATGTTTCTTGCTCTTCCCCACCCCCCCTCCCCAGGGGCTGGGGGTGGTTTGGGTTTTCCAGAGTTTGAAATAAGAGCTTACTGTTTTTTTCTTCTTCAGAAAAATCAGGTGTGGCTGAGTAGTGAAAGCTGGTTGTGTTGGGCATGAAATCCTGATCTGATGCTATCTTGTCCGACCAGAATTGTCTTCCTTTGTTCACAGCTCCCGAGCTTTTGCTGAGGTGATACCACACCCCAGTTATTTTTGGTTCTGTTATTTCCTGTTAACTTTAAAGTCTGCCTAATTGTTTAGCTTGAACAAGTCTTAGTGGAGAGTGGGTGGGTGGGCGGGAGTGATTTGTATTTGAAGTGTCCTTTAGATGCAGCTTCTGAGGCTGAAGGAGGTAGAGTCTATCAGTCAGAAAACCAAGGCTTTATTTACTTCTAGACAGAATTTGTGATCTTCTCTTTTTTTCAGCCTTCCTTTTTACTTAACTGGTTTGGGGTTAATCTTATTTGTACTATACCTTTCTAACCAGCTGGGTCACGCAAATGACATACATGATTGTAGCTTTATAATAAACATGATTGTAATATTATAAAACATTATTGTAGTTTTATAATAGACCTGTTATGACATAAGTGCTTAGTAGAAAAATCATTAACACTTGAAAAATATCAGAATTTAATAGTGTGTGGAGTTATAAATTGTCAAGCTCTTCCTAGTGAGAAAAATGACCTGTTCATCAATATAAAAAGAGGACTCCCCATCAGTAACACTGAGGATAGGCGAACATATTTCTATGGAGTACTTGCCATGTGGCTTATTTTAAGAATTCGTAGGATTTCATTCACTTTATTCAATGGTTATCAGCTGTCACCTCCAGTGTACCATAGCATGTACTCATTTGTTACTTTTCTTTGGGAGTGATATTCCTGCAGGCCCCTCAAGCCACCAGTCATCCTTGTGTGCTGGGGTATATGACTACTAGTGTCTGCAACACAGAACTCCAGGGACCGAATTGTGAAATTCTTTCAGGTTGGCTTTTTCTCCTTTTAGTTTCCAGCTTTCTTTTCTTATTTGAAGAGTTCCTTTTACAGTGATTCTTTTTTTTTTTTTTTTTTTTTTTTTTTTTTGGCCAGTCCTGGGCCTTGGACTCAGGGCCTGAGCACTGTCCCTGGCTTCTTCCCGCTCAAGGCTAGCACTCTGCCACTTGAGCCACAGTGCCGCTTCTGGCCGTTTTCTGTATATGTGGTGCTGGGGAATCGAACCTAGGGCCTCGTGTATCCGAGGCAGGCACTCTTGCCACTAGGCTATATCCCCAGCCCCTTACAGTGATTCTTAGTCTTGTTTTTATTTTTATTTTTGCCAGTCGTGGGACTTGAACTCAGAGCCTGGGTGCTATCCTGAGTCTCTGTGCTCAAAGCTAGTACTCTACCACTTTTAGCCACAGTGCCACTTTTGGCTTTTTCTGAGTAGTTTACTGGAGGTTAGTGTCTCATGGACTTTCCTGCCTGTGCTGGCTTCAAATTGTGATCCGCACATGTCAGTCTCCTCAGTAGCTAGGATTACAGTCATGAGCCGTCAGTATCCAGCCTTTTGAGAGAATTTTAATGTAGTGTACTTAAGAAGAAAAATGGTAAAAATTCCCATTTTTGTAATATAGAATTTTGGGAATCATATACTGATAAATACTTGATGAGTTCCATGCACAAGCAACAAACTTTTGGTTATATTTAGAAGCTTGTGTATATACGTAAGCAGCATAGCATATAATAGCCTTGCTATAACAAAATTAGAACTATGGAATTGCCTGTGACTAATACCGTTGGAAAGAGCAGATGACTAAACCTTAGACTGCATCTGGTGTGAGATGTTTGTTTCCACACTCTATAAATTGATAATCTTCCCTTTGTTTTGATGGTATGACTGAGTCAGGCCTATCACCCAATAACCCTCTAAAGTTTAAACTTTTAACTATTATCAATGGCCTAAAGACATATCTTCATTGGTGTTTTTGTGTGTGTGCCTAGGTATTTTTGTGGCCTAAGTCTTCATGGAAATTTAAAAGGAAAATGGTCTTAATGGATGGCTGGAATAATAAAGATAGATTTATCCATACAATCAAGTTGTTTTATTTATTTATTTATTTTACTATTGTGCAACTGCTTTATGGAAAACATACCATGTAGCTGGACGCTGGTGACTCATGCCTGTAATCGTAGCTACTCAGGAGGCTAAGAACTGAAGATTGTGGTTCAAAGCCATCTTGTGCAGAAAAGTCTGTGAGAATCTTTTTTTTTTTTTTTTTTTTGCCAGTTCTGGCGCTTGGACTCAGGGCCTGAGCACTGTCCTTGGCTTCTTTTTGCTCAAAGCTAGCACTCTACTACTTGAGCCACAGCGCCACTTCTGGCCATTTTCTATATATGTGGTGCTGGGGAATGGAACCCTCGGCTTCATGTATAGGATGCAAGCACTCTTGCCACTAGGCCATACTCCCAGCCCTGTGAGAATCTTATGTCCAATAAACTAGTCAGAGAAAGTTGGAAGTGTTACTATGACTCAAGTGGTAGAGGTCTAGCCTTGAGCAAGAGAAGCTCAGGGCCAATATTTAGGCCCTGATTTCAAGCCCTAAGACTGGCCAAAAAAAAAAAAAAGAAAAAAAAGAAAAGAAAATGAAAACATACTATGTCACCCTAGAGGTTATTGTTTTCCGTAGGCTGAAAGTTTCTCAAAAAAGTAAAAGTAGCCGGCTACTGGTAAGCTCACACCTAATGCTAGCTACTCAGCCTGGACAGACAAATCTGACAGACTTTTCATCTCCAGTTAACCAGCAAAAAGCCAGAAGTAAGAGTATGACTCAAGTGGTAGGGCACCAGCTGTAAGCAGAAAAGGCTAAGCAAGAACATTGTGGTCTTGAGTTCAAGCCCCAGTACTAGCACCAAAAAACTTTTTTTAAAGTAAAAGTAGAACTACTATATGATCCAATAATTTCATGCTGGTCTTATAAATCCAGGACTTATAAATTCTGGGTTTATAAATCTTTGGATATAAATCCAAAGAAACAAATCAATATGTTGAAGGGTTATACTCCTAGATTCATTGCAGGATTATTCATAGTAGCCAGTGGAATCAACCTAGGTGTCTATAAATGGACTATATACGTATATGTATATACGTATGTATGTATACAACAATGATTCATCCTTCAAAAGAGGTAGTACTGTCATTTGCAACAATAAATCCAGAGGACAAAAACATTAAGTGAAATAAGCTGGGCACAGAAAAATGATTACTATGTGATTTCATTTCATGTAGACTTCAGTGAGGTTGAAATAAGAGCTACAGTGATGGTTACCAGAGGCTTGAAGGGTGGGAAGAAAGGAAATGGGAATTGCTGATCAAAGGGTGCAAAGTTTCAAAGAGACAGAATAGTTTTGGGATCTATTTCACAGCAGTAGTCTATTTCATAATAAGAGCAAATTAAAAAAATTACTTGCCACTAAAATGATAAAGTGATCACTATATTAATATGATTGATTTTATCATTCCACATTATCCATGTTTCAGAGCATCACATCCTATTCTGTAAATGTAATCAGTTACATTGGTCAAAGTTTTGTTTCTTTTTGGTATTGGGGATCAAACTCAAGGCCTTGCCAATGCTAGTTAAGCACTTGCACTGAACTACATCCCTAGTTCTCATTTTTTGAGAAAAGGTCTTGTTACGTAATTCAGGCTAGACTTGAACCCATGATCTTCCTGCTTCTGCCTCCCAAGTACAGGATTATTGGCAACTTTTTAAAGTTCCCAAACAAACAAAAAAAAATCTAGTCTGAACATCTGCTTTGGAAATGTAAAAAGCCATCCTGCAAAGATTTCCAACAACACATCTATGGTCAAAAGTGAATTTCATTTATTTACCTTTCTGCAAGAAGGAATGATATACAGAAGAACTACTGTGGGTATCTCCAAAGGAGGGAGTTAGAAATGAGTCCATGTTTTCGAAAGTCAGCGTTAGTCTTGTCAGGAGCAGCTAAAATTTAACTTGTCTGAGTTGTTGGAACAACTGGTAGTTTTGCTTTTCAGGTCTATATGAGTTCCCTAGAAGTTACTGTTAGATTAGTTGATCTGTATTGGAACTTGATTGTCTGGACAACCAAGATTTGAAAAGTCCAGAACTTATTATGGGATTACATTGTGGTTCAATTTCGTTCAGTTTATCTATTTTGCAAGTTTAGTATTTTCTAAGCATTTGTGAGCAATTTGTGGTTCTCAAACTCAATCTCTACTTCTCATCAGAGGATTTGCCATTTAGGAATATGACCAGATAGGCTGTGAATGTACTAGATAGGCTGTGAATGCTTTCAGTTTTGGGGAAGGAATTTTGACCTCTAAAGCATTGGAGCATTTGTTCTTTTTCTTTGCTGATCACATGTTGTTACATCTGGCCTGACAGTGGCCACACAGCAGCATTTAAGGCTCTGGAGATACACATTTGGCATTTGCAACAGAAACTTAGATAAGAGTTATTAGTAAAGTTTAAAGCAATGCACCACATACATCCCACAGTCTGTTTGATCTTCCTTTGACAACCAAGTACATTTAAAAAATTGGAATGTGTATTATTCACCTTTGCAAGGGGATGAATAACTAGTGCTCTTTCGAAGATTAAGGTGGTCTTCTCTTGTTAAACTGATAGTGGGGAATCAGGTATAAACTGCCAATTCTGCCCCAGGAGCATGAAGGAGGCCACAACTTTGGTTCCAAAGTGTATCTGAGCCCATTGAGACCATGAACAAAAGCTCACCCTCGGGCTGGGGATATGGTCTAGTGGCAAGAGTGCTTGACTTGTATACATGAGGCCCTGGGTTCAATTCCCCAGCTCCACATATACAGAAAATGGCCAGAAGTGGCGCTGTGGCCCAAGTGGCAGAGTGCTAGCCTTGAGCAAAAAGAAGCCAGGGACAGTGCTCAGGCCCTGAGTCCAAGCCCCAGGACTGGCAAAAGAAAAACAAAACAAAACAAAAAAGCTCACCCTCCCAAGTTAAAAAGAAAATGGAACAAGAAGCCATCATTGCCGACATGTCCAAGCAATATTATATAGATTTGACCCATTTATGAATCTTGAGATAGATGTGGAGATGGCTACTAGTAGGAAACAGAATAATATTGGAATGGTGGCAGTATGAGGAAATAGTATCATTTTAGAAGCCTTGGAACGAATTTAATAATGGCTCAACAGAGAAATCTGCCTCCCCTCTCCAAAGGGACTACTTTACCTTAAGGTAAACATTTGGTCATCTGCATTTTTGTAGACAACTTTTTTCAATAAGCTTTTCTAATAATAATAAAAAAACTGATAATATTCCAGAAGTCCTGACATAGTCACAATGCCTGTCCAACGTGCATGATTTATCCTTCGTATGTTGGTAGTGATGAGTGCACACTATGTATGTATATAAGCTCTTTTGATGAAGACCAGGTATACCTAACCACATGGATGATCAGACTTTAATTTATTAATCTGCATTATCAGAATGGAAGAGTAAAATCTATTTTAAGTGAAGTACATCAATTTTATAAGATTTTTGTCACTGATTATCCTGGAAGTAAGAACATGTTAGGAACATAGATGACATTGATGCATCTACAGGCCTTCCTTCTTTTGTACTATGAAGTATATTATGATTTTCTCCGACAGAAGCCTATTGAAGCCTAGAGAGATAAGAGCTGGGTGAGTTGTCATGCAACTATAGTTTTAGCTGCTCAGTGGCTGGAACAGAAGGGTTTCTTCAGCCTAGCTGTACAGGATCATCCTGGGTAACATGGCAAGATATCTCAAAAAACAAAACCCAAACCAGCCAGGCATAGTAGTTCAAGTCTGTAATTCTCGCAAGAGGAGAAGATTAGAGGATCATGGTTTGAGGCTAGCCTGAGCATCATAAAAGTTCACAACATTCCATTGGAACCAATGACTGGACATGGTGGCTTGGGCCTGTTATCCTAGCAGCTGAAGAAGTACAATGGCTGGATACAGTAGCATATGCTGGTCATTCCCAGCAAGAGAAGCACAAGTAGGCGGATCTCAGGTCAAGCCAGCCTGGCATAAAGTGAAACCCTACCTTGAAAACAACAGATGCACTAGGCACTAGTGGTTTATGTTTATATTCCTAGATGCTCAGGAGGTTGAGATCTGGAGGATTGTGATTTGAGGCTAGCAGAAACATTCACCATGCCTAGCAAAAGCTTTTTTAGTATTTTTAGTAAACTTAAGGTAATTACTAACATCTATTAGTTGTATAGATTGATGGGTTTCACTGTGACATTTTCATGACTGCATACCTCTTACCATCTTTCTCTCCTTACACAGCTCCCTTCCCTTCCCTTTCCTTGATACTTCCCTTCTCTTTCTACTTTCAGGCCATTTTTTTTTTTAAAGTTTTCACATCTGTCATTCTGTATAATTTATTTCACTTAACACATTGTCTCCTAGTTCTATCGCTTTCCTGCAAATGACATGCACATTTCACTCCTACATGATTAACTCAGGAAGGCTTAACTTCTCTTTTGTTTTAAAGATTTCTTTTAATGTAAGTTTAAGGTTTCAACTAATTAAAATTTATAGACTGTCATATAAAGCTAATAGTTTCTATAATCATAGCACCAAAGCTTTATATTATATAACGGTCATTAAATATAAACTCAAAGATACTATTGGTGTAAAGCATCTAAATTTTGTTGTTGTTTTTGATTGTGGGGCTTGAACTCAGAGCTTGAGCACTCTGTTCCTGAGCCTTTTGCTCAAGGCTAGCGCTTTACTACTTTGAGCCACACTTACACTTACACTTCCAGTTTTCTGGTGGTTAATTGGAGATAAGAGTCTCACAGACTTTCTTGCCTGGGCTGGCTTTGAGCCATGATCCTCAGATCTCAGCCTCCCGAGTAGCTAGGATTACAGGTGTGAGCCACCAACGCTAGGCCTTAATTTTTTTTAAGTACTTATTTATTTAGTGCTGGTAGTAGGGCTTGAACTCAGGAGCTGGGTGTTGTTCCTTAGCTTTTTTGATCAAGGTTGATGTTCTACTACATGAGCCACAGCTCCTTCTGACCAGTGCGTGTGTGTGTGTGTGTGTGTGTGTGCGCGTGCGTGCGTGCGTGCGTGTGTGTGTGTGTGTGTGTGTTGGGCCTGAGGCTTGAACTGAGGGCCTGGACTGTCTGAGCTTCTTTTGCTCACAGTTAGTGCTTATTCACTGGAGCCACAGCTCCAGTTCTGACTTTTTTTTTCTTTTTTGAGTAATTTATTGGCAATAAGAGTTTCATGGACTTTCCTGCCTAGGCTGGCTTTGAACTAACATCCTCACATCTCAGCCTCCTGAGTAGCTGGGATTATAGAGTTGAGTCACTGGTGCCTGGCTTTGTTGCTGTTGTTCTATTGTGAATTTTTTTTTTTTTTGGTATGTGTGCCAGTAGGGGCTTGAACTCAGGGCCTTATGCATTTCTCCAGAAAACCTGGAAGATCATTTGCAATCAACTGAGGGTAACTCTGAGCATAGAACCAAACATGGCTCAGGATTCCAAGGTCTAAGAAACATCTTTATGAAGTTGTAAAAAGGTTACTCAAAGCAAAGTTTGTCCAAAGATAATGGTCTGCTGAGATGTTCTAACTTGTCAGCCTTTGAGGCTGGCTGCAAGATGGACTTGGTAGGTCCATGTCTGTCCTCTCGCTGTGGACTTCACTTAGGTATGAACAACACAAGATACTGAACAAACAGAAAAATGACAGGAATGCTATTAGGTAGAAGCTACATTTCACTCTGGAACAGTACTTGAAAAGTCCAAATGGGCAAAGCAGCACATGCCAGCACTCATAAACAGGCTGGAGGATTATGTTTGAAACCAAGCTAGGTTGCATAGTGAGTTTGATCCGGCTTGGGCAGTGAAAAGTCAGAGGACCTAGGTGTAAGTATCACCTTGACACTGACATGCTCAATAAAATTATTTGAATCTCAATGCCTCATTGTTACAGACAGGGAAATCTTGACCAAGGGGACAGGCCAGTGGTCTCAGTTATGTACTGTCTCATAGTTGTGAGTCTCACCACGTACAAGGGGCTTGTTGAACCATAGTGCCAACTCCATTTGTTAAGCCTGCAGACCAAAAATCATGAATTAGGGGGCTGGGGATATAGCCTAGTGGCAAGAGTGCCTGCCTCGGATACACGAGGCCCTAGGTTCGATTCCCCAGCACCACATATACAGAAAACGGCCAGAAGCGGCGCTGTGGCTCAAGTGGCAGAGTGCTGGCCTTGAGCGGGAAGAAGCCAGGGACGGTGCTCGGGCCCTGAGTCCAAGGCCCAGGACTGGCCAAAAAAAAAAAAAAAAAAAATCATGAATTAAACTTGTAGTTTTTAAAAAAGGAGTTAGAAAAGGGCACACCATTATTGTTGTAAGATTAGTGACATTATCTAGAATTGATAGTGGAAGTTTATACTCTGAGAAAAGTTATAACTTGTCTACTAGATGAGTTGTGGGACTTTGGAAACTTTAGGGTTAGAGATCAGATCTAGTGTTTATGCAGAGTTACTGTTAATTTGTCAGAGGTCTCAGACATATGATCTGAAGGATGTAGTTTCCGTTTAGATGGTCTATGATGCACGTTGTAGTTTGGTTTGCTCAGTTTATCTGTTTTATGAGCTATAGTACCATTATATGTTATGGCTTTCCCTTTAATAATAAGAGTCAGCCAGTGTTACTTGTTTATTAACAGTGTATTTGTGGTGACCAGGCAAGGTATAGTGCATACCTGTAATTTCTTCTGCTTGAAAGATGGAGGTAGAAAGTGCCATCTGAAGATGGTCTGGGTAAAATTTTGAGACCCAGTCTTAAAAACAAGCTAAAGCAAAAGGGAATAGGGATATGGCTTAAGTGATAGAGCTCTTGCTTAGCAAGTGCAAGGCCCTGAGTTCAAACACCAGTGACACTCCCTCCCCCAAAAAAGCACATTTGTTATTGTTTTTTTTTTTTGTTTTGTTTTTTTTGGCCAGTCCTGGGGCTTGGACTCAGAGCCTGAGCACTGCTGTCCCTGGCTTCTTTTTGCTCAAGGCTAGTACTCTACCACTTGAACCACAGCGCCACTTCTGGCCATTTTCTGCATATGTGGTGCTGGGGAATTGAACCTAGGGCCTCATGTATATGAGACAAGCACTCTTGCCACTAGGCCATATCCCCAGCCCCCATTTGTTATTGTTGAAAGCCATAAAAACTTTGACTTCAAGAATTACCCAAATCCAGGGCACAGTTGCTCATGCTATAATCCTAGGTACGCAGAAGACTGAAATCTAAGGATTGCTGTTTGAGGCCAGCCAGAGCAGAAAAGTCTATGATACTTTTACCAATTAAAAACCACCAAAAAGTCAGAAGTGGAGCTATGACTCAAGTGGTAGAGTGTATTGAGCAAAAAAATTAGTAACAGTTGAAGGTTCTGAGTTCAAGCTCCAGTGCTGCCAACAACAAGAAAGAGGGGGTTATATTTAAGTAAGAGCCTTGGTGACTTGAATCTTTTGTTACTATTGCTGTTTTTGTTTTTGTTCTTTTTGCCAGTCTTGGGGCTTGAACTCGGGGTCTGAGCACTGTCCCTGGCTTCTTTTTGCTCAAGGCTAGCACTCTACCAGTTGAACCACAGCATCACTTCTGGCTTTTTCTGTTTATGTTTATGTGGTATTGAGGAATCTGACCCAGGGGTTCGTGCATGCTAGGCAAGCACTCTACCATTAAACCACATTCCCAGCCCCATTATTTGTTGTTTTTTAAAATATAACAAACGTGACAGATTGTATTTTCAAGAAATGGTGACAACAATATTCCTGGTTTCCTGCTTTCACAGAATTTTGTCAGTCCCCATTAATAGGTAGAATCTGTTTCTCTTCCCCTTTCCCTGGGCAGGTTTGTGGCTGTGCCAGTCCAGTGGGCTGACTGCCCTAATCATTGGTAGCACTTCTGAGGCTACAGTGTTGAGAGAGAGAGAGAGAGAGAGAGAGAGAGAGAGAGAGAGAGAGAGAGAGAGAGAGAGAGAGAGAGAGAGAGAGAAATACTGCTTCTTTCTGGTCCTCATGTAATTTGCCCTTGAAATTCAGTCACCATCCTGGAGGAAGCTCAGTCACATGAAGAAGCCACATGCAGCTATTCTCATAAAAACTGTGAGCTAAGCTTAGCCAATAGCCAGCACGAACCACTGGGTGGGTGAGCAAGTGAGCAGCATTTAGATGAGTCCAACCCTAGGCTGTCTAGCATCCAGCAGAGGCTCCAGAAGCTGCGGGACAGAGACAAAGCCAGGTCCACTGTGTCCTCTAAAACACATGGTTCATGCCAGGCGCCAGTGGCCTGTAATCCTAGCTACTCAGGAGGCTGAGAAGTGAGGATCATGGTTTGAAGCAAGCCTGGGCAGAAAAGTCCCTGTGAGACTCTCATCTCCAATTAACCACTCAAAAACTGGAAGTGGAGCTGTGCCTCAAAGTGGGTAGAGCACTAGCCTTGAGCAAAAAGGCTCCAGGACAGCACCCAGGCCCTGAGTTCAAACCTCACAACTGACAAAAAAAAAAAAAAGAATGCATGGTCCAGAGAATCTGTGAGAGATAATAAATAATTATTGTATGATTCAGACCTTATTTCCCTAAAGAAAAATGTCAATTTTTCAATAAAATAAACAATTACTGTATAGTTAGTTCTCTTACAGTAAAGGTCAAAACTCATCGAATTGTGTGTATATAGACAGATGTAGGTGACTTAAGCTTGTAATCCTAGCTATTCAGGAGGCTGAGATCTGAGGATCCAGGTTCAAAGCCAACCAGGGAAGCAAAAGTCTGCAAGACTCCAATTAATCATCAAAAACCCAAAAGTGTTAAATCAGGTAATGAGTACAATGCTTCTTTTCCTGTACCCTGCCCACAAGTCGCATAGTTCATTGTTTACATACTATATATTAAATATAATGTTTGCATTTGCTACTCACCCTTCCTCCCACCATTCCTGTGCTCCCTTTAACCCCCCTCTACAAATGAAAAAACAAACATGTTTCCATTTCCTGGAACTTGTTTTGATAAAAGTACTTTAGATGTTCAGAGGAGTTATGCCTTTGGGCTCCTCCCCTAAATGTATCCTCTTTTAATCAGTTTGTATGTAAATGAATAGAGTCCTGTAGAATTTATCATGTTCCAATGTGTTTTAGATCTAGCTTCCATATATAAGAGAAAACATGTGCTGTTTGCCTCTCTGAGCTTAGCTTACTTCACTTAACATGATTTGTTCTAGGCCCATCAGTTTCCCTGTAAATGACAATAGTATTCTTTCTAGTGGATGACTGAAATTCCATTGTGTATATGTACCATATTTTCTTGATCCACTCATCTAATGCAAGACATCTGACCTGTTTCCATAACTTGGCTATTATGAATAGTGTAGCAGTGAACATGACTTGTAATGTTCTTGGTAGATACCCAAGAGTGTTATAGCTGGGTCATGGGGAGAGTCTATGTTTAGTTTTTTGAGGAATCTCTAAACCTCATCCATTCTTACAAACTGCAGTAGGGTTTCTTTTTCCCCACGTCCCCACCAGCATTTGCTACTTTGAATTCTCCATACTGGCTAATCTGATGTGAGATGGAATCCCAATGTCGTTTTGATTTGCATTTCCTTATGGCCAGGGATATTGAACATTTTCTCATGTGTTTATTGACCATTATTTCTTCTTCTTTTGAGAATTCTCTCTTTAACTCCTTTACCCATTATTGATTGGTTTATTTAATTTTGGGGTGGTGGTGGTGGTGGTGGTGGTGGTTTTTTGAGCTCCTTGGATATTTTGGATATTAGGCCCTTGTTGGATGTATAGCTAGTAAAGATCTTCTCCAAGTCTGTTGACTGACTTTCATTTAATAATTGTGTCCTTTGGTGTGTAGAAACTTGGATGTAATCCCATTTGTCAAGTCTCCTATTTGCTGTACCCTAGTACTCTTTTCAAAAAGTCCTTGCATATGCTGATAAGTTCTAATGTTTCTCCTACTCCATCTTCCTGTAGTTTCAAAGTTTCAAGCTTGACATTAAAGTCTTTGATCCATTTCAAGTTGATATTGGTGCAAGGTGAGAGACAGATCTAATTTTTAGTTTTGTACATATGAATGTCCAGTTTTCCCAACACCAATTATTGAAAGGGGAATATATATATATATATATATTTTTTTTTTTAACTCTGGGTCTGGCACTATCCCTGAGCTCTTCAGCTCAAGGCTAGCACTCTACCACTTGAAACACAGTGCTACTTCCAGTTTTTGAGTGAATAATTGGAGATTAGAGTCTCATAGACTTTCCTGCCTGGACTGGCTTTGAACTGCAATCCCCAGATCTCAGCCTCCTGAGTAGCTAGGGTGACAGGCATGAGCCACCAGTACCCGACTGCTATCTTTTTTTCCCTAATGTATATTTTTGGCTCCCTTGTCAAATATCAGATGACTAAAGTATACAGCTTTATTTCTGGGTCTTCTAGTCTGTTCCATTACCTCTTTGAGGTCTTTTGTTGTTTCATATGAATTTTTGAATTGTTCAATGAGAATTGCATTGAATTTGTAGATCACCTTTGGCAGTATGGCCATTTTCACAATATTAATTCTACCTATCCGTGAACATGGGAGGTCTTTCCATTTCCTGATGTCATCTTCTATTTCTTTCTTCAGATTTTTATAGTGTTTATCATAGAGGTCTTCCATTTTCTTGGTTAGGGTTATTCCAAAGTATTTTTTAAAGACTATTGCAAATGGGATTGTTTTCCTGATTTTCCTCTCTGACTGTACATTGTTAGTATACAGAAAAGCTACGGGTTTTTGTGGATTGATTTTGTAACTTGCTACTTTGCCAAAGTTATTTATTTTTAAGGCTTCAGTAATGTTGAGCTTTGCAGCCAGATCACCCTCCCAAAGTCGGAACAATTGCCCCACAAGGGCACTGAGGCTGCTCCCCACCACCAGTCAGAAGCAGTCATCTCATGATGGAAACTGAATTGCCCCCTTAAGCAACAAATGAAGACTTTGCAGCCAGCTGGACCTCAAAGAACAGGCCTGAGAATGATCAACCAGACCCAGGTCTGACCAAGGTTACTTACTTGTAGTCCTGGACCCTTGCCTTCCAGGCTTTCCTTTCCCTTTATGAAACAACAAAGTTCCAGTCACCTCTTCAAAGCTAGGTCACTAGATATTTCTGTTCTTTCTGATGGCAGCCATACTGAATAAAGCCCCTTTCTTGTCCTTAGCTTGTACTTGTCTCCCTAATTTTCATTTTGGATCATGTGGCTGCATCTAAAACCTTTCCACTCCCCTTTCCTGTTGGCTTTTCTCTTAAAACTCCGGTAGTACTATTCGACTTCAATTCTCTCTTTTTTTTTTCTTGCCAATCTGGAGCTTGAACTCAGGGCCTCATTTTGCTCAAAGCTAGTGCTCTACCTATCACTTAAGCCCTATAGCATTACTTCTGGCTTTTTCTGAGTAGTTTATTGGAGATGAGAGTCTCACAGACTTTCCTGCCCTGGGCTGGCTTGAACCAGATCCTCAGATCTCAGCCTTCTGACTATCTAGGATTGCAGGCGTGAGCCACTGCATTCTTACGATGATGATCCTTTCATTTTGTTAACTGGGCTCAGGTTAACTTTTTCATGCTATTATGTTTTTTTAGTAAATACTTTAGAGCAATGCTGTCCAATAGAACTTGTGGCAACAATGGGAAATATATATTTATGTTCGCTAATATGATAGTTACTTGATACATGAGGCTATTGAACACTTGATATGTGGCTGGTACAGTTAAGGATCTGCACTTTAAATTTTATTTAATTTTAACTTACTAAAATTTAAGCTTAACTGAGCATGGGCGGGGCAAGGGGTGGGGAATATAATCCCAGAATTGAGAGCCCGAGGCAGGATGATCCCAAGTTAAAGGCCAGTTTGGATACATAACAAGATCTTGACTCAAAAAAATAAATAAATAAAAATAAAAATTAGCCAAGCACCAGTGGCTCACACCTGTAATCCTAGCTTCTCAGAAGGCTGAGCTCTGAGGACTGTGGTTCAAAGCCAGCTGGGGCAGGAAAGTTCATGAGACTCTTATCCTCAGTTAACCACCAAAAATATAAGCTGGAAGTAAAGCTATGGCACAAGTGGTAGAGTGCTAGCCTTAAGCAAAAAGAGCTCAGGGACAGTGCCTAGACCCAGAGTTCAAGACTCAGGACCAGCACACACACACACACACACACAGAAATAAAATGAAAGCTATGTTCCAGTGGCTCATTCCTGTAATCCAAGCTACTTAGGACTGACTGAGATCTGAAGATCTCAGTTTGAAACCAGCTATGGCAGAAAAGTCTGTAAGACTTTTATTTCCAGTTAGCTACCACAAATCCAGAAGTCCTTCAAAAGGTAGAGTGCCAGCCTTGAATGAAAAAGCAAAGAGATAGCACCAATGGTCCTGAGTTCAAGCCCAGATACTGGCACTAAATAAATAAATATTACATTTAGATACACCTGAAAACTAGCTTTCTAGGTAGAGAAGCTCTGGAGTTGAGAATGGTTGTTTGATTTCTTGGGCGCGGCCAGGTGGCTACTGTATATGTTCTTGATACATTGTATATTGTATATATGTCTACCTGACCTAGAGAAGGGAAAGAAAAACAGGGCGTAAGATATCACAAAAAATGTACACACTCCCCTACTATGTAACTCTACCCTTTCTGCACAATACCCTGTCCAAAAAATTTGTGTTCAATTAATAAATAAATTAAATTTTAAAAAAAGAATGGTTGTTTGAAAAAGCATAAGCACTTAGGATGATAGGAAGATGTGAAGTTGGGGCATAGGGGTTTCATTCCTCATGAGTACATTAGAGCAGTAATTCTCAATATGTACATTAGGCTGCATGTTAGAATCACCTGGAAAGATTTTCCAAAATGCCAGTTTCCCTTCTCGCACCACAGAGTGCCTTGAGGCCAAGTGGCGGCCCAGCCTTGGGGGGCTTCTGCAGAGTGTGAGTGGGCTCCCTTCTGCCACTGCTGACACCACAGTGCAGAGTGCCCGGAAGGTGGAAGGCCTCCCTTAAACTGAACAGATGCTGTCTCTGTAGGATGACCTAGGAGTGGAGACCAGTGACTCAAAAACAGAAGGTGGGGGCTGGGGATATGGCCTAGTGGCAAGAGTGCCTGCCTCATATACATGAGGCCCTGGGTTCGATTCCCCAGCACCACATACACAGAAAATGGCCAGAAGTGGTGCTGTGGCTCAAGTGGTAGAGTGCTAGCCTTGAGCAAAAAGAAGCCAGGGACAGTGCTCAGGCCCTGAGTCCAAGGCCCAGGACTACCAAAAAAAAGAGGAAACAAATCCCAGTCCTTGCCAGGGTCATTGCTGGGGAGGGACAGTTCCTCCAATGAAGGCGCACCAGCACTTGGAGAGCTGGGCTGAGGGATCCTGTTCCCAGAGGGCTTTCTGCAAGGGGAGTTCTCATTCCGCTAGCTAATGTTCCCTAATGATTCTGAGAAAGTAGTGAGGTGCCAGAGAGAAGAGTGGCAGCGGCAGCCTGAGCTTGGAAAGACAGAAGGAAATGGAAGAAAAGGAGACGTAAAAACAGACATGAAGCTAAGTGGATTTTTAAGGTGCCTAGATCAATATTCTGATGAAGATGATAAGTAAGATTATGAATAGAGCTCCCATTGCCCCACCTACTTCTGTTGTAGAGAAACACAAGGAGTTATTGAAGAGGATTCAGCACCCCAATCACACTCTCCCAAAGCTGCTATCCCCCTCCAGTGTCTGAGGAGCTGGACAGACCAACTTCTCCAACCTGGACCAGCAACTCCTTCCTTGCCAAAATGGGCCCAAAGCATATTAAGATCATGTAGAAGTAGGGCTTCCGGGAAGGCCAGGGGTTGGGGAAGAACAAGCAGGGGCTGAGTACCACATTGTCAGTGGAGACCAGCAAGAAAAGCGGCAAGATCATTATAGGTGAGGCCACTGAGGCGGGAGAGGCTCAAGATGCATCCAAGAAGTTGGATTCAAGTCCATTAGCAAAGATACTTTAAGAGTGCTACTGAAGTGGTTCTGCTGAGGAACGCTGTTGGTGTGGAAGTAGATGAAGAGTTGGAAGTTGAAACCAAGGACAAATGCCTCTGATGATGAAGCAGTATGGATATTTTTAGAATTCGAAAGAGTTGAATCAGGAAATGAAATTCTTGTTGATCTGAATGGCAGGTATTTTGGTGGATGATTGTTAAAAGCATGTTTCTGCAATATGGATAAATTTAGGGTCTTGGCCTTTTCTCAGCAGAGAAAATTTGATTGTAAGAACTAGAATTAAGCTGGGAATACAGCCCAGTGGCAAGAATGCTTGCCTTGTATACATGAAGCCCTGGGTTTTATTCCTCAGCACCACATATATAGAAAAAGCCAGAGGTGGTGCTGTGGCTCAAGTGGTAGAGTGCTAGCCTTGAGCAAAAGAAGCTCAGGGGACAGTGCCCAAGGCTTGAGTTCAAGCCCCAGCACTGGCAAAAATAATTTTAAAAATACAACTAGATTCCTCATATTTGTTGTTCTCAAGTAGCACTTAATCGCAGCAAGAATAAATCTCTGATGGATTTGGGTGACGAGGAGTCACTGCCTGAGCAGGGATGGTCTTCATCCCCCACAGTTGCTGCTGCTGCTGCTTGCTGCTGCTTCCTCCGCTTCTTCCTCTTCCTCTTCTTCTGCCATTGTGTAGGTTTGCACTGAGAGCCTCTGGCTTGCTTGTTCAGCCATTGCTCTACTACTTGAGTCATGCTTTTAGTCTAATGTTTTAGCTAATTATTGTAGAGATGGCGTTTCTCTGGCTTTTCCATCCAGACTGGCTAGCTTCCAACTGCTCTTCCCACTGGTACCCAGAAATTACTTTTGTTCTATTTGTTTTACTTGCAGTTTCTTTTTAACACCTTTCTCATGAATAGGAAGAGAAAGACATTAATAATCACCTAGTTTGTATCTCACTTTTAGCTTTTTTTACCTGAATGAATCAATATCAGGTCATGTTTTTGGTGTTTTGTGCATGTGTGTGTGCATGCCTCCCTCCTGCCTGCCTGCCTGCCTTCCTTCCTGCTGGTCCTGGGGCTTGAACTCTGGGCCTGAGTGCTGTCCTTGAGCTTTTTTGCTTCAGGCTATTGTTCTACCACTTGAGCCATACTTCTACTTCCAGCTTTTTGGTAATTAATTGGAGATAAGAGTCTCACAAACTTTCCTTTTCTTTTTCTTTTTTTGGCTTTTTCTGTTTTTCTTTTTTTTTTAATTAAATTTTATTGACAAGGTGATGTACAGAGGGGGTACAGTTACATAATAAGGTAGTGAGTATATTTCTTGTCTTATTTGTTATACCCTCCCTCATTTTTCTTTCCCTTCCATAGTTCAGATAAGCATATATACAATATCCAGTGTTCCAAAATCATATACAGTGACCACAGCAGATATACCAAAGAAAAAGCAAACCAACCAGCCAGGGTCGCCACCCAGACTCGGGAGCTGGGACCAGGCCCCACAGACTTTCCTCTTCAAACTGGCTTCAAACTGCAATCCAGTACTCTGATCTCAGCCTCCTGAGTAGCTAGAATTCCAGGCATGAGCCATTGGTGCCTGGCAGACCATTTTTTTTTGTTTTGTTTTGGTTTTTTGCCAGTCCTGGGGCTTGAACTCAGGGCCTGACCACTGTCCCTGGCTGCTTTTTGTTCAAGGCTAGCACTCTACCACTTGAGTCACAGCGCCACTTCTTGCTTTTTCTATATACGTGGTGCTGAGGAATCGAACCCAGGGCTTCATGTTTACGAGGCAAGCACTTTATCATTAGGCCATATTCCCAGCACCGGCCATTTCTTAGAGTTGATTATTTATGGTATTTTATAATATTATAGAAACATTAGTTGTCTTAGAATAAGATAATTTTGAATATATTAGAAATTTCCCCACATAATTCTACTGTTGTGGATGAAATTCTGGTGGTTTACTTGATTTAATTTCCCATATAAAAGAAATATGCTCCTGGTTATTACCTATGTCCTTTCTTTTTTTCTTTTGGATTAGTTGTGGGGCTTGACCTCAGAGCTTGGGCACTGTCCCTGAACTCTTTTTGCTCAAGGCCAGCGCTCTACCACTTTGAGCCATAGCTCTTGTACCAGTTTTCTGGAAGATAAGAGTCTCAAGCAGGGCCCGGGAAATGGCCTAGTGGCAAGAGTGCTTGACTCGTATACATGAAGCCCTGGGTTCGATTCCCCAGCACCACATATATAGAAAACGGCCAGAAGTGGCACTGTGACTCAAGTGGCAGAGTGCTAGCCTTGAGCAAAGAGAAGCCAAGGACAGTGCTCAGGCCCTGAGTCTACACCCCAAAACTGGCAACAAAAAACAAAACAAATAAATAAACAAGAGTCTCAAGCACTTTCCTGTCTGAGCTGGATTTGAACCACATTTCTCAGATCTCAGCCTCCTGGGTAGCTAGGATTTCAGACTGGAGCCACCAGTGTCCAGCATTAGCTATGTACTTTTAAGTATTTCAAATTATTTTCTCTTTCTCTAGGTGTCCCCTTTCCTCCAACTGAAAGGCTTACTATGAAGGAAGTTTTTGAGAATGGGAAACCTAAAATGGATGTTTTGAAAAACCATTTGATAAAGGAAGGCCGAGTGGAAGAGGAAGTAGCCTTGAAGATCATCAACGATGGGACTGCCATCCTGAAACAAGAGGACACGATGATTGATGTGGAAGCTCCAATCACAGGTAGGATACTTGAGCAGTTCTGAGACGTGATATAAAAAGCCAAATAAAACCTGATGGGATAACTTTCCTAGGAATTTTGAGACTATCTTAGGACTGGTTAGGTATTTTTTGTTCCTTGAAGAAATACAATTATCAAATGTCTAATATTTCCAGGAGGACTATTTAGTATCAGGCAATTAACTATAATTGTGTAGTAATACAGTCAAAATCTAAAGTGATTTAAGTCAACAGTTAAGCTGTGATTCTTGTTGGTGTAATGCCTTTTTTCTTCTTAGACATAACTTTTCACCCACCTGTCTTTTTTGCCTAGTGTGTGGCGATGTCCATGGACAATTCTTTGATCTGATGAAGTTGTTTGAGGTTGGAGGATCACCTACTAATACAAGCTACCTCTTTTTGGGTGACTATGTGGATAGAGGCTATTTCAGTATAGAGGTAAAAATGAACCCCGATGTGTTGGACCTATCGTATTGCCTTAAAATCTTTTTAAAAGTTTGCTTCCTATTCTTGAGTAGAAAAAGTTAAAACGTGTACACTGCTAGAATTTATACTTTATTACTTTCAACATTAACTGATAGAAAAAAATCTCTCTCTCGCTCTCTCATATATGAAAGGCTATATGAAGCCAATTTTTAAATAAGTAAAAATGTTTCTTAACCTTTCCTCTTTGAAGATAGTATGCAGGCTGTATCTAAAGGATATAATTTGTGTTTCACCCTAAATAGGGCTTGGATTAGCTGACCTTAATTATAAGACCATAAGCTGCTTGGCTACAATTAACTTTAGATTAATTTCCTGGTAGTAAATAAGCAGGCACTTAGCTTATTGTAGGAGTAGTTTCTGATACTGTTGTACATGGTAGGTAAGCATCTAATAGATGTTCTTTGAAGGGGAAAAATAAATTGCAGTTAGTGAAATTTTATAATTTACCCTTATATATTTTGAGAAACAAATGTAAGAACATGGTTAGAATTAAAAGCAATTATATGGCTTACTATGTAAAATAAAAAATAATTAAGAACCTAATACCAGGTCATAAATACTGTTAGTTGTAGTACATTCATATTTAAGGTCTATTGATTCAACTCACATACTTCTCAAATAAAAGTGGAATGACTTTAGAAATATTACAGATAATCTTAGTTTTGAAAAATGAGATTCAAAACAGTCTGCCTTAGCATTTTGATGTTCTCATTCCTGCCTACCTTTCATAGTGTGAGACTCTCAATGTACTAAGTGTTCTAGTGGCAAAAGATTCATTCTTTATGTCATTCTCTCAAATACGAACCAACTCTTTTACTTAATGCTCTAAGAAGTATCTTTTTCAGAAGCCCCAGGAACGATAAACAGTAAAACAAATTGAACTGGGCACTGGTGGCTCACACCTGTAATACTAGCTACTCAGGAGACTGAGATCTGAAGATCATAGTACAAAGCCAGCCCTGGCAGGAAGCCTGTGAGACTTTTATCTCCAGTTAATCACAGAAAAAGCCAAAAGTGGAGCTGTGGTTCAAGTGGTAAAAGTGCTAGCCTTGAGCAAAAGGACTCAGGGACAGTGCCCTATCCCAGAGTTCAGGCCTCAGTACTGGGGGGAAAAATTGATTCTACACATTAGTTAAAGGGCATTCTAAATTTATAAGTCAGAGAAGTATGATTTTTTTATCTGCATGTGCCAAAAATTTTGTGTCAAATATGAAGGCAGAAATTAATGCTATAATCTAAGAAAGTAATCCTATTTCCCTGCTGTTCAGTAGATGTCCATACTTGCCAACTGTCATTCAATAGCTTCCCAGTTGCTTTCCATGTTTCAAAACCATTAAATCAAAAGTATGGATGATTGGCTGGGTGCAGGTGGCTAACACCTGTAATCCTAGCTACTCAGGAGGCTGAGATCTGAGGATCATGGTTCAAAGCCAGCCTGGGGAAGGAAAGTCCATGAGACTCCTATCTCCAATAAACTACCAAAAAGCCAGAAGTGGAGCTATGGACCAAGCAGTAGAACATTAGCCTTGAGCAAAAGAAGCTCAGGGACAGCCCCACCACTGTCACATAAAAAAGAAGGGTGTTTGAAAGACATAATGCAAGTTTATTTTATTGCGTTTATAAGTATATATGCAGATTCTAGGACAAAGGGTGTGTGTGTGTGTGTGTTGTGTGTGTGTGTGTGTGTTTCAGAGTTGTATATTAGGTAGAATATGGGAACAGAAAGATTTCTGTGAAGGCTTCTCTCTATACTATGTTATAATATAGGACAACAAATGTACCCCATTCAAAGCCTAGATTTCCTCTCTTCCAACTTCAGAATGGCAGTAAATGTCATCATAGTAAGACATCTATAAATTGTCTTTATGTATTATAGTTGCAAAGAAAATTTTATTCTTGGATTTGTCTTGTAGTGTGTGCTGTATTTATGGGGTTTAAAGATTAATCATCCTAAAACATTGTTTCTGCTTCGAGGAAATCATGAATGCAGGCATCTTACAGAATATTTCACCTTCAAACAGGAATGTAAGTATAATGACTCCTCTAAAACCTTTTTAGTTATTCTTCAGCCTGTCCCCAGGTAAATCAAATACAAAGAGAAAGGAAAGCAGGGCATAGTGAGGTGCAGTTGTAATACCAACCAAAAGGCGAAGGAGTAGGATTGAAAGTTAGAGGCCAGTCAGGGCTGCATAGCAACACTCTGCCAAAATGAAATGAAAGAAAAAAGAAATCAGTGGAACTCAAATGCTTCATCTTGTTTTTCCCCTTTCTCTCTTTGGTTATTCTTTGTTTTTCTGTGGAGAATTAAGTGTGAGCCACTAGCTGTACGCTGGTGGCTCACACTTTCAATCCTAGCTACTCAGGAGGCTGAGATCTGAGGATTGGGGTTCAAAGCCAGCCTAGGCAGGAAATTCCATGTCTCCAATTAACCACCAGACAGCCAGAAGTGGTACTGTGGCTCAGAGTGGCTTAGATGTGGTGCTGTGGCCTTGAGCAAAAGAGCTCAGGGACAGTGCCCAGGCCCTGAGTTCAAGCCCCATGACCACTACCACCAACAACAAAAAGAATTAAAGGGAATGAGGGAGGAGGCTGGGAATGTGGCTTAGTGGTAGAGTGCTTGCCTAGCATGCATGAAAGCCCTGGGTTCAGTTCCTCAGTACCACATACACAGGAAAAGCCTGAAGTGGGGATGTGGCTCAAGTGGTAGAGTGCTAGCCTTGAGCACAGAGAGGCTCAAGGACAAGGCCAGGCGCTGAGTTCAAGCCCCAGGACCGGCCAAAAAAAAAAAAAAAAAGAATGAGGGAGGAAAGGTGAGCAGATGCATTGTAGTCAATATACATTATATAAAAATTGAACTACATAACGAGAGTCAGGGTGAGGGAAAATGGGGGAGGAAGATGGAAAGGGTGACATTGATCAAGATGCATTGTACCTATAACCTGATTTATGGAATTGAAACCTTTTTGTACAACTGCTTAATAATCATAAAATGAGCTCTTTGAAGCTGTTGTCTGCTGTTAAAACTTTTAAATTGTTTTTAGAGACTCAGTTTATGCAGTACACTCAAGTTCTTTTACTAATAAGTAGATCTCAGTTTCTTAGTGCTTCATTTACTCACATTAATTCTTTTGTTTTGTTAATATACATTATTAGTAAAAGAGGGTTTTATTGTGATAGTTCCATAGATGTATACAGGATATTTTAAATAATGTTATTCCTTTTATATTAACTTAATCCTTTTCCTCCATCCTGTTTTCAAACAGTGTTTAGTTGATTTCATTATGCTATGTGTGTGAATGGTGTGTGGGTATGTGTGTATGTTTGTGAGTGTGTATATGTATGTATTTGTAACATAATTCAATCTTCCCATCTGCCCCCTAGTAGTCTCTTCCTTTATCCCTTTGGCACTTACCACTCACATTCTAGTTGCCAGTAGCTTCCAGAATTGGAGATGACATTTGCCTTAGCTACCTTCCTCCCAGCAGATCCTGAAAGGAAAAGTCATAACTATTAAAAGAAAATTTTAGAGTATGAAGACTTAAAAAAAAAGTCTCTCCCACACCAGGTACTGGTGGCTCATTCCTGTAATTCCAGCTCCTTAGGAGGCTGAGCTCTGATGATCACCAGCCCTGGAAGACAAACCTGAGAGACTCATCTCCAACTAACCGGAGAAACTGAAAACATCAAGAAATTGATTGCCTGTTGAGTGGCACCGTGAACTCTTTCGTAGGTTTTTAATTTTGAGCCATTTATATGTGTTCACTGATGTTTAATGAAAGCAAATAAAAATTAAAAAATTAAAGTTGTGGTTTCTTTCTTGTAAACACTATTCTCAAAATCACTGAATTCTGAATTTTTGTTTTTATTACTATATTATTGACACTAGTTAGTCTTGAATCAATACAACCCTATGTCTAGAATACATTTTTCATTCATATTGTTTTACAGGACATAGCTCAAAAATTTCAATGAAAACAAAACACTTGAATCAGCTTATTTAATCTTTGGAAATTGTATTTGGCTATTTAAGTTATTATTAAATATTTTAAACATTAAAAATAATTATTAGAAGCAGGACATAGGTGGCTCAAGTCTGTAATCCTAGCTACTCAAGAGGCTAAGATTTCAGGATCATAGTTCAAAGTCAGCCTGGACAGGAAAGTCTGAGAGACTCTTATCTCCAATTAACCCCCAGAAAACCTAAGTGGTGATGTGGCTCAAAGTGGTAGAGCACTAGCCTTGAGCAAAGAAGCTCAGGGACAGTGCTCAGACCCTGAGTTCAAGCCCCACAACCAACACACACACAAAAACAGAAGTGTAGTTGTGACTCAAATGGAAGAGCATTAGCCTTGAGTGAAAAAACTCAAGGACAGTGCCCAGGCCCTGAGTACAAGCCCCGTGATGGGGAAAGAAAGAGAGAGAGAAAGGAAGGAAGGAAGGAAGGAAGGAAGGAAGGAAGGAAGAGGAAGAGCTCATGTGTATAATTCAAGTGGTAGAGTGCCTGCCTAGAAAGTATGAGACCATGAGCTCAAACTATCATATAGTCAGAAAAAGAAAAGAAATTATTAGGGAGGAGTATAGAAAGGAGATTACGAGCCTGAACAGGTTTAAGTTCTTCTGCCAGTAACTTGTAAATCTGGGTGAGTAAGTTTGATTTCCAAAGCACTTAAATTATAGTAATATTACCTACTTTATAGGGTTTCTGTGAGGATTAAATTTTTTTGGTTTATATGTACATTGTAACTACTGTGTTCCAGATATCATTTAAATACATTTTTAATCCTCATAACACTCTTGAATTGTAATAGATATTATCATGCCCAACTTACAAATGAGAAAACCATAGTACACAGTGACATCAGTTCAGTGTCTCCTAAGGTGGTAAGGGGGCAGAGCTGAGGTTCCTGAGACAGGTTCTAATCTGTGTGCTATGTTGCCTATGCAGTTTACTGCTGAGTACATTAGGAACCTCTTAAGAAACTCCAATACTATTGATAATGTAATATACAAAGATTAGATATCAGAAAGTTAGAAAATACAGTTGGGCAAATTAAAAAGCCTACATTGAGGCTTAGGGCTCTTACAAAGGAAGCCCTTATTGACAGCAGCAACAGAAAGCTCTCGCTTGTAGGATTTGGGGAAGAAAAGTGCAACACTGGTACAAATGAAAGATTTTGTTTTTACTTTCAGCAGACGTGCAGACGTTATTCCCAATGAGGTGTGTGTGTGTGTGTGTGTGTGTGTGTGTGTGTGTGTGTGAGTGTGTGTGTGGTATGTGGTGTGTGCTTATGGGTTCACAGGTTTGTGCACGTGCACATACACTAATCCTTGGGCTTGAACTCAGGTTCTGGGATGTCCATGGGCTTTTTTGCTCAAGGCTGTGCTCTGCCACTTGCGCCACAGCTCCACTTTTGGATTTTTGGTAATTAATTAATTGGTAATTAATTTGGTAATTAATTAATTGGAGATAAGAGTCTTGCAGAATAGCTAGAATTACAGGTATAAGCCATCAGCTTTGTTTTTATGATAAGGCCCAGAGGGACCTCAAATTTCCCACCTTTGCCTCCTGAGTAGCTCGGATTGTAGATGGGTGCTGTCACTCATGGCTCAGTTTTCCTCTATAACTATGTAGTGAGAACTAATCATGGTCTCATAAAAACTACATTTACTCCTTTTTAAGGTCAGTACTTTCTCCTAGGATCTCCCTACTAAAAGATTCCTCCTCTTAAAGGGCTTTAAATCACCATCCTGGGTATGTTTTAACCAACTTTCAACACATGAACCCCTTCTTACATTCAGATCATACCCAAACCTTAGCACCAGAGAAGAAAAGCTCATTTCCCATTTTTCCACTTGTTATTTCATGGCCCCTTCTTTCTAGAGAATTGTAAAGACCTAATTCATTAAGCAGAATCAGGATGTCCTTTTTCTATAGACTGTAAAAAAATTGCGCAAATTATGCTCAATATGAAATTTAATGTGGAAACATTTAATGGTATTGTGGAAACAATCCACAAATCAGGAAGCCACCCTAGCTGAGAAACCTTGTACGGCACAAGTGCCAGTATCTCTTATTAAAAGCTTATTGCAGGATCCCAAAGGTGAGATTCCCTCCAGGTAATTAGGAAAATTTTACTGTAAGCAATGTTGCCCAAAAGGCAGGTTTCCAGGGCAGCAGAGCCAGGCCGTTAGCCCAAGGTCATGCTTGTCTTTAGAGAGAGACGTTTTGTTAGCTCTTTATCTACATCTTTTCCAAAACTTTTTAACAAGGATGATTTTCAAATTTGCCTGAAATAGTTTTGAAATAGCTTCATAAACCTTCTGGCTTATATCCTTTTTCATTTATTATAGCTTTTCTTCCCTATTTCTTTTTTCTTTTTGGTAGGTCGGATCAAATATTCAGAACAGGTGTATGATGCATGTATGATTACATTTGACTCTCTTCCTCTTGCTGCCCTCTTAAACCAACAGTTTCTCTGTATACATGGAGGAATGTCACCTGAAATTACTTCTTTAGATGACATTAGGAAAGTAAGTAAATCTTATTATTCACATACACATAATCAACCAATACATCTCTAATTTAATTTGTAAAGATATGTATATAATCAAAGAAATAGAAATTACTTGTGATTTCATTGCAAGTCAACTACTGTTAATACATTGATATATATATCTCCCCCAAATTTTCTCTTTTTAAAAAATTAAATCTCTGCCTTTACTGGCTAGGAGTGTAACATTCTTAAAGTGTGCAGGTCTGCAACTTAAGCTATGTCACAGTGAGGAAGAAGGAAACCAAGTTCTAATCCCAGTCTGCCACTGGTTGTATAACCTTGACTAAATTAATTTCTTAGTATATTTGTGTGTTTATGCGTGAGATTTGGAAATTAGAATCTGTGGTCTGACTTTGCGAGCTATGAAATTCATTGACATTAACATTTTAGGTGATTAATTGTTCCATCTACCTTACATGGAGATTGTTTCTCTAAGAATCAGTATTTTCCCCTCTTAACCTTTTTGTTCTTAGTTCTCTCATATGGGTGCTAACTAAAGATTATTCTTTTCATAAAACTTTCCTCTGAATTAAAAGTTATAACTCCTCAGCATGAACTTGCCTCTTGTCTGCTTCATTGTCTTAAATACCTAGCATATAAATTCTGCATCAGTTGTATTAACAAAAAGCTCCAAACGTCAGAAGGTTTTGTCTTAGCAATAGGCTATTCTAGTTACTTGTATTCTCTGAATTTTTATGCTTTTAGTTAAAGCAGCAGTAACTAAAAGCTTTTGATTGATAATTAAATGACTCCACTACAAAGAAGAAAAGGAAGAAAGCCTTTTACAAACTAGCATTCTTTTATAGTCTATATTAAAATGCAATAAACAGTACACCGAACCATTGTATAAAAACCTTGCTTTTCTTGTAACACTGGCTCTCATGGGTAATTGGAATTATATTTACATAGTCTTTCTAAGTAGTATACTTCAGATTAGAGGCAAGACTCAGTGATTAGAGGCCCTAAAGTCAAACCCAAGTACTGGACTGGGAATATGGCCTAGTGGAAAGACTGCTTGTCTAGTATACATGAAGCCCTGGGTTTGATTCCCCAGTACCACATACATAGAAAATGGCCAGAAGTGGTGCTGTGGCTCAAGTGGCAGAGTGCTAGCCTTGAGCAAAAGGAAACCAGGGACAGTGCTCAGGCCCTGAGTTCAAGCTCCAGAACTGGCAAAAACAAACAAAAAAAAACAAGTACTGACTCTCCCACAGAAAAGATAACTTTTTTTTTTTTTTTTTTTTTTTTACCAGTCTTTGGGCTTGAACTCAGGGCCTGAGCACCGCCCCTGGCTTCCTTTTGCTCAGGGTTAGCACTTTCCCACTTGAGCCACAGCGCCACTTCTGGCTTTTTCTGTTTGTGTAATGCTAAGGAATTGAACCCAGGGCTTCTGCATGCTAGGCAAGCACTCTACCATTAAACCACATTCCCAGCCCCAAGATAAATATTTTGTGCAGCTATTTAAAGATAATAAAAATAAAATTTAAAAAGATCAAATAGTGTATTTCTACAGTGGTTGATTTCACATTTGCATGGAATGAGTACTGTTTTCAGATTGACATGTAAAGAAGTATTTTTCTACCATATGGGTAGATGACAGAAACATTTGTAAGTATTACTACAGAAAAATAATAAGAAATTATGTATCTAAAATTTTAAATGTTCATTTTCTTGCAGGAACATCTTTCTGGGGTCTCCTGTCTCCTTTCCCAATAACATTCCTATTGGTAGAGGGCATTTTTGACCTTTTGCTTTCCTGATTTTATTCTTTTGGCTTTTGTGTGTCTTCCAGTTAGACAGGTTTGTTGAACCTCCCGCCTTTGGGGCAGTGTGTGACCTGCTTTGGTCTGATCCCTTAGAGGATTATGGTAATGAGAAGACCGGGGAGCACTATGCCCACAACTCTGTCCGAGGATGTTCTTATTTTTTCAGGTAAGCTAATCTTTAGAGGAGAAAAGTATACGAGAAGCATTACATCAAGTTATTTATGTCTTTGACAACTCAAACCTCTGTAGTATCATGACTTTTTTTTTTCCTATGATAAGGGCAGTTAAACCTAGGCCTTTGCATGTACTAGGCATATGCTTGTTAAATTCCTCAGTAGAAAGCAGGAAACTCCTGTTTGTTTTATACTTTCTTAGGTATTATACCCAAAGAAGTGATTGGACATCTTCAGTGACTAAATGATCTAGACTATTTGTTCTCAAATGTCATTTATGCGCTTTCATAAAAATTAAAATAATCAGCCTAGTGCTGGTGGCTCATGCCTGTAATCCAAACTAATCAGGAGGCTGAGATCTGAGGATCATGGTTCAAAATTCCTAGATAGGAAAGTCTGTGAGACTCTTACCTCCAATTAACGCCCCCTCCTCCCCCCCAAAAAGCCAGAATGGAGCTGTGGCTCAAGTAGTAAAGCCCTAACCTTGAGTACAAAACCTCGAGGATAATGCATAGGCACCGGGTTTAAACCCCAGGAGACACACACACATACACATTCTCTCTCTCTCTCTCTCTCTCTCTCTCTCTCTCTCTCTCTCTCTCTCTCTCTCTCTCTCTCTCTCTCTCTCTCTCTCCTGGCTATTTTTCCCAGGGATTCTGATTCATTATGTCTGACACAAGGGTCCTGTTATGTATTTGAAACTCTCCAGCTTTTGGAACCACTGATATAAAGATATAAAAAGAACAGGACATTGTGATCTCAGCCTAAAACACTTCCTGGAAGTTGGCTGTTGTCCTAAATGTCACATGGGAGCTTTTGTTGTGTTTTGTCACTCAAAAATAGGAAGATACAGGAGTGCTTGAAATATAAATTATTTTTAACTTCAACATTTAAGTAGGACAATGAAACTAGTTTTAGACCTCAGGCTCAAACTCTGGAGTTCCACATGTCAGGTCCAGCTACTTGTTTCTAAATAGTCAAGTAAGAGACAAGATGAAGGGCAGGGAAAATTAAGCCATTCTGTTCTTTGCTCTAGAATTTCTAATTGTTTTAAATGATTTCTACTTATTTATTAAAATCTCTATTACCTGGACTTGAACTCAGAGGTCTTGTGCTCACTCTGCTTGCTTGCTCATGGCTGGCTTGAGCCATCCTTCCAGACCTGCCTTTTGCTGGGTAATTGGAGGTAGAGTCTGAAACTTCTCTCCCCATGCTAGTTTAAAACTGTGATCCTTAGCCAGGCACTGGTGGCTCATGCCTGTAATCTTAGCTGCCCAGAAGGCTGAGATCTGAGGATTGTGGTTTGAAGCCAGCCTGGGCAGGAAAGTCTATGAGACTCTTTATCACCAATAAGCTACTCAGAAAAAGGCAGAAATGATGCTGTGGCTCAAGTGGTAGAGAGCTAGCCTTGAGCAAAAGCAGTTCCGGGATAGCACCCAGGCCCCAAGTTCAAGCCCCAAGACCAGAGAAAAAAAGTAAACAAACACACACACACATACACCCCCCCTCAAACCTGTGATCCTTCAAGTCTCAGTCTTTGATCCTTCAAGTCTCAGCCTCTGCCTCCTAAGTAGCACAGATTACAAATGTGATCCTGCACATGTTTCTATATCCTGATTTCATTTAGTTGTCTGTGCTCTTACAGCTCATTAAACTTTTTTCAGTCTAAGTTCTTTGTCCTACAATTCATGAAATCTCCATTCTTTAGGGTTGCTGGAGCTTGATTGTCTTTGATGGTGTCTTGTTTGCCTGATTCTTTATGATCCTTGTAAACTTACATTGGTGTTTGCATTTAGAAGAACACACACATCTCTAGTTTTGCGCACTAGTCCTCACACTAGTCTTGGTTTGTTATGTAAATAAATACCTTCTCCTGCTGGTTTCCTAGACTGATGAGGCTGCTGGGAGATTGTGGTTGAACTGGGCTAGAATTGGTAGGCCTTTTACTGAGGGCATGGATACCATGTCCCTGAGTGGACTTAGCTGCCTCTGGAATTGGCTAGAATGAGATTCAAGCTGGGTCACAGGGCTGGTTCAGATAGGCATTTGGGACCTTTACCACAACCATGGATAGGATGGAGCTCACCAAGTCTCTGGGCAGGCAGTTCTTATCTTACACTGCCTTCTGGTCTGCTGTTGACAAGTTTATTCCTGGAGGCACCAGTCATGGCTCCTCCTAGGGTCCTAGGTGTAGGTGCAGGTCCTGGCAGCTTGAACAAGTGGGACTGTAACATAGGACCAGACTGCTTCTGGGTCTGCAGCTGGGACTAGGATTGGAGGTTCTGCCTTTTCAAAAGTGGGCTGCCTTAGTCTTGCACTTCACAAGGTTTCATAACTTCCTACCTCATCCTCAAAGCTCCACTAAAGCACTTAGTCTGTGAATATCAAACTTTTTTTTTCTGTGTTTGAACAAAGGCCAAGGACTTTCTATTCTGACATTTTGATGATGTCACTTACATTCTATTTTTTTACAGTCTATTTTAAAAGTAAATTTCTTTCTAGTGAGCATAATGTGAAATGATAATTTGAAAAAATTAGATAATTAGGGGTTGGGTGTGGTGTACATGCTATAATCCCAGCTAGTTGGGAGGTAGAGACGACCACAGTTTGGGGTCAGCCCAGGCAAAGTTAGCTTCAGACCCATCAGAAAAATAAAAGCGAAACATCTAGAAGTGTACCTCAAATGGCAAAGCACTTAGCAAGCAGGGTCCTGTACCATGATCAATTAACATATGGATAATGCCAAGTTCAATTTGCATTTTACACTTACATATCAGGTATTTGTCATTCAAAAATAAGTAATGGGGTATTTTAAGAGCGAGGCACTGGGCTGGGGATATGGCCTAGTGGCAAGAGTGCCTGCCTCATATACATGAGGCCCTGGGTTCGATTCCCCAGCACCACATATACAGAAAATGGCCAGAAGGGGCGCTGTGGCTCAAGTGGCAGAGTGCTAGCCTTGAGCCAAAAGAAGCCAGGGACAGTGCTCAGGCCCTGAGTCCAAGCCCCAGGACTGGCCAAAAAAAAAAGAGCGAGGCACTAGTAATCCTAGCTACTTAGGAGACTGAGAACTAAGAATCATGGATCAAAACTAGCCCAAGCAGAAAAGTTCCTGTAAGACTCTTCTCTTCAATAACTATCAGAAAACCAGAAGTGGAGCTGTGGCTTAAAGTGGTAGAGCACTAGCAGCCTTGAGCAAAAGAGCTCAGGGAGAGCACCCAGGCCCTGAGTTCTAGCCCCATGACCGACTAAATAAATAAATACATAAATAAAAAGTTGAGGAAAGCCATGTGTTCAGCTTGTAGTGCCATATATATGTACACATGTGCATACATGCTGTTATAATACATTTTTGTATCAAGATACTAAGAAAAGTGTTGATGTATTGTTAGGGGTTAAGACAAAAGAAATAAAAATGGGGAGCTCTTTGTAGTCTAAGGTTGTCTGTTGTCTTGTTTGATTTGTGACATATAATAATGATGGGGCTGAGAATATGGCCTAGTGGCAAGAGTGCTTGCCTTGTCCACATGAAGCCCTGGGTTCGATTCCTAAGAAAATGGCGAGATGTGGCACTGTGGCTCAAGTGGCAGAGTGCTAGCCTTGAGCAAAAAGAAGTCAGGGACAGTTCTCAGGCCCTGAGTTCAAGGGCCTGGACTGGCCAAAGAAAAAAAAGAAAAAGAAAAGAAAAAAATATTGTGATAGCTAAGCTTTTAATAAAAATTCAAGGCCATCTTGAAATAGTAACTTGTTTTTTTCCTTCCTCTTATTAAATAAAAATGATTTTAAATGATTATTTTAATTCTAGATGTTTTCTAATTCCCTTTTCAGTTACCCTGCAGTTTGTGAATTTTTGCAGAACAACAGTTTATTATCAATAATTAGAGCTCATGAAGCTCAAGATGCTGGGTAAGTTACATGAAAGTTGTTGCAAATACCATTTCAGAGTTCTTACTTTTTATATCGAGATAGATGGCTGTCATCTTTCTTCTAGGTATCGAATGTACAGGAAGAACCAGGCAACCGGCTTTCCATCACTTATTACAATTTTCTCTGCCCCCAATTACCTAGATGTCTATAACAATAAAGGTAAAAGAGTCCAGCAGTTTTTGAGTTTTTGAGTAAGTCTGAGCTAGTTTAATTATGTATGTCTATGCCATCTTTATTGTTGCATTCATTTATTTATTTGTAACTTTTGGTGTGAGGTATTGAACCCAGGGCCTCATGTATGCTAAACACACACTCAACCACTGGACTATATGCACTTCTTTTTTTGTGGTAGTGGTAGTGATACTAGGATTTGAACTTACAGCCTCATACTTAGGCTGGGATTCTACCATTTGGCCCACACTTTGGGCCCTTTTTGCCCCAGTTATTTTTTGGGTCTAATCTTTCATTTTTGCCTGGGAAAAGCCTCCAATTTTGATCATCCCACCAGTAGGCCTCCTACATAGCCAGAATTACTATTATTTACCTGCCTTCCTTATTGAGATCTTGCTTAACTTTTTGCCCTGGCTGGCCTTGAACTCTGATCTTCCTGATCCCTGCTTCCTGAGTAGCTGTACCGAGTCTCCTAGCATGTTTTTAAATATATATTTTTAAATAATAAGAAAGGATCTTGGGTGAAGAATGTAGCTCTGTAGTAAAACACATGCTTGGCATGCAGAAGACTCTAGGTTTGATCTCCAGCATTCTTCCGCTCCCCCAACCAAAAAAAGAAAAAAAAATGACCTTAATGAAAATAAAGGCCAATAAGGTTAGAATTTTTACTGATGCTTAGTCTTTATCTCCTAAGAATTATTGGGCTCCTTGTGAGTATAAATAATGATCATAATGAGTCAATGGATAAGATGACTTCAGGATTGTGTTAGCACAAATTATTGGTTTGGTGAATTTGTTTATGGCAGCACCTCAAAAAATTAATGATGCTTTGTCATTGTTGTTTGATTTTCTGTTTGTTTTGAGTAAGAGTCTGACTGTATAGCCTAGACTAGCCTCAAGCTCATGATCCTCTTGCCTCAGCCTCCTGAGTGCTAGTGTTTCAATGTTTGTAAATTATCAAGCTGTTTTTATGATACAGTAGAGGTAGGGTGCATAATTTACAAAAAGTCAAAATAAATTACTTATCTTACTTCCAGTCCTGCCAGAAACTAGCAGTGTGACTTGGGCTAAGTCACGTCATCTTTTTAAACACCCATTTCCCATATAAAAAAGATTAGATATGCACATGCCTTTTGTTCCACACATTTTTGCTCCTGGACTTTATCCTATTAAAGTCATTTTTAAAATTTAAAACTTTATAATTAACAGCCCATAAACTTCCTGCCAGAGTACATGTTTTACCAAATGTTCATGTCTCTATTTTACTGCTTATAGAATATGACTATAAAATAATAGGACTTTTTTTTTAAACAAACACGACAAAATTATTATATCCAGATGAGTATTGTCCCATCAGAGTAGGTTCATTGGCAGGCTAGCCATGGATTCCAATGATGCAGTCATTGTTCAAAAACAGTTTTGGAACTCCGCTTTGGCATTGCCTTCAGAGTCTGCGACACATCCTTTTGATTATCCTCAGTGATGGGAAACCTTCGTCCTCTGAGGGTGGATTTGATTTTTGGACAGCCAAAAGTCATTTGGAGTCAAGACTGATAAATGAGGTGAGTGATTGAGCTCAGGCACACCGTTTGAAGTCAGAACCAAGTATGATTATGAGGTAATGAGACTGGTTTTCCTTGGGTCCCTCGTCAATGGGCTCTGGAGGCCGTTCTAAAGAGGACTTCCAAGAGTGCTCAGAGTACTGGCAGCACCTGTGGATGAATCCTGTACCAACAAGGTGGCAAATTTAATTCAAAAGAGCATTAAGCTAGGAGTCAGAATTCTTGGATTCCACATCACTTTTAAGTGTCACATTTAACAAGGCACTTCACTTCTCTGGGCCTCAGTTTATCTTTAAAATACCTGCCATATTTTTGTTGAGATAAGTTGGGATAATGAAAATTGATACGAAAACATGTTAAGAATATAAACTACTATAATACTGTTATTGTGCCTGATGTGCTGACATCAGTGGACCACACTCATCTGATATATAAGGTCTTGTGTGTGTAGAGTTGGGTGAATTTTTAAGTCTCATTGCTTTATAGTCATACCTTGTATACACAGTTGGGAGAAAAGTTTCATAGATGTCCACCTGCTACTTAATACTTAAAACTCTAAAAGTAAACTAGGAATTGACACATCTTATTTAAATCTGATTTGGGTGTCCTTTCAATGTGGCCTTTAGTGGATTGTAATTTTTTTCCCTTTTTTGTCATGTGAGCAATAGAACCAAGTGCCTCATGTTTACTAGGCAAGTGTTCTTCCCCTTGTTATTCATTTTAAAAATACATTTCTTAAGCCAAGCATCAATGGCTCACACTTGTAATCCTAGCTACACAGGAGCTGAGATCTGAGGATTACAGTTCAAAGCCAACCTGAGCAGGAAAGTCTGTGAGACTCTTTATCTCCAATTAGCTACCAAAAAGCTGGAAATGGTGCTGTGGTTTAAAGTAGTAGAACTCCAGCCTTGAGCACAAAAGCTCAGGAACAGCACTCAGGCCCCATAATCATTATCCCCACGCACGCGCGCGTGCACACACACACACACTTTCTTTAAGTTCTCTCTTCGCATTCTGTTTTTATTTTGTCATTGTTTTCCTTGAAGTCTTATTCTGTTCTACAGTATTTTACTTCTCAGTTCATTCTTACGTAGTTCTTTTTTCCTAATATTTCAGAGTATTAACAACTTGATTTATTCTGGTTTCCTTTTTTGTTAACAGTATGTCCTACCTGTGCTGTTAAACATCTTCAAGGGAACTAGTCACAAAGGTAGCTTATGCCTGTAATTCTGGTTATTCAGGAAGCTGATCTGAGGTTTGAGGTTCAGATCCAGCCTTGGAAGACAAATCCGAGTCTCTTATCTCCAACTGACCAGCAAGAGGCTGATACTGGAGGGCTGGTTCAAGGGCAGAGGACCAGCCTGTAAGGGAAAAGGTTGAGTGAGAGTATAAGGCCCTGCGTTCAAGCTCTGTTGCCACACATACACACACAAAAAATCTTAAAGGACACTTTATGGCCCAGTTCATATTTGTAAGGAAAACAGTCCCTCCTCACTACCTTTTTCAGCTTTATTATTCAAAGTATCTACTGATAGTCCAGTGGATTTATCAGTGTGCAAAACAATTATGCACTCAGATCAACAATGACTAAATAACTTAGTGCCAATTTATTTTTTGCTCCTTTCTAAAACTTTTATTATTGATTATTCATCAGTAAACTTTTAGTCACAGTGTACCCTACCTGAGTTTTCTGTCAGCTGTAAGATAACATTAATCTCAAAATAGTAACTTTATTACATTACTATAACTGGTAACTGTCTTAACGTAGTCATATTTTCCTTGATAAAATTCTTTTAGCTTTCTCAAATGTTTTATTGAAAATGTAAGTTAATTGCCTGAAATAGATATTTTCAACTGCATTGTTATTATTAAGGGATTGTACGGAGGGGTTAAAATTCCCTAAGTCAGGTCATGAGTGTACTTCCTCTTGGACAATATCACCCCTTCCTTCCCTTTTGCCCAGTTTTCCCCTCCCATTCCTGCCCATAAATTGCATAGTTCATTTATTTGTTCACCCTTCCTCCCTCCATTTGTGTATTTCCCTTTTGTTTCCCCAATAAGACAAAAATCAAATACTACCACCACCAATAACAACAACAAAAAAAGTTTGCATTTCTTGGACTTAAGCCGTCCCCCCCCCGAAAGGACAGAAAATACACTATCTGAAACAATCCATGTTGACATACCCTACATAAATGCCCCTCTTTTTTTGAAATTGAAAAAGACAGTTTTAGCCAGGTGCTGGTGGCTCATGCCTGTAATCCTAGCTAGTCAGAAAAGTTGAGATCTGAAGATTGTGATTTGAAGACAGTCCAGGCAGCAAGGTCTGTGAGACTATAATCACCACTAACTAGCAAAAAGTTAAATGTGGACATGTGACCTATAAAGAGGCGAAGCTCCAGTTTTCAGTGAAAAAGCTGAGTGAGAATGCAAGGCCCTGAGTTCAAGCCTCAGTACTAGCACCAAAAAAACAAAAAAGAAAAGACAGTTCTGTTGCCCTTTCCACTCCCTTCCTCTCGTCCTAGGGCTTGAACTCAGGCCTGGGGACTATCCCTGAACTTCTTCAGCTTAAGGCTAGCACTCTACCACTTGAGCCACAGTGACATTTCCAGCTTTTTCTGTCTATGTGGTTCTGAGAAATCAAACTCAGGGTTTCATGCATGCTAGGCAAGCATTCTACCACTAGGCCACATTCCCAGCCCCCTTTTCGTTCTCATCTACTTCTTTTCTTTTTTTTTCCCTTCAGTTTTGGGGATTGTTTATACCCCGTAGACTTCACTAACCTTACAGGTATTTCTCAGTACCACTGGTTATATAAAAGACCTTTTAAGTTGTGGGGTGTTTTTAGGGTCTTAATCCTGTTATTTTGTTACTGTTGTTTACTTGCTTACTTTGCTGTCCACTGGAAAAGAAATCGGGTTTGCATGTTTTAATTTTTTTGGTGGGGGACACAGGGGATTGAACTCAAGAGTCTGAAGCCTGCTAAACAGGTGCTCTGCCACCTGAGCCATGACTCCAACTCCCTTTGGCTTTGGTTATTTTTGTGGTAGAGTCTTACTTCAAGGCTGTCCCAGGCTGCAGTCTTCCTACTCAGTTTTCCCTGTGTCACTGGGGATGGCAAGCAGATATCACAGTGTCCAGATACTGGGCTTCCTCTGTTGTTGAGATAATGGGCTCAGGATACTGCTCAGCCATCACTGCATTGGATGAAGTTCTCAAGCACTTCCTTTTATTCACATTGGCCTCAAACAGCCGTCTCTCCACTTCCACCCAAGTAGCTAGAATTATAGGCATGAGCCATGGCACCTGGCCCAAAAGCAGGTGTTTGAGCTCTTTCTTATCATTTGTTGTTGAGATCTACCACCAACTTCTTTTTCTTGTATAGGTTGAGAGACTTGCTGAGTAGTTTTATATTTACTTCACTTTCTCAAAATACATACAAGTGAACATATTGTAATGTTTAGATGAGAGCCATGGTTACATTTTTAAGAACCAGAGATCCCACTTAGGATCTGTGGTGTACATTTTAAACATTCAGTAACTTAAAATTTGAGAACATTAGGCTCAAAGAAGCAAGTACTAGGAGATAAATCATCTATCCCTTCCAGGGAACCACTGTATCCTATCCTGTATCTACAGTAAGAATAATTAAAAGTAAAACAAAAACTTTTGCTGGTGATGGAGGCTGATTTTAAAATATAAACAAAATCAGTTTCATCACTATGTGCTCAACGGTATGAACTGGTTGGTAGTAAACATTTATAGCATGTTGGCAATGGGCTAACTGTAAATAGGAGAAACAGGCATTAAAAAATCTACATTGTAAGCAGAGATGATTTCGTCTTTTAAACATTAATTGTAAATCACTCCAGAGTTTTTGTGTCCTCCATTATGGATTGGTAATTGCTATCTATAAACACAAACAGAGCTTTTAAAAAGGTTTAGCTGTGGCTAATGAACTGACAAAAAAGACAGTATCCATTTGATAAGTAATAGTTGCCTTCCAAGAGGAGCTGTGCTTGTAAGTATTTGGTATATGAAAGGAAATTTGTTTTCATGTGCAGTCTTCAATTCCTATAGGTGCACTTCTGAAGCTTCAGAACTTGATTTCTTCTGTACTCTTATCACATGAGCTTTTCATATAACTTAGTTCCTTGGGATGATTCTTAAGAACATGAACCATGTAAAATGCTTTGATATTTTCCCTTGTGCTCTACTTGGTCTTGGACTTACAAAAGTAAAGAAAGCCCCTCAGTTTTGTGTGGCAGAGCTGAACATGGCCATACCAGTTGCCATGTTGCATTCCTCTGTGTCCAGTATTCTTGCTTTTTCTTTTTTAGCTGCAGTGTTGAAATACGAAAACAATGTCATGAATATCAGGCAGTTTAATGCTTCTCCACACCCCTACTGGCTTCCAAACTTTATGGACGTTTTCACTTGGTCTTTGCCTTTTGTTGGGGAAAAAGGTAAGAGAACTACATCATCTGTCCAGACATCAGCCCTGGGGTGACCCGCACCTTCACATTGCATAAGCCCCTGCTGCTTCTCAAGTGTCTCTCTCAAGTTTATCAGAAATGTGTGCTAATTTTGTCTTGCTTTCTCTAAAGATTCTTAAGCGGCACTTAATTTGTTTTAGTATCAATTTAAAGTAGCAGGCCTGCTGTGATCAAGGTGTTAGAGTAGGGCTGGGAATGTAGCTTAGTGGTCAAGTGCTTGCCTAGCATGCACAGCCTTCTTCATGCCTAGTGTGATGTCCTGGGTTCGATTCCTTAACACCACATAAACAGAACTATGGCTCAAGTGGTAGAGTGCTAGCTTTGAGCAAAAGAAGCTCAGGGGCAGTGCCCAGACCCTGGACTGGCTAAAAAAAAATATGTTAGAGTAACAGTCACTCTGCCGCCATCCCTCTGTGATTTGCCCAGTGCTGAAGAGATTTAAACCGGATTTATTGTCCTTAGAATTTTATTTGTACAGCTATTTAAAAATGAGCTATGTCGGGGCTGGGGATATGGCCTAGTGGCAAGAGTGCTTGCCTCATATACATGAGGCCCTGGGTTCGATTCCCCAGCACCACATATACAGAAAATGGCCAGAAGTGGCACCGTGGCTCAAGTGGTGGAGTGCTAGCCTTGAGCGGGAAGAAGCCAGGGACAGTGCTCAGGCCCTGAGTCCAAGCCCCAGGACTGGCCAAAAAAAAAAAAAATGAGCTATGCAAATATAAAATAAGACCTTTTGAACTTAGGCTTGTTTATGTAATTCTTTGTAAAATGGGAAGAAACATTTTTCATATGTGTGTCTGAGTCAAAGACTCTGAACAGCAGTTTACATAATTCTACAATTAGAACCTTCAAAGACTTGTTTTTCATCAGAGCAAGTAATCTACTTTAATTATTTTAGAGTACGGTAGCTTATATTTAATGACATTTTTTCTTTGCCAGTCCTGGGGCTTGAACTCCGGGCCTGAGCACTGCCCCAGGCTTCTTTTTGCTCAAGGCTAGCACTCTACCACTGGACCATATTCCCAACCCCTATCTAATGACATTTTTATAGCTACTGTAATACAATGATAAATAATTTTTCATGTTTACTTAACATGTATCTTAATTTTAGATACTTACAATATTTGAGTAATAAAGATAATAAAATAATAAAAATAAAGAACTAATAAAGATTAGTTGTGTAAATTTTGGATTCTTTTGTTTTGTACAGTGACAGAGATGCTGGTTAATGTTCTCAGCATATGCTCTGACGATGAACTGATTCCTGAGGAGGAAACAGAAGGTAAACTTTACCTCATTTTAACTAAAAATACTAAAAAGTTTTGGCTTGGATTTTAGTTTATATTGACTCTTTCCCCCAGCCTTCACCTCTGTTTCTTGGTCTTAGTAGAAAACAGTTCTTTACTGTATGTTTTTTTGTTTGTTTGTTTCTTTGTGCTGGTCCTGGGGCTTGAACTCAGGACCTGGGCACTGTCTGAGCTTTTGTGCTCAAGGCTAGTGCTCTACCACTTGAACCACAGCTCTACTTCCATTGTTTATTATATAAAAATAAAATTTGAGCCAGGCATCCTAGCTACTCCAGAAGGCTAAGATCTGAGGATTGAGGTTCACAGCCAACTTAGGCAGGAAAGTCTGTGAGATTCTGATCTCCCATTAACCAGCAGAAAGTCAGAAGTAGAGCTGTGGCTCAAGTGGTAGAGTGCCAAACTTGAACAAAAAAAGAGTTAAAGGATAGTTCCCAGGCCCTGAATTCAAGTCCCATTAATGGCACAAAAAAGAGTAAATAATTAAGTAAATAAAATTACAAGATAGAAAAGATTGGAGAAATCAAAATAGATCAGAATTGAAAAAAGTCTCATTCATGGTTTATTGGAAGACTCAGTATTGTAAGATATACATTATTCCCAAATTGAAATGTAGATTCAATACAAAATTAGCCATGCTCTGTGTGTGTATGTGCATGTGAGTGCACTTACACACGTGAATGCACACTTTGGAGGGTATTAAATGGTTTGAATTCAGGGTTTCACACTTGCTAGGCAGATGCTATACCTCTTGGGCCATGTCCCCACCCTTTTTTTTTTTGCTTGATTTACTTCTTAGGAAAGGTCTCATATTTTCTTCCAAGACAAACCTTGTACCACAATCCTCCCAGATTGTAGTCTAAGGGGCCACAGGTGCCACTCCTAATTGTTGGCTGAAATAGAATCTCACTAATTTTTGGTCAAAGCTGACCTTGAACTTCAGTCTTTCCAATCTCTACCTCCCAAGTGACAGATTACAGGTATGTACCACCATGCCTACTTGTAAAGTCAGTTATGAAAATGCAAAGGACTAATTCTGAATTCATATAAAAATAGCTTAAATATCAAGATGGGAAGACTTACTCTATAGATATAAAAATTTACAATAAAGCTGGAGTAATTCAAATTATTAATTCAGTTATTCAAAAAATATTGAAACTGAATAAAGAATCCAGAAATAAGGCTGGGAAAAATAGTGGCTCATGCTTGTAATCCTAGCTACTCAGGAACTGAGATCGGAGGATCATGGTTCAAAGCTAGCCTGTGCAGGAAAATATATAAGACTGTATCTTCAGTTAATCACCAGAAAACCGGAAGTAGAGCTTTGGCTTAGAGTGGTACAGTGTTAGCCTTCAGCAGGAAAGCTCACAGACAGCAACCAGGCCCTGAATTCAAGCCCCACGACTGACCAAAACAAAATAATCGAGAAGTAGAGTCTCACATTTATGGACACTTGATTCATACCAGAAGTGGCCCCCGCAAAGCAGTAGGAAAAATTTGTCATTTTTTAAGTGTTATAGATGTCTATGTTAAAAAAGTGAGTACACTTAGAAATTTATTTTTGTGGATTTAAACATTCAGACTTGAAAAGCAGATGTAGCCTAGAGTTAGAATGCTTTTGTGAGGCCCTGGTTTCCAGTGCTATAAAAAAAATAAGAAAAGTAACAAAAGATCCCCAGGGATGGCCTAGTGGTAAAGTGCTTGCCTCGTATACATGAAGCCCTGGGTTCGATTCCTCAGTACCACATACACAGAAAAGCCCAGAAGTGGCGCTGTGGCTCAAGTGGCAGAGTGCTAGTCTTGAGCAAAAAGAAGCCAGGGACAGTGCTCAGGTCCTGAGTCCATGCCCCAGGACTGGCAACAAAAACAAAACAAATAAACAAAAGACCCCAAAAAAACCAGAAATGCAAAACAAAGTCCTCACTATTTATAACAAACAATATTGTCATGAACTTGCAGTAAAAAAAAAAAAAATCTTTTAAAACAAGACATAAAAAGTATTAACTATACAGGAAAAACTATTAATTAACTGGATAACATTACTAAAAGTTAGAGCTTATGTTTATTCCAAGATTATTAAGCATTTAAAAAGAGAGCTAGTTGGGCACTGATCACACATATCTCTAATCCTAGCTACTCAGGATGCTGAGATCTGAGGTTCAAAGTTACCCCAGGCAGGAAAATCTGTGAGACTCTTATCTCCTATTAATTGTCAGAAAACTGAAAGTGGAGCACGCTTTTGCTCAAAACAGTAGAGTGCTAGCCTTGAATGAAAAGAACTAAGGGACAGTACCCAGGGCCTCAAGTTCAAGCCGCCTGACTGACCAAAAAATAATAATGAAAAGACAAAGTGGGTGCTGGTGGCTCATGCCTGTAATCCTAGCTACTCAGGAGGCTGGAATCTGTGGATCAAGCCAGTCTGGGCAGAAAAGTCTGTGAGACTCTTATCTCCAACTTACCACCAGAAAACCGGAAGTGGCGCTGTGGTTCAAAGTGGTAGAGCACTAGACATGAGCAAAAAGAGCTCAGGGACAGCGCCCACAACCAACAACAGAAAAAGACAAACTATAGAGTGGGAGAGAGTTTTCGCAATGTCACCAACAAAGTCCCACGTGCAGATTTAAAGAACCAGATTACGATGATGCACATGAACAACCACTTCACAGAAGAACATAGCCAGGGCTAGAAAGGTGGCTTAGCTGTAGAGTGCTTGCCTAGCATGCATGAAGCCCTGGGTTCGATTCCTCAGAACCACATAAACAGAAAAAGCCGGAAGCGTCGCTGTGGCTCAAGAAGCTCAGGGACAGTGCCCAGGCCCTGAGTTCAAGCTCCAGGATTGGTAAAATAATAATAATAGTAATAATAATAATACCATACTAAAACTAATGATGACTAATATCTGGTATTGGGTCAACATGTGTAGTAGTAGGAATGCTTATACACAGAAGTATAAGTTAGTAAATTGGTATATCTTTTGGGTTTTTTTTTTTCCCAGTCCTGGGGCTTGGACTCAGGGCCTGACCACTATCCCTGGCTTCTTTCTGCTCAAGGCTGGCATTCTGCCACTTGAGCCACAGCGCCACTTCTGGATTTTTCTGTGTATGTGGTGCTGTGGAATCAAACCCAGGGTTTCATGCATGCTAGGCAAGCACTCTTCTGCTAAGCCCTTTAAAAATTATTTATTATTATTATTATTATTATTTTTTTTTTTTGGCCAGGGCTGTCCCCTGAGCTACTTTTGCTCAAGGTCAGCACTCTACCACTTTGAGCCTTAGCACCACTTTTGGTTTTCTGGTGATTAGTTGGAGATAAAACAGATTTCCTGCATGGGATAGCTTTGAACTGCAATCCTCAAAATAGCTAGGATGACACACGTGAAGCACAAGTACCTTTTAGTATATCTGTTGTAATAGTCAATGCCACACTGTTATTGAAAGTTAAACATAGCACACACCCTGTAACTAAGAATTATAATGTTGCAGCAGTATACATATCAGCAATATGTACAGTAAAATGCATAGGAATACTTTCAGAGCTTAATCTGTAGTAGCAAAATGTTAGCCCAAATGACATGGCAGAAAAAGAATTTCAGAGATGTTGTATAGTGGAATAGATTATGACAAAAACGGACTATAGCAAGAAAGACAATCATGGATGAATCTTACAAACATAGTGGTGAGCAAAAGAAGCCAGGCCAAGAAAAGTGTATACTTGATCCAATTGCATAAAAATGAAAACTGTAGTGCTTACAGATGCAAGCTTACATAGTAAAACTATAAAGAACACCAAGAGAATGGTCCTGATGAAAATCAAAAGAATATTTCCTTCAGGGAAGGAGACAGCCTGTCATATACTAGGATAGTCCCGTGGGGATAATTCCAGGGGCCAACCACCGTTCTTTTTCTTGATCTGAGTTGTGGTTTTATAGTCATTTGCTTCTTAATAAATTGCTGAGTTGTACATTTTTGTGTGCTCTTCTGAATGTTTATTATATTTCACAGTAAAGTATAAAAAGTTATGCCTACAAAGATAGGAGAATTTTGGGTAAAAGTTTTTAGAAAGTACAAATACAAATGTAGTCATGTTGTTAACATAACTAGTTCAGGAGAGCCAAAGAAATAGGGAAGGCTGTAAGCTACCATGACAAGGTAGGATGAAATCAGTTTGAAAGCAGCCAAAGGCCTAAGTTGCCACTGGGCACCTGTTTCTCCACATCAGGAGGCTGAACTTTAAAAAGCTAAGCAAAAGGTTTCTGGGCTGTGGTAAATTGAAGACATCACTACCTTGTCAAAAATAGGTGAAGTGATCACACTCAGTTCCCTGCAAAAGGCCTACTTGGTCCCTCCAGACAGTGCACACAGTCGTCAGTTCCACTCAGCAGTTATGAGTGGTCTGTTTGGGGTTTGGGGGATTCTTTTTTTTGGGGGGGGTGATTGACTTTTTTTCAGTTGTGCTAGAAATGAACCCAGCACCTTTCTTTTGCTAGGAAAGGGATGTGCTACAGCCTCAGTCTTAGTCTTTCATTCTTAACCATGAGGGAATAAAGATGACCAAATCCCTAAGCAAAGCCACTATGATACAACAGAAGTGAAAAACAATGACAAGCGAACTTGAAGTTCTGAAAGTTTAGGCCTTAAAAGGAAAATATCCCGTCGTGGAAAAATAAGAAAAGATATTAAGTTCATTAAACAAAGAAAGTGGGATGTAGCAGGCACTTGTGAGTCCTAGGTACTCAGGAGGTTGAGGCAGGAAGATCAGGCTTGAGTCCAGGAGCTCTGGGCTATAGTACACTAGACCAATCAGGTGTCCAGATAAGGTGTCCAGGATTAGAGGACCACTGGGTTGCCTAAGGAGAAATGAACTGCCCCAGGTTACAAAAGAGGCAGGCCAAACAGAAGCATATTTTCACTAAGAGATTTGTAGCTGGGTGCCAGTGGCTCATGACTATAATCCTTACCACTTAGGAGGCTGAGATGGGATGAATTGCACTTCGAGGTCAGTCCAGGCAGAAAAGTTTGTCAGACCCCCTTCTCATTGAGAGTTGGACCCTGGGGCACAGGAAGCCTATTATTTGAGCTATAACCAGCTCCAAAAACAGCCAGACTTAGAGTGCCTACCTAGAAAGAATGAGGTCCTGAGTTTAAACTCTAGTAGCATCAACTAAAAGATTTTAAGCCAGGTGCCTGTGACTCATAATCCTAGCCTGATATTCAGGAGGCTGGGATCTGAGGACTGTAGTTCAAAGCCAGCCCAGGCAGGAAAGTCCATAAAATTCTTAGCTCCAGTTAACCTCCAAAAATCCAGAACTGAAGCTGTGGCTCAAGTAGTAGAGTGCTAGCCTTGAGCAAAAAAGCCAGGGATAGTGCCCAGGCTCTGAGTTCAAGCCCCAGGACTGGCACAGAGAAGAAAAGAGAGAAAGAAAAGATTTTAGATGGTCTGTCCTTTATTTTTGTTCCTTGCTTTATTCCAAAAATGATACTTTTCTTTTCATCTAATTTTATTTTCATGAAAATAAAAATTTAGAAAATAGTGTATAAAATACATAAAAAGTAATGGATACAAAATAGTAACGTTTTAAGAAATAGAAGATACGGCCATCAAAAAATGTCTGCATTTAATGTTATGTCATGGATACCAGGCTGTCTCATAGGAGCTAATAAAGATAATAGTCTGCTCTCAGTGCATTTCACTCTGATTGTTTTTCATTCCATATAATTTATATTCCTTTCTAATATTTGTTCTTGTCTCCGTGTTTCTTGATGTCTCTTCCCCCTTAAGATCACTACATTTCAAGCTACCAGAAAGATAGCCAACTGAAATGTGCTAAGAGCTTAATTCTCGGTCCTGCCTCAGCTCCTTGGTTAGAAGTTCTGAATTGGTAGTTGAGCAGTCTCACACAGCTTTCTTTCTTCCCTTTCAATGGTAATGTCTGTGTTTTCTCTGGACCTGTCATTGACCTAGCAGATTGAAAGATCAAAGTGAGGAAGAAAAGCTCATGTTTCTTTTTCTGACTTTTGAACTCTTGGCTTCTAGTGTGTGGACTATTTCCTAAGTCTTGGGTGGTGGGGGGGAGCCATAAAGAAAATCCTACCCATCCTTGTAATTTATACTATATAGTTGCAATACAATGCTGAGGAAATAACTTATGGTGTAAGAAAGTGAAGATTTATGATGAAAGGACATTTAAGTTTTAAGACAGTTAGACATTGTGTTTAATGCAGAAAACAACAAGTGATCACTTGCCCTTTGGCAAAGCAAACCCTGCAGTCCTAAGGTGGCCCACAGAATTCCTAAAATAGATCTTTGCTGTAGCAACCATCGTGTGTGTGTGTGTGTGTGTGTGTGTGTGTGTGTGTGTGTTTCTTCATTGTATTCTACATTTCACAACAACAACAAAAAATCCCTGCCTCTCAGATCTGCTGTATTTTTTTTTTCCGGTTCTGGGGCTTGAACTCAGGGCCTGAGCACTGTCCCTGACTTCTTTTTGCTCAAAGTCAGCACTCTACCACTTGAGCCACAGTGCCACTCTGGCTTTTTCTGTTTATGTTTGGTGCTAACGAATCAAACCCAGGGCTTCATGCATACTAGGCAAGCACTCTACCATTAAGCCACATTCCCAGCCCCTCTGGTAATTTTTGAGATAGGGTTTTGTGGTGTATACTACCTCATGCAGCTTTTTCTCTTCTGATGGGATCCTACCTTTTTTTCTCAAGCTGGCCTTGAACCATGATCGTCTCATTTCTGCCTTCTGAGAGCTAAAATTACTATATGACTCACTATACCCATGCCCAACTTGATTTTTTAAAAAACAATTTCTCTTTAAATAAGAAAAATGCTTTATCTTGCGCTGTGTGTGTGTACATGTGTATGTGCATGCCAGCCCTGGGGCTTGAACTCAGGGCATATACACTGTCTCTGAGCATTTTTGCTCAAAGCTAAGCACTCTACCACTTGAACCATAGCTCTACTTCTAGCTTTTTTGGTGCTTAATTGGAGATAAGAGTCTCATAGAGTTTTCTGCCCAGGCTGACTTTGAACCACAATCCTCAACTCTTAGCCTCCTGAGTCATTAGGATTACAGGTGTGAACCACCAGTGCCTGGCTTCACCTTTCATTTTTTTTTTTAAAGCTAGCCTATAATACATTTCTTTAACTCACTTAATCTTTGTATTCTCCAAGGAGGCACTCCAGTCCGAAAAGAGATCATCAAGAATAAGATCAGAGCCATTGGGAAGATGGCACGGGTTTTTTCAATTCTTCGGTAAGGATATGCCTGTTTTTACAGTGTGGGATAAAGGCATTTGAAAAGAAAGCTAGATATGGATTTAGAGTAGCATGTTTAGGATTGAAATTTGGTATTGGAACTGTAGATCTTCAGTTGACTGCAGGCTGAACCACACTTCCGTGTTGAAATGACTGACATTGTTCTGGAAAACATTTGCTTGGTACTAGCCTAGACTTAGTGAAATGTAGGTAGTGAGTGGTGTAGTGTTGATGGCAGAGCCAGATTGCCTGTGTTTGACTCTTTCTCTTATCAGTATAATACTGTGTTGTATCACTGTGCCTCCTTTCCTAGTCTTTAAAATGCAGATAATAGGACCAAACTCACAGGCTTGTTAGGTGGGTCAAATGGAATCATGCATGCGAAATAGCACCTAGCTTTCAGGCCCTCTGATCAAAAACAAAAGAACTGGATGATTGCTTAAAATTAGCATATTTCAGAAAACCTTTTCTGCCTTTGATTCAGGGTGAAGGGAGGGAAACCTATCCTACGGTGGCTTGTTTTTTAACCTTCCTTAGGGTCACTGACTTGCTGAGCAGTGTGGTTCCCTGGTATTAACCAGGGCTTCCATGTTCCTTTGCAGGGAAGAGAATGAGAGTGTGCTGACTCTCAAGGGCCTCACTTCCACAGGCACACTTCCCCTAGGTGTCCTCTCAGGAGGAAAGCAGACCATTGAGAAAGGTGAGTAGGGGTGCCCCTTCCGTGGAAGGTGTGCCCCATTACCCAGCAGTCAGTCAATGTTGCTAGAGACATTGGCTGTCCATCTGGTGGAAAGATGACTCTTTGTACTTCCCTCTCCTATATACAAAAATCAACTCAAAATGGATTCTAACTTAAATGTAAATGGTAAAACAATAAAACTCTTAGGAGAAAGTATGGAGAGTAGCCATTGGGGGTGGGAAAAGCACCTTTAGGACACAAAAAGAACTAGTCTTCAAAGAAAAATGAATAAATTGAATCCATTAGAATTAATTTATTTTCATGAAAATACTTGATAGACATGGAAAAGGCAAGCCACAAACTTAGAGAAGACGTCTGTGATACAAATATCTGACAAAAGACTTGTACACAGAATATATAAAGAAGTACAAATGAGAAAAAATAAAAACTTTAAAAATGGTTAAATGTTTTTAAAAGGCATTTTACAAAGTATATCAGAGTAGCCAATGATCATATGAAAAAGATGTTTGCCACAGTTATTCACCTGGAAAATAGATATTAAAACCACAGTAAAATATTACTGTATAGCCAGAATGGTTAGTTTTAAAATCTGAGAATACAAAATGTTGGTGGACTTGTGGAGAACTAGACTATATATATGCTGATGGACTTATAAATTAGCTTAACCACTTTGGCAAACTGATAGGCAATAAAGCTAAACATATACCTACCCCATAACACCTAATTCCAACCAAGAATATCCAGAAGAAATTAGCACACTTGTCCAGCAAAGGCTACACATAGAATGTTCACTATAGATTTTTTATAGTAATTCCAAACTAGAAGCAACCCAAATATCCTTTAATAGTAGAATAGATTAGAAAATTGTGTTATATTCATGTGATAAACTATCCATCCATAAAAATATATATTATTGGTACATATAGCAACATGATTGAATCTCAGAGTTTATGAGGTAATCTAAAAAGTTGAGACACAAAAGAGCACACAGCTTGTGTGATACATGACTAATCAATCGGAAGAGAATGAGAACAGTGCTTCCTCTGTTGGGAGGCTATTCATTCAGAGGTCTGGGCACAGGGACTTCTTAGTGTTGGGAATTTATCTTTCTATAGGTAGATACCTCTGTATGTGTGTGTGTGTATTGATCTAGGTGGTAGTTATACATGTGTAAACTTAACTGATTTGTGCTATGAACCTCAGATTTGGGCTCATGATATATTGTGGATATAATGAGAATGATTTGGAAGAATTAGAGTTTCTCAGTCAGAGTTTTTGCCTCTGCCTGCAGCCAACATCTTCTCCAGTGTTACCTCTTTAGAGTATTAGTTATAAAATTCCCTTGCCAAAGGAAAAGAAAAAGAAAGCCAACACAACTACAAATTTGACTGCAGAATTCCTTGCAGCCAAAGAGAAGAAGAAAGCCAGAAATAAAGAGAAAACAAATCCACAAAGACTGTTAAGATAAAAGAACAATCAGTTTTAAATTGGACCAAGTCAACATTGAATACTTCTGTACTATAAATGGTACTATCAAGAAAGTAAAATGGGGCTGGGGATATGGCCTAGTGGCAAGAGCTTGCCTCGTATACATGAGGCCCTGGGTTTGATTCCCCAGCACCACATATACAGAAAATAGCCAGAAGTGGCGCTGTGGCTTAAGTGGCAGAGTGCTAGCCTTGAGCAAAAGGAAGCCAGGGACAGTGCTCAGGCCCTGAGTCCAAGGCCCAGGACTGGCCAAAAAAAAATGAAAGTGAAATGACAGTCCAAAGAATATGTGAAAATATTTGCATCTAGAAAATATGGACTCTGAAAAATAAAAAGCCCTCATGCCAGGCGCTGGCTCACACCTATAGTCCTAGCTACTCAGGAGGCTGAGATATGAGGATTGCGGTTAGAAGCCAGTTCAGGCAGAAAATTCCAGGAGACCCATATCTCCAATTGATCACAAATAAATCCAGAAGGTAGAGCTATGGTTCAAAATGGTAGAGCACTAGCTTTTAGCTAAAAAGTTCATGGTTGGCCCAGGCCCTGAGTTCAAGTCCCAGGCCTGACCCCCCCCCCAAAAAAAAAGCCCTCACAACTGGAAAATGGGTAAAGAAATTTAATTAACATTTTCCCCAGAAACATACAAATGGCATACAAAAATGTTTGAGATCATAAGACATTCAAGAAATGCAAATGAAAACCACAGTGAGATACCACTAAGTCACTAAAATGGCTATGATTAAAAAAAAAAAAATGAGGCTGGGAATATGGCCTAGTGGCAAGAGTGCTTGCCTTGTATACATGAAGCCCTAGATTTGATTCCCCAGCACCACATATATGGAAAACGGCCAGAAGTGGCGCTGTGGCTCCAGTGGCAGAGTGCTAGCCTTGAGCAAAAAGAAGCCAGGGACAGTGCTCAGGCCCTGAGTTCAAGGCCCAGGACTGGCAAAAAAAAGAAAAAAGAAAAAGAAGAGGGGGAGGGGGGGAGAGAGAGGGGGAGGGGGAGGGGGAGGGGGAGGAGGAGGAGGAGGAGGAGGAGGAGGGGAAGGAGGAGGAGGAGGAGGGGAAGAAGGAGAAGGAGAAGGAGGAGGAGGAGGAGGAGGAAGAGGAGGAGGAGTCAGGTACTGGTGGCTTATATGTAATGCTTAGGAGTATGAGATCTGAGGATTGTGGTTTGAAGCCAGCCTGGGCAGGAAAGGCCATAAGCCTCTTATCTCCAATAAAGTGCTCAGAAAAAGACCGAAGTAGTACTGTGTGAAGTAGTAGAGTGTTGGCTTTGAGCAAAAGAAGCTAAATGACAGTGCCCAGGCCCTGAGTTCAAGCCCCAGCACCAGCCCAAAGAAAGCAAGTATTGCTGAGTGTACCTCAGTGCAAGAGCTCATATCTAGCATACGTGAAGCCCTGGGCTTGAGTTTGAGCACCGAAAAAGAAATTTGATGAGGTATATGGAGAAGTTGGGTCTCATACACTGCCAATGGGAATAAAAATGATATAGTTCATCAAATGATTTAAAAGGAGTTACTAGATGGGCCAGAAATTGTAGTCCTGGTTTTGCATCCTACAGATTTGTATACAAATTCTTGTAAATAGCATTCTTCATAAGAGCCCCAAATGGGTACAAGCTAAATGTATATCATCTAGATAAACACAATATACTATAGCTAATGGATACCACTCTGCCATAAAAAGGGATGAAGCATAAGTTCCTGTGTGAACACACGTGAACCTTGAAGACATTGTGTTAAGTGCAAGCAGTAATGACAGTATAAAGACAGAACGTGGAGTTGTAGTTGACTAGCATCAAAGGTACTGCTGAGGGAGCAAAATGAGAAGTGACTGCTAGTGACTTGGGTGTTCCTTTTGGGAGTAAAGAAAATGTTCTAAATAGATTGGGATGGTTGCATAATTCTAAAAGTATCAAAACCATTGACTTGTACACTTTAAACAATGACATTTTATGTTATGTGAGTTACATTCAGTAAAGATGTTAGTTTTATATTACTTTTTTCTTTGTAATATCCCTTAAGACAAGCTGCTGCCAAAAACAATTCTTTTTTTTAATTGTCAAAGTGAAGTACAGAGGGGTTACAGATTCATATGTAAGGCAATGAGTACATTTCTTGTTCAACTTGTTACCTCCTTCACCCCTTTCCCCCTTCCTCCCTTCCCCCCATGAGTTGTACAGTTGGTTTTCACCAAATGGTTTTGTAAGTGTTGCTTCTTGTCTGGGTATGGTATCTTGTCTGTTTTGTTTTTTTGCCAGTCCTGGAGCTTGAACTCAGGGCCTGAGCACTGTCCCTGGCTTCTTTTTGCTCAAGGCTAGCACTCTGCCACTTGAGCCACAGTGCCACTTCTGGCTTTTTCTATATATGTGGTGCTGAGGAATCGAACCCAGTGCTTCATGTATATGAAACGAGCACTTTACTGCTAGGCTATATTCCCAGCCCCTCTGAGTATGGTATCTTAACACCAGTAAACTCAGCACTAAGAAGCTAAGGCAGGAGGATTACTACCAAAAAAAAATACACATTTTGCCAGGTCATTTTTTAACTAATTAGACCAACACTGCAGAGTTCTTTTTGTCATTTCCTGACATTTGTATCTGCAATGCACTGTGGAAAGGCACAGTCACCGCCTTTATTAACAAAATTGCTACTGAATGAATTGATGAGTTCTGATGTTTCTTGCTACATTTAATTTTTATGTATTAAGGTTTTACCGTCTGACAGAACAGACAAGGACATTTAACTGTTGGTGCAAATTGCTTTAATTTCTTCAGTTTTCTCACCAAAGGAGGAAAGGGAGGGCTTCTTACTAGCTGGCCTGTTTTCTTGCACAATAAACAGAAGCCATGTAGGTTGTAATATAAAACTAACATAGGTTGTCAGCCTCTGCCATATCTCCAGTCCCAGAGAAGTACATCAATTTGTGTCAGAACTAAATAGTTCTATGCCTTTTCTGGCCTAACAGTGTACCCTTAGATAAGAAATAACTCCTCGCTTGTCGTCCATTTTTCTCTTCTAAATGCCAGGCTATTATTACTCAAAGATCACTCTTTGTTAACTCAGTCATTAAAGACAATTAAGCCAGGTACTGGTGGCTCACATTTCTAATCCTAGCTACTCAGGAGACAGATCTAGAGGACTGCAGTTCAAAGCTACCTCAGGCAGAAAGGTCCATGACACTATGTCCAATTAGCCAGCAAAAGGCTGAGCTGTAGGCATGGCTCAAGAGGTAGAGCACCTGGGGCTTGGGATATAGCCTAGTGGCAAGAGCGCCTGCCTCGGATACACGAGGCCCTAGGTTCGATTCCCCAGCACCACATATACAGAAAACGGCCAGAAGGGGCGCTGTGGCTCAAGTGGCAGAGTGCTAGCCTTGAGCGGGAAGAAGCCAGGGACAGTGCTCAGGCCCTGAGTCCAAGGCCCAGGACTGGCCAAAAAAAAAAAAAAAAAAGAGGTAGAGCACCAGCTGCTAGCCAGTGTGCGAGACTGCTGGTGCGTGCAGGCACACATAGGCACACACACACTTGCACTTGTGACATTAAATTATCGGCTAACTCATGGATACTTGGTGTCAGAACATAAACTAGAAGTTAGTTGTTTTCCACTAGAAATTCTCCCTACTTAATGTCTTGCTCACCCACCCAGTTTAGTTTTTCCTCTCACCAAATTTGGTTCAGTCCTGTTGTTTCTCTGACCCATTGAATTTACTATGGACAGAGTGGTAAGGGAAGCTCTGTGACGGGGCTGTTCGTAGTGCTGGGATACACTCATTCTTCTGTCTTTGTTTTTGCATGCTGCTGCTCCTGCTCTCTTACAGCTACAGTCCAGGCGATACGTGCCAAGGAAGGTACGTATGGCCACATTACTCGCATAGATGTGCTTGTGTGTCTGTATGCCGCTTTTGAAAAGTTGGTCAACATTTCCAATCTTTCATCACTTCATCACCAGGACTGTCCACAATGGGCATGAACATATCTGAAATTTGTATTCATTGGATTGACCTTCACCACAGGTCAAGTCTTTTCTGGGCTCTTTCACTTTGAGCACAATGAATGAAGCGCATGCAGCTGGTAATGAGACAGGTCAAGTGGTTTAATCCACTGTCCTTTGCACATACAAGGGCCATCTATTTGATTAGGAGAGTCAGACAAGCTAGCCACTCCTGACTCAAAAGATTCGCAAGAGCAGAAGCAGAAAGTAGACTAGAATATAGTTTGCTTCATTTCTTATTTGCCCTAAAGCAATTAAACTAAATTATCTTAAAAGTTTCTGTGGAGGGGCTGGGGATATGGCCTAGTGGCAAGAGTGCTTGCCTCGCATACATGAGGCCCTAGGTTCAATTCCCCAGCACCACATATACAGAAAATGGCCAGAAGTGGCGCTGTGGCTCAAGTGGCAGAGTGCCAGCCTTGAGCAAGAAGAAGCCAGGGACAGTGCTCAGGCCCTGAGTCCAAGCCCCAGGACTGGCCAAAAAAAAAAAAAAAAGTTTCTGTGGAAACATTTTAAGTAAAACTTTATGAATATGTGAATGAAAACCATGGACCTTCATAAACCTTTGTTATAAGTGTAATGGCTTTATTAGGAAGAGTGGTGTTCAAAGAAGAATGCAAAGTTGAATCAGGAAGACAATATCTAGAAGCTGTGTGGATGATTTTATCTAATGTTCAGCTCCTGGTTGTGCAAGATAAAAAGCTGTCCTTCTTAACACAAAGATTTTTTTAATGGTCAATGTGTTGTTTGTGCTTAAAGCAACTACTCTGTGTTTAACATGTTCTGTTCCTAGTGTTGTCTTTTTTCTAGCATACACATGTTTCTGGCCCATAGCAAAAACTTTCCCAAAGATATTGAGATTAAGAAAGAACTCGTTAGCTTTTAGTTGGGTCTGTTTCTGCCACAGTTGTGCCTGAGCTTTTTATGAAAATTTATTTCATCTGCCTTTTGAGCCTATTAGCAGTTATTTAGTTCAGGCTGATTCAATCGCTGCTGCCTGTACCGTCACCAGATAGGTACTCCAGAGCCACTTCTATGTGTTCCTCAGGGGGATTCTGTATTCTGGGCAACTTAGTTAAGTTGTTACTTCGGTGCTTAATTGAGCACTCTACACCCGCTTTCCTGTTTTTCCTTCATCATCAAAGGATATTCGATTACGAATAAAATCCGGAGTTTTGAAGAAGCTCGAGGTCTGGACCGAATTAATGAGCGAATGCCACCTCGAAGTGATAATAGGTCCGACGATGGTCCAATGAAATCAGTACCTACTACCCAAAGGAGTGGCCAGAGGAAGAAAGCCCAGTAATGACCCAATCCTGCCGCGGTGGATCGCGAACCGACAAACAAATGCTATTTATTATTGGAAAGTGAAACACAAATAACTCAACTAACTTAAACCTGGAGGTGCGTTCAGAATTCAGTCTGCATTTATTCTCTAAGAAGGTGAACATTTTATAAATTCTTTTAGTTGTGTTCAATATACATATATATATAAAGTGCATCTGTCTTGTTCTTTTCATCTAATTTTTGAAAATTAATCTGATTGTTATAGATATATATGTGAAATCTTGTTAATACATAAAAGAAACCTTCCCGTAATAAAAGGGCCTTGGAAACCTCAACCTGGGTTTCTGACTTTAACTAGTCAGCCTTTTCTCTTGTTTTGGGAGATTATCTTTCATTTAAGACTGATAACTTTTCAGACTCAGGGGTTTTTCCTTTTTCCCTTTCTGCGGGTGCTGTGGAAGAAGGACCTCTTAGATTTCAGTGACTAAAACTGCTTCTCTCCTGATGGAAAACTCAATAGAATGCCCCAAATGTAGTGATTTCAGGCTCCAAAGGGAATGTCTTCCATAACAACGTTTTGTGGTTGTTGAGCTTGAACTCAGTGTCTGGGTGCTGTCCCTAAGCCTCTCTGTGCTCCCAGGCTAGCACTCTACCATCTCTACCACATGAGCCACAGCACCACTCCTCATTTTGAGTGCTTAATTGGAGATGAGAGTCTCACAGGGACTTTTCTGCCTAGGCTGGCTTCGAACCATCACCCTCAGATCTCAGCCTCCTGAGTACCTAGAATTATAGGTGTGAGCCACTATCACCTGAGAAGGGTTTTTCTTTTTTCTTTTTTTTTTTTTTTTGGCCAGTCCTGGGGCTTGGACTCAGGGCCTGAGCACTGTCCCTGGCTTCTTCTTGCTCAAGGCTAGCACTCTGCCACTTGAGCCACAGCGCCACTTCTGGCAGTTTTCTGTATATGTGGTGCTGGGGAATCGAACCCAGGGCCTCATGTATACGAGGCAAGCACTCTTGCCACTAGGCCATATCCCCAGCCCTGAGAAGGGTTTTTCTTAGAGTTCCTTAAAATGTGTCCATCTGTCAATAGACATGATCATTTTAAACTCCCCTTTGCAATTTGGAGGAGAAAGATTTCCAGAAGCTTTAGCAGTTATCAGATTCTTTTTTTTTTTTTTTTGGCCAGTCCTGGGCCTTGGACTCAGGGCCTGAGCACTGTCCCTGGCTTCTTCCCGCTCAAGGCTAGCACTCTGCCACTTGAGCCACAGCGCCGCTTCTGGCTGTTTTCTGTATATGTGGTGCTGGGGAATCGAACCTAGGGCCTCGTGTATCCGAGGCAGGCACTCTTGCCACTAGGCTATATCCCCAGCCCTATCAGATTCTTTTGTTTCAATTTTGAATCCAAGTGGCTTTAACTCATCTGCAGCAAAAGTTGTATTTGTAACTCTTTCCTAAATGCCCTCTCTAGAACCTTCAACAGCAGGAAACATTGATGCTCTTCGATGTTATGGCATCAACCCTGCATATTATCCTCCCGTCATCCTTCTCTTTTTTTGTGTCAATACTTCTGAAACCAGCCGGGGCAGTGAGAACTGATGAGGGCGTCACAACCCCTGCTGTGAAAGTCTCCCGAGGACATTGAATAAGTGATTTCCTGCCTCCTAGAATGAAAGGCCTGTCACCTCTTTGCTGAGATGTTTCTCCATTTTTTTAGTGTTCATTACATTGAATAATGTCAGCTTTCATTAGCATATTTCAGAATACAAAAATCAAGGGTTCTTACAGAGTTACTTGAATAATTTCCATATATATATATATATATATATTTTTTTTTTTTTTTTGTCAAACATGGGGCTTGAACTCAGGACCTGGGAGCTGTCCCTGAGCTTTTTTTTTCTCAAGGCTAGCACTCTACCACTTTGAGTCACAAGTCTACTTCTGGTTTTTTAGGTGGTTCACTGGAGATAAAAGTCTCACAGACTTTATTGCTTGGCTGGCTTCAAACTGTGATCCTCAGATCTCCACCTCGTGAGAAGCTAGGATTGCAGGTGTGAGCCACCAGTGCCTGGCTATCCTTAGAGTTTTCATTTTGTTTGTTTTTTTATGCCACAACCAACTAGTGAGGGAAAATTTTGGAATAATGTTTGTGTATGCTTGATCACAGGTGCATCACAGGTGCCATGCCATGGTACTCACTAATCAGCTCTATAAAGAATGTAAAAGTGGGGGTTGGGAATGTGGTTTAGGGGTAGAGTGCTTGCCTAGCATGCATGAAGCCCTGGGTTCCATTCCTCAGTACCACATACACAGAAAAGTCTAGAAGGGGTTCTGCGGCTCAAGTGGTAGAGCACTAACCTTGAGCACAGAGAGGCTCAGGAACAGTGCCCAGGCACTGAATTCCTTAATGTCATTAGAGATACAGAAATCCATCATTGAAACCAGTAGTGTTTCTGTTGGTAGTGTCAAGGAAATCAGAAACCAATGTGATTTTGTTTGTTAAAAAAATTAAATAGGGGCTGGGAATATGGCCTAGTGGTAGTGTGCTTGCCTCGTATACATGAAGCCCTGGGTTCCATTCCTCAGCAGCACATATATGGAAAAGGCCAGAAGTGGCACTGTGGCTCAAGTGGTAGAGTGTTAGCCTTGAGCAAAAAAGAAGCCAGGGACAGTGCTCAGGCCCTGAGTTCAAGCTCCAGGACTGGCAAAAAAAAATTTTTTAATAAAATAAAGAGGGCTAGGAATGTGGCTTAGTGGTAGAGAGCTTGCCTAGCATGCATGAAGCCCTGGATTTGATGCTCAGTACTACATAAACACAGAAAACTAGAAGTGACAACCAGGCTCTGAGTTCAAGCCCCAGGACTGGGCAAAGGAAAAAAAAAAAAAGAACACCCTTCATTGGGCTGAGGATGTGGCTTAGGGGTAGAATGCTTGCCTAGCATGCATATGAAGCAGTGGGTTCGATTCCTCAGTACCACATAAACAGAAAAACCTGGAAGTGGAGCTGTGACTCAAGCGACAGAGCTCTATCCTTGAGCAAAAGAAGCTCAGGGACAGTGCCCAGGCCCTGAGTTCAAGTCCCAGAACCAGCAAAAAGAAAAAGAAAACTTACTTTATTTTTGTATACCTTTTGCTAACAGTTTCCAGTTTTTCCATAACAGAGATCAAAGTGTTCTTGAGAAATAGAATCCACCTGCATGAATTGTTGCTAATTAAAAAAAGAGAGGATATTGTGAAAGGAGATGAAGAATCTCTTACTGGTTGTGAACAAAATCTGTGAAAGAAGGGAGAAAAAGTCCTATGTAACTGTCTTGAAAGATTATTTTTTCATATACTTGTATTGTTAATATTAAGGTGTTGTACAGAGGGGTTACCATTCCACAGTTCATTAATGCATACATTTCTCTTTTGGGCAGTGTTACTCCTTCCTTCACTCCTCCCTAGTTTCCCCCTCCCATCCTTGCCCACAAATTCCCTAGTTCATTTTCCACATACTGTATACTGAGCACTACAATTGCATTCATTCCCCTTCCTCCCTCCCTTTCTATGTCCTCTTTATTCCCTGAAGCAGAAAAAGGAAAAGAAAACAAAGCACATGCAAACACCACCACCACCACCAACAACAACAACGTAAATAACCCAAGATGGTCATTTTTTTTTTTTTTTTTTTTTTTGCCAGTCCTGGGCCTTGGACTCAGGGCCTGAGCACTGTCCCTGGTTTCTTCCCGCTCAAGGCTAGCACTCTGCCACTTGAGCCACAGCGCCGCTTCTGGCCGTTTTCTGTATATGTGGTGCTGGGGAATCGAACCTAGGGCCTCGTGTATCTGAGGCAGGCACTCTTGCCACTAGGCTATGTCCCCAGCCCCAAGATGGTCATTTTTTAATATTCAGAGAATTAGCCACCAAGAATTTTTATACCCTTCTATCCCCTAATCCTAGTGGTAGGGGGAACAAAGCAAACAGACAAACAGAACATGTCTGGAAACCTCACGTGTAAAAAGCAGTACCCATGATAGATTGTGGAGGAGTCCTTACCCCCTCTTTCTTTCCCTGTCCCATGCTTTCACGGTCTGCAGGTAGCAACCACTCAGCAGGCAGGAGCCGAATCGTCATGCGAAGCTGATCAGAGACACGTTTAGTAATGTCTTCATTATCTTCTCAAAAAGACAAAACAAGATAGTATGATAAAGCATGCTTGATAAATGGGAGTGGCACAAAATGGTATTTTACAGGGGCTCTCAGAGTACAAAGTCCAAGTCAAGAAAATCTGAGGGGCTGGAAACATAGCTCAAGTGGTAGAGCGCTGGCTGGGAATGTGTGAGGCCAAGAGTTCGGTTCTCAATACTGCTACACTGAAAAAGAGGGTGGGGGAGGGGACTGAAAACCTGAATGAGTTTAAGATAAAACAGTAAGAGCTTTTTTTTTTTTTTTGCCAGTCCTGGGCCTTGGACTCAGGGCCTGAGCACTGTCCCTGGCTTCTTCCCGCTCAAGGCTAGCACTCCGCCACTGAGCCACAGCGCCGCTTCTGGCCGTTTTCTGTATATGTGGTGCTGGGGAATCGAACTTAGGGCCTCGTGTATCCGAGGCAGGCACTCTTTCTACTAGGCTATATCCCCAGCCCCAGTAAGAGCTTTTGGCGAGAGTTAGACGTAGATCTGTTCAGTTATAAAAATAAAAATATTTTTTCTGTTGTACAGAAATCCATGCATGTGTTTTGACAAGTGTGCATATGATCCATATATCTTCTTAAAGTGATGCTCTCCATGAGTGTAGCTAGTCATTTGTCTTGTTTGTGTGAGACCCCAAATTCAATCTCCAGCAACACAAAAATAAATACAATTTAAAAGTAAGGCTCTGTGCTGTGCACCTATGACTCAAAACTGTTAGAACAAGTCCTGAGTCTTACTTAGCACTCTATTGTAACAACAATGCTATTTCTTCCCTTCAGACTTCATTGGAGGTTTTTTAAAACATAATTTCAAATGTTTTACTCTCAACAAACATTTCCAAGGTGGCTGGATGCCTACCCTGGGTTTGCCCTGGGATGACTAATTCTGCCTAGGGTCATCATTCCAAACAAAACATCTTAATTGCCAAATGCTGCAGCACGGACATTTTCAAAGCCTGTCTTATTGCATCTTTCCCCTTATATTCTGAAGGTGCCAAAAAAGTACTTTCGTCTTGTTCTCCTTCACATTAAGGTCCACAGGTCCTCTTTTTTTTTCTGAAATTTCTTCTGTTTAGGAAAACAAAACCACCCCCCTTCATACTTTAGTTCCCTAGGCATGTCTCAGGATTCCTTTGTGAACGTCTCTGAAATGCATTTTTGATGGCATGCCAGCCTCGAGGGGAAAAAGCCAAGCAAGGCCAGGAGGCCCTGAGTTCAAGCTCCAGCCCTGGCACCAAAGAAAAGGAAAGAAATACCATTTGGACAATGACATTTCACCTGGAGTGGTTTCCTGGTTTGAGTTACATACATGGTTGAAATTTTAAATCCATCTGATGACTATTTTTTAAATAAAAATGTTAAAGCTCATTTGACAAATTCATAACCATTTTTATTATTTTATTATCCTTAAGTAGTTATACAAAGGAGTTTCAACTTCAGTATGTTCGTTTATGAGTTTAATACATCTTGATCAGTATTACCTCTTTCATCATTCTTGCCTCTCCCAACCTCACTAATCCTCACATATTTTTTTAATCTGATCTCTGTAGAGCAAACATAGCCCACCAAAATTGTGTGTGTGTGTGTAATAGATTGTTACAATGAAAACTTCCCTTTACATCTTCAAAGTGACAGTTATATGGACAGACACTGCAGATTTGTTGGTCTTTTGTGAATAATTATTGACCAGCAAAATGAACATTGCTTACTATGCTCTGATTGACTTGATTGATATGACTCTTTTCCTGGGGGTGGGGGGGTGGGGAAAGAGTCTGACTGTCAAGAAACATTGTTCATATCCTTTGGTTTGCATTGGCATTGCCTTTTCTGTTCTTTCATGGTCACCATTTAGTGAAGCAAGTTTGTCAAGGGCAAACATTTACTTTCTTGCCCTGATAACTTGCTGATTTCCTGACACTTTTAAAAGTAGAAAAGCTCTTTTTGTTTGGTCAATATAATATTATTATTATTTAATATAATTAAGGAGCAAGAGTAAGGTTTCTGAAAATAGCTTTGGGGCCTTTTTCATCTTGAGACAGCTCTTTTCTTAGGAAAAGCACTGTAAGCTGTGTTAGGTTCAATTGGGCGAGCGTTCCTTGGTCTTTAGAGCAAGCAGCTCAGAATGAGGGAGACTGAAGTCTCTTCCCTCTACCTTCCCTTCTTTTATGTAACTATTCTATTGTAACCATCTCCAGAATTCTTGACTATACCGTTTCTATAAATAGAAAATTCAAGCTCTTGAGAGTTGAGTTTGTGCTTCCTGATCTGTGTGGTTTAGGAAGCTTGCCTCACTCTGATTTATAGTTCTGTGTTGTTTTATTGTCAGGGTTTTCTCCCCAGCCCTTGTACCGAAAATTACTTCCTAACCCATAAAGACTTGCTGAGACAGCATTCTAGAACCCCCCAGTATTTAATCTAGTTGGTATAGTAACAATGGAACCCAAGTTTCTTTCAGCTTTTCTTGTCCAGGGAGAAAGCAATCCCAGTGTGTGAACCCAGAGCTCCAGTGCTGTGTATGAGACTCGGATGACCTAAATTACTTGTGGTTGTAACCATGAGTTCCATCTTGCTTGGTACCCAATCCTCATCTCTCCTGCAGTCTACCCCTTGGGAAGGAAACAGCAGCCAGAATGGGCCGCACAAGAGACCGAGGAGGGTCTGGGTCACATGGAGGACAGCTCCTAACATGGTGTTGCTACAGTCCCTTCTTGACCAGAAGCTTCTAGAAAAGCCACAAGAAAGAGCAGATGAGTGTAAGCGAAGAAGCCTGTACAGCTGACAGACAGGGTGGAGTCTGTCTTGGTGAACTGCAGTCATGGTAGAACTTGATGCCATTAACAGTGTGAGAGAGGGACCCCATGATCTTGGGGCTTGGGAGCTGCCCTGCCTCTATCTAGCCAGCCAGAGTGAATGGGGTCAGTGTTAGCTGCCTTCGTCTATGCAGTCACAAAGGAAAAGATGATACTGAGAGTATATTCCCTCTTGGGAGGCCTTGGCCTCACGCCCCAGCAACCGTGGCAAGACTGGTAAATAACACCTTTGTGTGAGACAGGGTTATGCATCTTCTCTTCAACACCCTCATGACAAGTCTAGGTGGCTTCAGGTCAAGAAGCAAGGACATGAACACAGACCTTTCAGCTGAACAGCTCTGAAGTAAGGCCGTGACCACTGCCTGCCTGTAAGTTCTTGCCCACCTTCCCTTCACCCTTGGCACGAATTTCGGTGTACCTCCTCCCTCCCCTCACATGTCAATGTAGAGCAGGTGTTATAAGGAGATGGCCATCCAGAGGTTTTACCTGTCGCAAGCCCTTTTTGAAGATACCATAAAAAAAAAGCCTCTTTTTTTTTCTTTCTTTCTCAGTGCTTCCTCAGCAGTAGCTATTTTTCCTCATAGAAATGTCACTAGATATTTTCCAAGAAAAGATCCTGGTTTTGTTTTCAGGATGATGAGGTGGTTTAGCTGGTGGTCTAATTTCTTTTAAGGTTCTCCTGAATAATGGACGTTTGTGCTGTATCTTGCTTTCAATTATGTTAAAGAGAATGGTTGGAGTGTTATTTATTGGCAGAAGTTTTGTGTGAACAACAAAAAGTTTTGTTAGATCTTCCTTATTGTAACTTGGAAGTCATCTTTAAGATTAAAAAAAAGAAGAAGAAAATAGCCTTAAAATTGAATAACTTTCTTGGCTCCTTGTGTCTTTATTTCCTGGTGGAGGCACTGGTACTTGGCTCTGAACTACTTACTAATTCCAGAAGCCAAGGGAAAGCCTGGCTTTTGATGTGTGGTCTGCTCTTTGACAATGCTGAGGAATTCCTTCCCAGGGGAGAAGGCTTCACAATAAAAAGCCTTCTTTCCCTCACCCACCAGTCCTTCAAAGGGCTTCAGCTGCTGCTTCCATGGTTCTGTTTGTCCCTACTCAAAACCCACTCTCTTGCCCCTGGCTTTTTCTTCTTGGCATGTTGCCTACCACTAACTCCTGGTAAATGCTCTGTTCCTTCTATAACTTCTCCAGTACTCCTTGAAGGAAGGAGAGACAATTCAGAAAGCATAGTCGTTAACAATGGCTAAAAATAGGTGGTTATTATAGTAGTTTAATAACTGCGTATGAATCTAACAATAGATGTGGATGAATTACAACTTGAAAGAAGGTCAAAGAATGAGCCAGAGGGGAGTCAACGTGGATAGGAAGTGCCCAGACCAACCTTTCAATTCCTATGAAAAGTAGAACCGTGTGAGGTGTGGTAGATTCAAATCGAGAAAGTGCCCAGGCCTGGAGACAGAAGTCTACATGTTATGGCAATAAGGTGGGAAGGCTAAGTCCAGAATTACTAGGCCTAGATGGCAATTTTGATCTCAAATGTAGCCACCGTAAGGTCCATGGTACAGTTTACAGGACAAAATGAGCCCAGATTCCTAATTGCACCAACGCTGAATATGTAGTTTGGGTTCTGCCAATCCTGGTGGCGTCCCGAGTTAGCAATGTCCTTTCTCCTTTTGCTAAAATAAGCTGAGGTCATATTTGCCCTCTTTACAATGTCAGGGAAAACTTAGGAGCCTAGAATGAAAGATTGAAATGAAATTCATATTGATCCATCTAGAGCTAGATGCAGTTCCCACCCCACAATATTGGATGGTCTTGGGGGGGGGGTATTGTTTTTTAAATCACAACGTTGAGATTTTAGAAAGAAAAGGTACTTAATGTTAACAGCAGTGGATTGGTCACTTAAGAGTAAGTCATCCTGTTCATGTTAATGCAGTTAGGGAGAAAGTTTGATACCGACTTCAAGCAGGTGGGATGACAGATTATTCTTTGTGTGTCAGCCAGTCAGCCCTCTGTCTCCATAATCTCAGTGTACCTGCGCTGGGAAGGACCGTGGAGGCAGACCTCGTTTCTCAGCCTGTTTCTGTGCACCTCACTGTGTCAGAGTTGGCTTGGCTTGGTTTCCCTCTCAAGTCACCACCTACCTCCCCTTGTAAAGTCAGCTTCCTAAAGGGCTGACCGTCACTTGCTCTTTTCATCTTTCCTGAGAACCAAAAGAGCTTCATCACACTCTGTTCTAAAAGGACGCCCGACCTGCGCACGGAGCTGCTTTGCTTGTCCATCCAATGGGACAGACGGTGGGAGATGTCGGGGTCCAGCTTCCTGGAGGACAGTCTGGGCAGACTGGACAGTTATCTCCTTTGGGGTTTAATATGATTGAGAGCCCTGGATAGATGCCCGTCGTATCCTGCATGTGCTGTGGAAAGATGTGTGCCAGACACACCTGGAAGACTCATTCTCTACTTCCACGGAGTTCCACACAGCCTTGCTGGCTGGCAGGCTCCACGCTGCCCGGACCTGACCGGCACTAGGTGGCTTTTCACTCGCAGTGATCCCTTGTCTCCCAGCAACTAAGCCCTTGGATTCCAGATGGTCCAGATGAGGCCACTGTCAGGGCAAGTGGGCCTTTGAAGTCCCCAAGTGGCTCCCTTCGCTTTGCTCCCCTGCTTGCCTCCCTTCTCATCAGAGGCTGGCCCAACGAGGGCCATCAGGAGGACTTGGCTGACGGTGCTGCGGGACTGGAATCAGGAGAGGACCCCGGAGGAAAGCTGGGGCCCAGGGGACCAGAGGGAGTGCGGAGCTGGGGCTGGTTTCGGGGGACGCAGCCCTTCTGGTCTGCAGGAAGAAAATGCTCTTCTGAGAGCCCAAATAAAAATGAACTCAGGGTTCCTCCAGGGAAAAGAAAGGGGACCGCGGATGCCCCTCCTTTAGCTAATGTGAGGGAAGTGGCATCAGCGCAGGGGAGGTCTTGGGGTGACTCATCCGAATGGCAGCTCCCAGCACTAAAGAAAGACTGGAGAAATGAGCAGCTCGCCTTAGGGGAGCCCGGCCTTCCCTTTCTCCTCTGAGAAGTAACTTGAATTCTTTGCAACCTACTGGCCTGCCCTTCTCTGGTCCAGAGGAGAGAACTACGTCAACGCTCCATTTCTCCTTCCTGGTGACACACTACCTGCTGGTCCCCCTCTGCAGAAGGAACCCTAACTTGTGTTGCTAGTCATTTGAGTCAGGCCCCGGGATGGTGACTGAGGAGAGAGAGCCCCGTGGGGCGATGTGCAGGGAACAGAAGTTGGCAGCCTCTGTTGGGGTGGGGATCCTGGTGACTGGAACCAGATAGCTAGGAAAAACAGCCCTTATGTAACTGTGTTTACGAAGGCTCAGGTGGCAGAGAGGGCCCCGTCAGAGGTGGGCAAGCAGCAGTCTGGTGGGGAGGGAGGTCTGTCTTTGGAGGGCATGCAAGGGGGCAGTGCACAGGGTACAAGAGCTCTGCGCTGCTGCTGGCCGAGCGGTGTAGTCAGGCCAGCCTTCCCCAGCTCTGCCTGGCCCCGGGGAAGCCGCGCCAGCTGTAGCGCAGGCAGACAGCGTGGCACTGAAGCTGGGGGGAGGAGTTGGGAAATCAGATACCTGGTTCTAGGCCGAATCACCAAACCTTGCTACTTTCCCACCCTTCATCTGTTGTTCAGAGAGGAGGAATTCTCTGTACATCTGGGTAGAAAAGAGGACTCTGTTGTTTCTTATATTCCCCCCCACCCCCCGCCTTGTGATCCCAGCTGTTCTTTGTGAGGCCAGCTGGGTACCAAGGGACACTGCAGGGTTCCAACCTGTAAGCCCAGCTGGGCCCAGGCCTGAGTAGACCGTTGAGGAGAAAAGCAGCCCAGGGAAAGGCTCCCTCCTCTCTTCCTCCTCCCTTCCAGCTGTTTTCTCATAGAGGTGAAACTGGTAGCTAGTCCCCAGCTCCTTGCCCATGGTTGAGTTCTTCCTTTGTGAGAAACAGGAAGCTGGGACCTTTGGAAGCTCAGCCAGCACCTTCTACATTAAATATTTATCTTGGAGTCCAGGTCAAAGCCCTAGAATAAGCGAAGCTCGATGCTGGTGAGGGGTATGGCCAGGATTCCTGGTGTTGGACGATCTTCAACTTCACCAACTTTGGAGAACAAGGAAGAACATGATATGGCTCTTCTTAATGCCAAGGACCCTGACAGGTGGGAAAACTCAGACTAGGGAATGGACCCTTATTTTATTCCCCTGGAAGGGAAGGGGCCTGGTACTAAGGTGTGGGCAAGTGTCTAAACTTCAGGGGAGGGGCTATGTGCTTCTGCCCATCCTCTGTGAATGAGGTCCTGGAGCTCCGGTGGGCCCTGACCATTTACTCCTCTAGATTCCTTTAGCTTACGTAGAGACTCAGATGCCTGGAAGGAACCTCAAAGGTTCTTCTCTCCTTCAGCCCTCTTCAGTGCTGTAATTGCCTTTGTACAAATACCTAACAACTGCAGGCAGGGAGCCATGTCAACTTTGAGTCTTCCTTGGGTATTTTGGACATAACTTGTGCCCATTTGTTTCTGGGCAGGGCAGCCACACTGCAGCAACCTCCTCAGCCTCACTCTCCAGTATGATCTTCCAATGCAACCCAACAGCTTTGTTCCCCCCCACACCCCCATCCCCCAGAACAGCTCTTTTCTCTACATGAGAATTGCGGGCCTTGTCTCCATTTCTTTTCTTCTCAACTTTTGAGTTGAGGGAACATGGCAGCTGCAGGCACCAATTGGACACCCAATAGGTATCCAATAAAAAAGATGATCCTATCTTCATAACTGATCACTGATCACTCCCCATAGGTGTCTGAAATGGATCAGTAAACAACTTACTGCTTGGTGTGTTGGGGGCTGGGGCCCCCCCGGGGGGTACACCCTAAAAGGCTAGAAGTACTCCAGGAGGTTTCCACTGTCAGTAAACCCTCAGGCAGCACCTCACTTTTCTGTCCTAGGCCCTCGTCCACAGGCTGGGGGAGGAAGGGAAGGGAGGGCACAGCGGTGTTTGGGGGGGCAGTGGGCGGGGCTTTGGGGACTCGGGTCAGCACAGCGGGGGGGGGAACAGCGGAAAAGCCCGCGAAATCAAAACAAATGTGTGGGAACACGGAGACCCTTCTAACCTCACCCCCGCCCAAGGGACCCCACCCTCATCCTCTGCCGCTGTGGGGCGCGCCCCACAGGCCGCCTCGCGGCTCCCCGGGCCCGCCCCGTGCTCGCAGCACGTGCCGCGGCACCCGAGTTACACGCGCGCGTTTGCACGCGGCCCGGTGTGCGCTGGTGCACGCAGGGACTCCCCGAGTTCCCGGGGGCCGCGGGGCCGGAGCCCTCGGGCGGGCCGCCAGCCCCACGCTCGGGAACTCCCGGCTCCGGGCTCCCCCCGCCCCCCACGCCCCCTGGAAAGGTCGCTGGAAACTCTGAGCGGCCCCGGCCGGCCCCCTTCCCGCGGCCCGTCCTCAGGCTCCCCCGGGACCCTCGGCCGCCTCTCCCGGCGCCGCCTCCAGGCCGGCCCGGCCCCCTCGGCACCGGGCCACCCGCGTCCCCGCGACGCGCCCTGGCCAAGGGCACCGCGCGCCCCGCGCGCTCGGACGCAGGAGGCGCAGCCGCCCTCCTCCCACCCCGCTCGGGCCCGACTCCGCCCGCCGCCCGGCGAACCCCGCGATCCGGCCTCCCGGCGCCCCCTCGGCCTTCCTCTTCCTCGTCGGGCGCTGACCCGGTCACGAGGGCCGCGACAGCTCGCCCGGGTCCCCGCCATCCCTCCCCGCCGGAGCCGGCCAGGGATGCCCCTGCCCTTCCCGGCAGCCCGGGGCGCTTCCACCTGCTCGCGGGGGAAGGTAGGTGCCGGGCAGGAGCGAGGGGCGGGGAGGGCGGAGGCGACCCGAGCCCCTCCTCCGGGGTCGGGGTGGTGGGGAGACTCGAGAGCGGCTCCTCCCTCCCGTCCCTGCCCGGCCGGCCGACGTGGGACTGGAGACTCCCCGGGAAAGCAGAGGGGGAAACGCCCGAGGTCGAGCCCCCGGGGTGGGGGGATCTGCCCCGTGGCAGCCCTTTGGAGCCCGCTGCCTGGGGGAACTTGGGGAGCACCTTTCCTGTGTTGGACGGGAGGAAGGGGGGGTCATCGTCTCTCCGTGGTGCCTCTCTCCACTTGAGAGGTTGTTACTTGCGTCTCCTGGCAGTGCCCAGAGAGCCCCTTCCCATCCCCACCCACACCTGATCCAAAGCCCTGGCACCCCGCCGGAGGGCCCCCGCGGCAAGTCCCCTGCTGGCTGGGCTGAGAGCTGAGAGGAGAGGGATGCAAGGGGAGGGAAGGCCTGTCCACCGACGGCAGAGCTGCTGCTGCTGAGTGGGCAGCTTGGCCTCAAGCAAGGGGCGGGGGGGGGGGGGCCTCCACCAGAACTAGACTCCCCAAGCCTACTGAACTTCCACTCCTTGGCGTGCCTCACTTTCCCCGCCTGGGCAGCTGGGGAGCTAGGGTGTGTCCGGGTTTGGGAAGAGTCCTAATTGGATCCAGCTGTGGAGCTGCCCCTCCTCCAGCTTCAGCTTCCCCCCCCCCTTCCCACCCTCCCTCCCCCTCCAGGAGGGGCTGGCCTGCAAAAGCTGTGTCCCCGAAGGAATCCCCACTAACGCAGACCAGAGTCAAGATGCTGCCCGCAGCCGCCTCCGTGCACTCATGCCAGCCCTTGGGCTTGAGCGGGAAGTGGGTGCCACCATCCCTTCCTGTCCCCACAACGGCTGGATCTTGTCACATGACTGCCTGCTGCACCCACACGGCGCGCGTGCTGATGAGTTGAGGCCACTCTTGTGCACAGCTCCCACGCCGCTCATGAATCCTAGGCACCCCAGGAGTCGTATGCAACACACACACACACACATACACACACACACACACACACACCAGACACCACAGCCCGCACAGGGACCGACCTACAAGGCTCATTTGGCCACGTCTAGAATGCGGTGGAAGTTGGTTCTGCTGTGACCCAACCCATCAGTGAAGGCGAGGAGGCACAGGTTCTGCTCTCAGGGTACAGAAGTCCCCCTGGGGGACAGACCCCCTTCTCCAGGCCCCCCTCCCTTTGTCCTCTGGTACTGGCCTCTTGCTCCTCTCTCTTGCTTTCTTCATCTCTTCTGTCTGGGGTTCTCTTCTGCTGACCTAAGAACTCTCTGGCCTGTTACACATTCAAAACTGAGCCTGAACGAGCAAGAAGAAAGAGAGAGACAGACAGACAGAGACAGAGAGAGCGACAGAGAGACACAGAAAGACAGAAGCGCACATGTGCAGGGAAGCACCCCAAGGCATGCGCTCAGCACCCCCCCCAGAACAGGGGCATGTCCACCTGTGTTGTCACCATGTTTCTCTCACAACCCCCCAATCTCTGACCCCACTGGGTCTCTGCTATTGGCAGATGGCCAGCAAGACCTCCATTACCCCCCCCCCCGCCCCTGTGCTCATGAGTGGGTTTCCTGCCTCAAATGCCCCCACGCTCCTTGGCCCTGGTAGGAATTAGAATGTCACTACAGCTCTGCCCAGTGGACTGTGGGCTGGTGACCCTGCTGGCCTGGGACCAAGTAACTCCTTGTCCCTTCAGGCCAGCAGATGCTACCCAGAGCCTGGGGGAGACAGAGGAACCGAAACAAAGTGTTGTATGTCCAGGCCTGGCTGTCAGCTAGCTGCCACAGTGTCTCCACCCCCCCCCCGTGCCTTGCCGTGGGGGGCAGAGGCCAGTGGCAGGGAGAGCCAAGCAGGGTCTGGCCAGCAGGCCACGGGCCCATTCCTGCCCAGCTTCTCCTCTCCCCCCTCCTTGCCTCCCCTCCCCCACTCCCACCCGGAGCTCCTGCCCAGGGCCTAACAAGCAGCTCATTGTGCCTCTGGGAGCCGGCACGGGCAGCTTGCAGGGCGGGTGCCCAGAGTGGCCTGCTTCCTGGGTCCTTGAGCTCCCACCCAGCTGATCTCAGCCCCCCCCCCAACCCTGGCTTGAGCCCAGAGGGTACCATCCAGCAGAGCTTTTCCTTCCCTCCTCCTTCCCTGCAGAGGACAGGCCAAGGAGAAGCTGACACATCCGGAGCCCTCCAACTTTGACCCGAGCATGCAAGGCCCACCCAGCAGCCTGCCCTCCGAGCTCAGCCTGGACGACTTCATCCCCAGCCACTTCCGGGCCTACGCAGGGCCAACCTTGCGGGGGACACGGGTGAGTGGATCAGGTCGGGGAGAGAGGCTTGCGGGGGTGAGAGGGAGGAAAGAGAGTCCACAGAGCGCTCCCGTGAGCCTCCACGGCTCCCCTCAGGACAGGCTGGCCCTGGGCCCCTTGCCTTGGGGTACAGGCTGTGCCTTGGCAGTCATCCCTGGCCACTTCTGCCGCCCCTGGCCCCCTCCCCACAGGTGCCCGTCCTCCGGAATGGTGGCTCCAACACCCTTAATTTCCAGTTCCATGACCCTGCGCCCAGGACCGTGTGCAATGGCTATACCACCTCCCCAAGGAGAGATGCTGCCCGGCCCCCAGGTGAGCCTGCCCGGGAGCACTGCTGCGAGAGTCCCCTGTGGGGGGTGGGGACCGGAACCCTCTGGGCCTTCACATCCCACGGACGGACGGAGCCGAGAGGGGGTGTAGGCAGAAGAGCAGGGCCTCAAGGCCGCCAAGGTTCCCCAGGCCTGCAGCTCAGCCCAGGGCCCCTCCCCGGAGCCAGTGTGCTGTGCTGACCTTGAATGAGCAATGTCAGGGAGGGAGCAGGCCGCCACTGCCCCTCCCTCCCCAGAAGACGTGTCCTGGGGCCGGGGAGACTGTAGCCCACTAGAGAATCGCCCGGGTGGGGAATGGAAAGGTAGGGAATGTTGGCTGGAAAAGGAGAGGCTGCTCCCCTGCCCCGTCTGTACTCTGACAGTCCAGCAGGAGTGGTAGCTTGCAGACTGGTCAGCCGGCTCCCAGGGTTCTGAGCGCAAGGGAGCTCCTGGGTACAGCCCAACCCTGGGCAATGGCATCGTGTATCCAGCCTTCCCTTGAGGCAATCGGTATGGAACTTCAGTCATTTACCAAGTAATTACTGTCCGGGCACCAGTATTTCACACCTGTAATCCTAGCTACGCAGGAAACAGAGACCTGAGGATTGAGGTTCAAAGCCATCTGAAAAGTCCATGAAACTCATCCCCATAAAGGCTAGAAATGGGGCTGGGAATGTGGCTTAGTGGTAGAGTGCTTGCCTTGCATGCATATGAAGCCCTGGGTTCAATTCCTCAGTACCACATAAACAGAAAAGGCAGGAAGTGGTGCTGTGGCTCAAGTGGTAGAGTGCTAGCCTTGAGCAAAAGAAGCTCAGGGATAGTGCCCAGGCCCTGAGTTCAAGCTCCTGGACTGACAAAAAAAAAAAAAAAAAGCTAGAAATGGAGCTGTGGGTCAAGTGGTAGAGTGCCAACCTTGTACAAAACAGAAAAACAACAACAAAAAAAAAACCCACTAATGGACAGTGCCTAGACTCTGAGTTCAAGCTCCAGTCCTAGCCCCAAAAAACAAATGACAACAACAAAAACCCAAATAATTATTAAATACTTGCAGCACATAGGCTCTGTAAAGGCATTTCACAAGCTGTGTCTCGTGTAGACCACCCACATCCTAGGAGAGAGAGAGGCACAAAATGAACATTAGCTAGCTAACTTCAATCCCAGCTTTATCTGTCTGGAAGCCCTGAGGCTGATGCTAGCCTAGTTCTGGGGAAGTTGGGGACTTAGCAGCCATGACTGGGGGAATGAGCTGTTTCTGAGAGCCGTTGGCTGCTATCTGTGCTTGGGTACAGTAACACTCACTAGATACCACTGAGTCTTTGCCACAGTTATCTTCATCTTACAGTGGTGGATGTTGCGGTCCTGAGAGGGTGACTAATGTGCCCAAAGTCTCACAGTCAATAGGTGGCAGAGCTGGGGGTCTGAATTCACATCTGTGTCCTTCAAGTCTAGGATGTTTTCAGCCACACCCTTGCTGGGGTGTCCCAGAATTATGTGCAAGCAATGATTAACAGCCTTTATTTATTCTATACACACTCAGGACAGTCCCAGGAAACTCTCTCTCTCTCTCTCTCTCTCTCTCTCTCTCTCTCTCTCTCTCTCTCTCTCTCTCTCGTCATGGGGCTTGAACTCAAGGGCCAGGGTGCTGTCCCTGAGCCCTTTTGCTCAAGGATAGTGCTCTACCACTTTGAGCCAGAGTTCCACTGGTTCATTGGAGATAAGAGTCTCACTGACTTTCCTGCCTGGGCTGGCTTTGAACCACAATCCTCAGATCTCAGCCTCCTGAGTAGCTAGGATTGTAGGTATAAGCCACCAGTGCCCAGCTACAAAATCCATTTTTAAGCTATCTTCACAAATAAACAGCCAAGCAAGCACTGGTGGCTTGCACCTGTAATCCTATCTACTCAGGAAGCTGAGCTCTGAGGTTCTCAGCCAGCCTGGGCAGAAAAGTTGGTGCGACTCTTACGTCCAGTTCACTAACAAAAAGCTAGAAGCAAAGGTGTGGCTCAAATGGTGGAGCACCAGCCTGAGGGGAAAAAGCCACATGAAGGTATAAGGCGCTGAGTTCAAGCCCCATACTTGAAGAAAATAAAATATACAGACGCGGAGGTGCTGTGGATGGAGAGATTTGTAGAGTCTACATCATCTACCCAAACAAATCAGATGTTGAAACACTGAACTCTCAGAGATCAAAGTTCTGAGGAACAAAGCCACAAACAAAGTCAGGTGAAGACTCTCCGTCTTCAGCTCATGCACTCCTGCACCTCCCCGCAGACCCTGCCTGGTATCAGACTTGGCCAGGCCCTGGGAGCCGGCCCTCAACAAGCTCGAAGACCCCTGCCTCTCAGCATACCCAGAGCTGGTCATCCACGTGGACCAGGGACAACAAACATCGGGACAAGCGTTGGGTCAAGTACGAGGGAATCGGGCCTGTGGATGAGAGCGGCATGCCCATTGCCCCCCGATCTGTGAGTCCAAGGCTGGGGTGGGGGCGGGGAGGTTCCTGGGCAGGTGGGGGCAGGGATCTGTGCTACTAATTCCACTTCTTTGTGTTAGCCTGGGGGTGTGGCGCAGAAAGACTCTGCCCAGATCACTAAGCAAGGGGTTCAACCATGGTGGTTTTCAGAGGATCAAGAGCCCTGTCATTCTTCAGAGCTCTGTGTGCCTGAGTTGCGCAAGTGAGGGAGGTGTCGATCTTGAATTCCCGCCATGGTCCTAACAGTTGAGAGTGACCACCACAACCACTGAACCTGGCTGGGGCCGCCTCTTTGTTTTGTACCCCCAGGGGCCAGCCAAAGCACTCAAAAAAAAACCACCTTATCCAATTAGTAACGGTCAGGCCCTCCCTCCACCTACCTTCTTCAGTCTGCCTTCATGTCTCAGGCCAGCCATGCTCCCCTCTGCCTCCCAGAGCTGTTTGGAGGCCCAGGGAAGGCCGGTGAGAGGAAATATGCCCCCTGCCACATTGTTACAAAGGGCTGGGGAGGCGGCTCAGTGGCAGCGTGCTTGACTAGCCTGCATGAAGCACTGAGTTCATTCCTTAGTACCACATAAGCAGAAAAAGACGGAAGTGGTGCTGTGACTCAAGTGCCTTACGTAAAATAGAAGCTAAGGTACAGTGCCCAAGCCCCGAGTTCAAGCCCCAGGACTGGATAAACAAAACAAAACACATTCTTACATATCATTACATAGAAGCACATGTTCTTTTCGTGTAAGATGCAAAAAAAAAATGTAGGAAAGACAAGACACATCAAATCTCAAGGGGGTCATTGTCATATACACCGATGGAAGTCCTTCCATGTGTCTCAGTCATACATGACACGCTCATGAAGCTATAAGGCGTCAAAGAGACATTCCTGGCTTACCCAAGGGGCTCAAGGGGGCCAGAGGCACAGCTCACTAAGGAAAAGCTTTCGTGACTTGATCTGGAGAAGAGAGGTTGGGTGATCTGGAAGGGATGACTTTGCGTTTTCTGATCTCAGAGTGTTGGCAGCCCCAGAGACTGGTATCGGCAAATGTTCCAGCAGATTCACCGGAAAATGCCAGGTTAGACACCCTGCCGGAGCCCACTCTTCACAGAGTAGACTCTGGCAGAGCTTGAGAGGGAGGGGCCAAAATGCGGAAGTGGACCTAACTGCTTCTGAGAGTCTCCACACACTCGGGCTCTTAGGTGAGCAGGTCCCAAAATAGGCAACCTTGGTGTGGTGGGGCATACTTGTAATCCCAGCACTCAGGAGGTAGAGACGGGACAGCCTCAAGTTCCAGGCCATCCTGGACTACAGAGCAAGAGCCTATCAAGAAAACCAAATGAGAAAAGGAGGGAGGGAGGGAAGGAGAAAGGGAAGGAAGCAAAGAAAGAAGGAAGGAAGGGAGAAAAAGAAAGAAGGGGGAGAGAGAGAGAGAGAGAGAGAGAGAGAGAGAGAGAGAGAGAGAGAGAGAGAGAGTCTCCTTATCCACTCTAGAACATCCTGGACCTGAGGTCAAACCCTGATGGTGAAGGAGCCAACCAGCAGAGGGCGCTCCAAAGCCCAGAGGGAGCGAGCCACATGCCTGGTGGTTGGGGGCCACCAGGCAGGAGGCCCGGGCTGGGGTTAGGTGGTCAGTTCACACTGGCCTTTGAGCCTATGGTGAGGCCTCCAGCCTCTCAGTGACCTGCTTTGACAGTGACAGCAGAAAAGGCGCTGCCAGGCGCCGAGGAGATGGTGGCAAGGGTGACAGATTCAGCTGCTGGCTAAGATTGAAAAAGGCTACCCATGAAACTGCCACTTGAGGCTAGAGGGGTGCCATGGATCAAGACGCATTGTCTTCATAAACTGCTATGTGAAATGGCAGCTCCTTTGTACAACTACTTAAAGATACTTTTTTGTTTATTTGTTTTGTTTTTGTGGCCAGTCCTGGGGCTTGGACTCAGGGCCTGAGCACTGTCCCTGGCTTCTTTTTGCTCAAGGCTAGCACTCTGCCACTTGAGCCACAGCGCCATTTCCAGCTTTTTTCTATATATGTGGTGCTGAGGAATCAAACCCAGGGCTTCATGTATGCGAAGCGAGCACTTTACCACTAGGCCATATTCCCAGCCCTTAAAGATACTTAAAAAAAAAAACAAACCTTGGGGTGGGGGAGGGGAATGAAACCTCAAAGTAAAAAAAAACTAAGGTAGATGAGGACAATGGCAAGGAATGATGAGACACGCGTGGGCGTGTTATGTACACGCACGCGTGCATGCACCGTAAATGCCATGTAAATGGTCGCTATGCTACACTGTATAGGGAATAATAAATAAGTTCGTACGTGTTTGATATACGTATGCTATTTTTAGCGTTGAATCCTTGGATATGAAACCCATGCTTATAAAGAGCCAACTGTACTTTAAAACCCCTAAGGTAGCTGGGTGCCCTTGACTATGCCTAGACTCCTAGCTCATCGGGAGGCTGAGATCTGAAGATCTAAGTTCAAGGCCAGCTCAAGCAGCAAAGCCCCAGAGACTCCATCTCCAAGTAACTGACAAAATGCCGGCGTGGAGTCACGGCTCAAGTGCTGAGGGCTGGCGGTGAACAAGAAAGCCAGAGCTAAGTGAGAGCTTCAGGCTCTGTGTTCAAGCCCCAGGAGACCCGCAAAAAAAAATAATAAATAAACAAACAAATAAGCAAAATCCTTCAGGTAGCCGAGATCTCAGGGAGAGGGAGAGACACCGTCTCCAGGCATGTGGGTGCCTAGCCCGGGAGGGTGCAGAGGGGTAGCCTGGTGAGAGAGGAGGGAGGGAGTTGTGCTGACGAGGCCAGGGGGTCAAGCAAGATGAAGACTTGGGGCTGATCGCTGTCTTGGCATCCACGGCCCGAGTAGGGTGAGGTGCTCGGTGGGTGTGGGCGTGGGTGGCTCTGAGGAGGAGGCGCAGCAGCGAGAGGAAAGGGGGTCGGGCTGGGCTGACTGGAGCGTAGCTCTTCCCAGAGAGCCTCAGGCGTTCCTGCACGCTGGAAGGGTTTGGGCAAAGGGAACTAAAGCCCTTAGAAGGGAGCAGTCGGGGAAGGGAAAGCCAGAGCGTCCAGGGCAGTGGTCAGGAAAGGGTGTGTGTATGTGTGTGTGTGTGTGTGTGTGTGTGTGTACAGGTGGAAGGAGCTGGGTGTGGGGCCAGGCTGTGTGTGTGTGTGTGTGTGTGTGTATACAGGTGGAAGGAGCTGGGTATGGGGCCAGGCTGTGTGTGTGTGTGTGTGTGTGTGTGTATGGGTGGAAGGAGCTGGGTGTGGGGCCAGGCTGTGTGTGTGTGTGTGTGTGTGTGTGTGTGTGTGTATGGGTGGAAGGAGCTGGGTGTGGGGCCAGGCTGTGTGTGTGTGTGTGTGTGTGTGTGTGTATGGGTGGAAGGAGCTGGGTGTGGGGCCAGGCTGTGTGTGTGTGTGTGTGTGTGTGTGTGTGTGTACAGGCTGTGTGTGTGTGTATGGGTGGGAGGAGCTGGGTGTGGTCCCAGGCTGCTGCCCCATTGGCTGGCTCAAGCTTGACACCCTCCCCCGAGGCCACCCTCCCAATTCCTTCTCTCCCTGGGGACATTCTTTCAGGTCGGGACTCAGCCCCTGCAGTAGGTGGGAAGGAGGCGGGGCGGGGCGGGCGGCCTCCTGGGGCGTCCTCTCAGTACTTTCTGTCCCCTGTGTGACCTGGTACTTTCTGTTCCCAGACCTGCAGCTGGACTGGGCCTCTGAGGACCCACTCAAAGGTGAGGGGAATGGGCGGGGCCGGCTTGTCCCCAGCCCTGTGCCTGCCTGCCCCCCTCCCCCGGGGGAGCTGGGACGGTCACCCCACCGGGCTCCTGAGCTCCCCCAGGGAACAGCTGGATTTCACTGGAAGACGTTCTGATGGCTCCCACGAGGAGCTCTAAATTCAGGACTCTGGCTTCCATGTTGGCCAGATGCTCCCCAGCCCCTCTTCCCTCCTCTGCACAATGGGGACCCTACCTTCTCCAAAGCTCTTCTGCCACCCGGGGCCCGCCTCTGCACCTAGGAGCCAGTCACCAAGGAACGAGGGTGGAGGTGGGCTCTGTCACCGGGAGGGGTCATCCAACGTCTGTCCCGGCCTTCCTTCCTCCACTTCCAGGGATTTCCTCCTGTGCCTCCTCTGCAGAGCCCAGGTATCCGGGGCCCTCGCAAAGACCCGCATCCAGGAGTGGCCACCAGCCAGTGACTCCTAGCGGGTGAGCTGCACCCTCCATTTCCCAGAGGGGGACTGGCGCCCCCTCGTGGCCACACCTGGCACAGACTCGGGGCCCAACCCCCTGGCGGTGGGGCGGGGGTGGGGGGGAGAAGGTGGCCTTTCCTAGTTTGGAAGTTTTTTTTTTACATACTTTTACTACAATTGTGAACATTTGTGTTTGTAGGAGGACTTCATCCCTGTAAGGATTTAGGGGCCACGTGTGGGGTGTCATGGGGACTGGGGTCAGAAACTGTGAAGAGCGGATTGGCTCTGTGGCTATCCGCTTTGAAACCTGAGGGAAAACAAACATTGTGGGTGAAGCCCAGTTCCTGCCCAGGTACTGAGAGGCGTCCTCCAGCGAGCCGAGGTGGAAATGCTTCCCTCTGGGTACACTTCTGGGGCCCTGAAGGGGTTGCACCCTGCCTTGAGTCTGGGAACTCCAAAGTTAAATCCATGAGCTGCTTGTGCCCTCTAGCGCAGCCATTAACGACCTATGGCTTAGGTATCATCACCGGGAGAGAAACAAGAGCTCCAGACAGAACCCAGAGTTGGGATTCCAGCCAGTGCCACCTGCCACCAGCCATGTGATCCTGGGTCACTTAGCCAGAGCCTAGGTACCCCTGCCTTGCAAGTGGGGACCACAGGAGGTATATATGCATCCTGCATCATGATTGGCACATAGCCAGTCCAATACAGAGCCAATGATGACTAGAACTTCCTTCCATTAGGAACAACACATTCCATTCTCATGATCACTCTTAATTGCTAATATCAGAGGAAAGTCATAATTATAGCTAACAACTGCTGACCCTGTGGTTAGACATTCCATCGCTGGCTAAGCTTCATATAGGAGTTCTGCTTGGTAGAAATCTCCAGATTCAAAACAGCATCTGGGGCATTAAAGGCAGCCAGGAGAGGAGCCCTGAAGGCACTCGGGTAGATGGCATCGTGTAGTGCCTCCAGGGCTGGGGTGGCCCCTGAATCCACCCCCTGCCCACCCTCTGTGGAACAGATGCCCAGGGAGCAGGAATAATTTGCCTGGGTCTCCTGTTCTGGGCTGTTTCCTTGGAATAGGATGTCACCCTTTATTCTTGGCCCTGGGTGTAAGACCTCACAACTGTGGAAGCCAGAAGAGCAGCTGCAGCATCCAGCCCGTCAAACACAACGCCGGACTGTAGGAAAGGGTTGGCCACCCGTGGCACGGATGTTTGTGCCGGGCCTCCTCCTGGGCACCTCACCCTAGTTCCCCCACTGAATCACGTCCACTGACGGGTCTTGAATGGAGCACCATGTAATTTGCCCAGAGTTCTCTTTGCTACTTAGGTGGTGAAGTCGGAACTTGCACGCTCGCATACTTTCACGATAACACTTTCCACAGGAAGGCGCCAGGTGGCATAGGCCCACGGGGATTGGATAGACAGAAGGCCCTTCTTCCAGGGCTGGGTGCTCCCTCATGCCTCAGTTTCCCTTTGGACGTGTTACTCTCTTTCCTCAGAAGAAGCTGGGAACACCCTGAAGAGGCACCTAGAAGCACTTTAAACTATAATCCTGGAGTATCCTCCTCAAGGCTCCAGCCTCCACATCAGGTAGCCCACCCACCCCTCTCCCCACAGGGCCCCCCAGCTGCCCGCTGCCTGGCCAGGCTCCTCAGGAGAGCCTGGGGTAGCGGGGGCCGCAAGCCCATGGTCTGGAGTCTGGACAGAGCCTGGGTTCCCCACATCCATACAGGTGTCCAAACGCAGAGAGAAGGCGGAGAATGTTTGGACAGAAGACTCCTGGAACCAGTTTATGCAAGAAATAGAGACTGGGCAGAGGGTGAGTGACGCCAGGCCTTCTGGGAGTGGACGCACCCCCCTCCGCCGGAGCGTTTGGAAAGCGTGTTTATTCCCTCCCATGTTCCTTTCCCACCGTTCAGCCCAAGAAACCACTGGTGGATGACCCTGTGGAGAAGACCTCCCAGCCCATCGAGGTGAGGACAGCTGAGGTGTGGGTGGAAAAGAGGAGTCTGGGTTCTGTGGGCCCTGGTGAATATGGGAAAAGCCAGGGGAACCGGCTCTGATTCTCATGTCCCTGGACCCCAGAAGGGTACCTGGGCTCACAGTCAATGCCTAACACGGGTTGGCCAGAACCCGAGCAGGGCGCGTCCGTGTGCACGACTTGAGCTTAGGTCCTACAAGCGTTGCCTGACCTGATTGTCCAAGGCTGGTCCTCTTACTACTCGAGCCTCACTTCTACGCCCAGCTTTGTGCTGGTTACACTGGAAATAAGAGTCCCTCTGATTTGTCTGCCCCGGCGGGCTTTGAAGCTCAATTCTCAAGCCAGGGCTACAGGTGGGGTCCAGGGAACTGCTGAATGTGGAGCTCGGCTTGGCTAGGTAGAGTCTGCTCTGGGGAGAAGACTAAGCGGAGGGGGGGGGGGGCGTGGAGTGTGGGGGGGGTGAGCACACGTGAGCATGCGTGTGTATTCGTGTGTGTGTCATGCAGGCCAGTGACATGGGCAGCATGGGGGGGGCCGGGGAGGGGATTGGGGAAGCCAGGCCATGGAAGGCCATAGAAGAAGTTGGAGAGGAAACAGGGGGCCTTTCAGGCTCCTACACTGAGGCCTAACACGGGGACACCCCCAGGAAAACACTGGCACTGCCAGCACCCCAGAGTCCTAGGTGAGGGGAGGTGGCAGGGTACCTTCCCAGGACACCCTGAGCCCCACCTTCCTAGTCCCCCTCCCCCAACTGAGGCCTGCCACCTGGCCGGTGCCCCACATCTGACCTCTGACCAGCAGGCCCCCACCCCAGTGCAGTGCCCTCCTCCATCCAAACAGCTCCCCACCCCGCCCCCCAGATTCTGCTGGAGAGAGAGCTGGCCAAGCTGAGCGCCGAGCTGGACAAGGACCTGCGGGCCATCGAGACCCGGCAGCCGTCTCCCAAAACGCCCACCTCGGGGGGTAGCCCCCTCACCCCCCCCAAAGGACCAGCCTCCATCGCGCCTCCCAAGGTACCAGCCCCCCACCCTGTCCCCCAAGGCATAGCCTCCAGTGTGACCCCACCACCACACCCTGCCCAGGGCCACCCCCATGTCACCCAGCGTGGGGCGCCCCTGAGCGAACTTCAGCCCTTTCTGCGGAAAGGGGCGTCCAAGGGACCCCTAGGGACCGTCCTGGCCCGGTCCTGACGTCAGGCCTGCGCCCCCTTCCCGCCGCCCCTGGGACCCCGACCTGCAGCCGGGCTGCGGCCTCCCCGCCCCGCGCGCGCGCCCTGGCCCGGCCTCCCCAGCCCGCCCCGCGCTTCCTCCGGGCGCCTCTAGGACCCCGCGTCCCGCCCGCCCGCCCTCCCTCCCTCCCGCCCGCCCTCCCGCCCTCCCCGGCACAGAACTTTTCCGGAGGCGGCGGCTGCGGCTGCCCGGCCCGGGTCCTGGCCCCGATCGCGCCCCGTCTCCCCGCACAGAGCTCGCCAGCGCCCCGACGGGTCCCGGAGCAGCGACTCCCGGCCAGGTGAGCGGCGGCGCGGGCCGGGGTGCGGGCCGGGGCCGGGGCCGGGGCCGGGAGGGGACGTGGCGGGGCGCGCGGGGCGCGGGCGCGCCCGGAGAGGGGGAGCCGGGAGAGGAGGGGCGCGGAGAGCCGGAAAGCAAGCGGCCCGGGGACGGAGGCCCCGCGCCCGCCCCGCACGGGGCTGCCCCGCGCCCGCCCCAGGCCGGGCACCGGGGCACCGGGGCACCGGGGCACCGCCCGCGCCTCCCCTCGCGGGGCCCGGCCTCGCCCTGCCCTGCCCGCCCGCCCGCCCGCGGCTCGGGAAGCAGGACGTCCTGTGGAGCGCCGCCCGGGACCCGGAGACGCCTCGGGGAGCCCGGGGCGGGGGCGACGCCCGTCCAGGTGGCGCGTGTGCTCCGTGTCCCCGCAGCCCCACCGCAGGCTGGAGGTCCAGCTCCCCGCATGCACCTTACCTGGGTCCCGCCCGACCCCTGAGCCCCCACAGAATGGCAGATGGAGGAGGAAGCCCCTTCCTGGGCCGCAGAGACTTCGTTTACCCTTCTTCAGCCCGAGGTAAGACCACGTCCTTTATCTTTTTTTTTGTGCCAGTCCTGGGGCTTGAACTCAGGGCCCAAGCACTGTCCCTTCCTTAGTTTTTTTCTTTTTTTTTTTGCTCAAAGCTAGCACTGCACTACTTGAGCCACAGCTCCACATCTGGCTTTTTTCCTGGTTAATTGAAGCTAGGAGTCTCAGGATGGCTTTGAACTGCAATCCTCAGATCTCAGCCTCCTGAGTAGCCAGGCTTACAGGCCTGAGCCACTGGCGCCCGGCCTGTTGGGTTTGTTTTTGTCCTCACCTGGCCGTCTGCTCACCCGACGAGCCCCTGGCTCCTGGGGTGTGGCATCCGTCCTGCGTGGGGACAGGTGTCACCCAGCCCCGGAGGCCTCACCTCCTCGAGCTGAAGCCATGCTTCTCCGCAGAATCTAGCATCCGGGAAAGAGGGAGCAGCCCCGCCAGGAAGGAGGAGAAGGTAGGGAAGTGGCAGGTGCCTGGGGCGGGGGTGGGGGGGTGGGGGGGTGGGGGGGGCCTGGGCAGACCGCTGTGGTTCCAGACCACCCCAGCCCGGCTGAGGTGACCCACTCTGCCCTCTCTCCCCTGCCCAGAGGAAGGCTGCCAGGCTCAAGTTCGACTTCCAGGCACAGTCCCCCAAGTAAGTGGTCCTTCCTCTTCCATCCTGCACCAGCTCTGCTCTGGGAGGGAGGGAGGGAGGAAGGGAGGCATCCCCAGATGGGCGGGGGGGGGGGGGTAGGGCCCATGCCCAGGGTAAGGGTCTGAAGCCAAGGAGGTGAGGTGAGGAAGGCCTCCGCTTCCTGGGCTTCCTGTGACGTTCTCGCTCTGGCCGGCAGGGAGCTCACACTGCAGAAGGGTGACATTGTTTACATCCATAAGGAAGTGGACAAGAACTGGCTGGAGGGCGAGCACTACGGCCGGCTGGGCATCTTCCCTGCCAATTACGTGGAGGTGAGTGGGCTCGATGAGAGCCAGCCGCAGCCAGGCGGGGAGAGACCTGGTGTCCTGGATCTAAAGGCCGAGCGGCAGGGCCCACCGCTCTTTGAATGCCCTGGGGCCAGAGGTGTCTGAGGCCGGAGGGGACCAAGTCAGCCGGAAGCCACCAAGCCATCGGGGTCTGTTTCCCTCACTACCTGGGGGATGAGAGGAGGTTGTTCCTGTCTCACCCAGGGAGTTTCTTCAGTGACTCAGCAACGCTTGACTAAGACTGAGGTTCCGAGTGCAAGTTCTGGCCTTGATAGAAACCTACAGGTTGTCTTTGGTGATTGTGTCTTAAAGAATGTCAGTCACTACTGAGAGTTGAATTTGGGGTCAGGTGCTAGCCCTGAGCTTTTCTGCTCAAAGCTCCCTCACTTGAGCCACAGCACCACTTCCAGCTTTTGCATGCTAATTGGAGATGTCTTAGGAATTTCCTGCCTAGGCTGGCTTTGAACCGTGATCCTCAGATCTCCGCCTCCTGGGTAGCTAGGATTACAGATGTGAGCCACCAGCTCCTGGCTCTTCTCTTTTTAATCTCAGAAGTGATTGCCTGTATTTTTTTTCCAGGTACTGACAATGTGCATTATCTTTTACTCTGGCCAGAGATTTATTCATTTTCTCGATGTTTTCAAAAGAAACAGCTTTTGATCTTGTTACTTTTTCCTCTGTTGTTTTTGTTTGCAATTTCATTCATTACTGCCTCTTGATTCATTCCTTCTTTCTGCTTATTTTAGGTTTCATTTGCTTTTCCCTTTTTGCCTTGCTAGAACAAAAGTTTAGGTTACGGATTTGAAACATTTCCCCACCCCCACCCCAAGACAAGCATCTAAGGGTATAAATGTCCCTCTAGAAACTGCTTTAGCTGCATCCCACAAATTTTGATTTTTTTTTTATTCAACTTGTGTGTTTCATTCAATTATGTGTTAGATTATTGTTTAAGGCTCTTGAGTTAAGAACTCCCTTACCCAAAGACTAATCTCTCAGGTGCGTATAATATATATATATATGTGTGTACCTGGGCACAGCTGTTCACGGGGCCTCTCTCCTGCAGGTGTTGCCGGCCGATGAGATCCCCAAGCCCATCAAGCCCCCCACCTACCAGGTGGTGGAGTACGGAGAAGCCCTGGCCCTGTACAACTTCAAGGGCGAACTGGAGGTGGAGCTGTCCTTCCGCAAGGTCAGGCCAGGCAGGAAGTGGTAGGGATGGTGGGTGGGTTGGGGGTGGGGGGCAGGTGAAGGCATAGATTAGTGTGCAGACACAAAAAGTTTTTTTTTTTCTGAGTCAGGTATGAAATGGACTCCGGGGAATGGCAACAGGTTTTTTTCTTTGTCTATAAAACAAGTCAAGTATTCCTATTTGTAGTCTTTTCTTTTTAAGTGCTGGTCTTTGGACTTGAACTCATGGCCTGGGTGCTGTCTCTGAGCTCTTTTTCTCAAGGCTAACACCGTACTACTTGTGCCACAACTCTACTTCTGGCTTTGTGGTGGTTAGTTGGAGATAAGAGTCCCAGAATTTTCCTACTCAGGCTGGCTTCCAACTGTGATCCTCTGATTTTAGCCTCCTAAGGAGTTAGGGTTATAGGTATGAGCCACCAGTGCTCAGCTCTGTACCCATTTTTACTTATTTATTGCCAGTCCTGGGGCTTGAACTCAGGGCCTGGGCACTGTCCCTGGCTTCTTTTTGCTCAAGGCTGGCACTCTACCTCTTGAGCCACAGCGCCACTTCTGGTACTGAGGAATTGAACCCAGACTATCATGTGTTGTAGTAGGCAAGCACTCTACTGCTAAGTCACCTTTCCAGTCCTCTGTACCCATTTTTAAAAGCTGTTTATACCATCCACAGGTAGGTAGACCCTGAGGCATAGCCAGCCTTTTTTTCTTTTTTTCTTTTTAACTCAGGGCCTTACACTCTCCTTTAGTTTTTTGGCTCAAGGCTGGCTTGCTACCACTTGAGCCACAATCCCATTTCCAACATTGAAGATAAGAGTCTTTTGGATTTGTCTGCCTGGGCTGACTCTGAAGCTTGATTTCAGGTCTTAGCCTCCTGAGTAGCTAGGGTTATAGGTGTGAACCATCAGAGTCTGGTTCATCTGTATGTTTTCTTGGCTATTATTAGATCATCATCATCATATTATTATTATTATCATTATTTATTATTATTATTTTGGTCAGGACTTGGGGCTTGAATTCAGGGCCTGGGCACTCTGCCAACTTGAGCCACAGTGCCACTTCTGGCCGTTTTCTTTTTTTTTTTTTGGCCAGTCCTGGGCCTTGGACTCAGGGCCTGAGCACTGTCCTTGGCTTCTTCCCGCTCAAGGCTAGCACTCTGCCACCTGAGCCACAGCGCCGCTTCTGGCCGTTTTCTGTATATGTGGTGCTGGGGAATTGAACCTAGGGCCTCGTGTATCCGAGGCAGGCACTCTTGCCACTAGGCTATATCCCCAGCCCAAATTTTTAACTGTATTTTTTTGTGTTTTCTTTTTTTGGTACTGGGATCGAACCCAGGACGCTGCACTTGCTAGGCAAGCGCTTTGCCACTGAGCTACATCCCAGCCCTTTGGCCGTTTTCTATATATGGGGTGCTGAGGAATTGAACCCAGGGCTTCATGTATACGAGGCAAGCACTCTTGCCACTAGGCCATATCCCCAGCCCCTAATTCTTTTTTTTTTAATTTTTATTTTTTTGCCGGTCCTGGGACTTGAACCCTGGGCTCGAGCGCTGTCCCTGAGCTCCTTTTTGCTCAAAGCTTCCCAGCTGCCTGGTGCTTTTCTCCCCTTAACACTTGAGGAAACCAAGCTCGGAGGGGCCGCACGGCGGGGCCTTGGCAGAGCCAGGTTTGCCAGGTGTGATCAGCTGGAGCCTCGCGCCTCCTCCAGGGAGACGGGAGCTCAATGGAGGGAAGAGGCCCCAAGAGGAGGGACTCCCTTAGAGCTCAGAGGGCCCCCTGCTCCTGACCGCGCCGTCCAGCCAGGTGCCCTTGGCTAACCTGCTGCCCTGTTCTGGACCCAGCCCCTTGGGAGGGTCAGCACCCCCAAGGTGGGCACCCCGGGGACGCCCCATGGACACCCCCCCTCCCGTCCCCAGGGCGAGCGCATCTGCCTGATCCGCAAGGTGAACGAGAACTGGTACGAGGGGCGCATCACGGGCACCGGGCGCCAGGGCATCTTCCCCGCCAGCTACGTGCAGGTGAGCCGCGAGCCCCGGATCCGGGTCTGCGAGGACGGCGCCCAGCTGCCCGCGTCGCCCCGCCTGAGCGCCGCCGCCGCCGCCGCCCGCAAGGCCCGCCACCCCAGCTCCCCGTCGGCGCCCCGCAGCCCCGCGGACCCCACCGACTGGGGGGGCCGGACCTCCCCGCGCCGCGCCGGCTTCTCCTTCCCCGCCCAGGAGCCCAAACCCCAGACACAGGTGAGGCACCCTGCGCCTCCCCAACGTCTCCTCCCTGGCCGGGGGGGGGGGGGGCTGCGCGGGGACACCCCCAACCTTGGGGACGCCTCCTGGGTCCGGGTGGACACCTGTCCACCCATCCCGCCCCCCTTATGGTCTCCTTCCTGTGACCCCCCCCCCCCAGAGTGTCTGCTCCCCTGGGCCAGCCCAGCCCTGCCCTCGGAGCCCCAGCCGGCCTCCCGACCTGGAGAGCTCCCCCTCCAACACCTCACAGATACACTGGACCCCGTGAGTGCTCGCAGGGTGCTCTCGGGGGGCTGGGGGGGGGGCACAGGGCTGAGCACTCCTCCCAGAGCTGGTCCTGTCCCACCCAGAGATTGGGAAACGCCTGTCAGGAGGCGCTTGTCTCTGCAAAGCCCGGGCGATGTGGGGGTCGGGGAGGAGGGCACGGGGCACCCCGGGCACCCGGGACCAGGCACAGGAGGTGGCGTTCCTCCCAAGGGAGAGGGCTGGGGTCCCCGGCGACCCCCGTGTCCTTCCCCACAGGTTCCGGGCCATGTACCAGTACCGGCCCCAGAATGAGGACGAGCTGGAGCTGCGGGAGGGGGACCGCGTGGATGTCATGCAGCAGTGTGACGACGGCTGGTTTGTGGGTACGAGGGCCTGGGGAATGGGTGGGGGGCAGGCCAAGGAGGGGGGTACCTCAGGGTCGCCAAGGAGACAGGCTGCTGCACCTGCATCGGCGGCCCAGCGAAGATTCATGGCGGGACCTGCCCACCCAGCCTCGGCCCTGGCCACCGGGCAGGCCTGGCACCGGGTACGGTCCTGAAGCCGGCGTGTCTGTTAGTCACCTTCCTTCATGTCCCGACGAGGGGCGTGGCCCTGGGACACTGGCCGAGTCTAGCATGGTAGATGGAGTCACGGACTCAGGACAGAGTTCCTGACCCAGAGACCTTTGCTCCTTTCTGCCTCCTGGGGCAGAAGACCTGGGTGGAAAGAACCCGGCCTGGCACCGTGTCTCCCGTACCCCACCCACTCCTCCAGCCCGGGAAGACATTGCCCTTGAGCACAGTGCAGGCAGAAGACCAACACAGGGAACCTTAGGCTGGGCGCTAGGTGACCCAACCAAGTCTCCCATGACCAGTGGTGAGCTTCAAAGATGAGGGAAGGGCAGGGGAAGCACTTGAGGAGATGAAGGGAAAAGGTGGGTTCTCTGGCCGGGTATGAACATCTGTGGGTGGGTGGGCAACACAGAATGGCAGCTCAGGAGGGCGGGCGGCCCTGGGCATCCGTTTACACAAGGGCAGGATTTCATTTCATTCTCCTGCATTCCTAGCATCCCCCTCCTTCGCCCCATGACCCAGGCCTCCTTGGGGTGGGGTGGGGGGTCACAGCGGTTCAGACAGAAGCTTGAATTGTAGCTGCTGCTGCACCCGTGAGCAGCCCGGTGGTTTCGTTTTCTTGGACCTTACCCCTCCAGCTCTGAAATGAGGGCTCCTCCCTGCGTCATCCTGTGATTCACACTCCTGCTTCCTGGGTTTTGTGGAGAAGGGTGGCGTTCCTTATTCGGTCCGGTGTTTGAAGTGTGCAAGTGTTGATGGCTCCTTCAATTTTTTGGTTGTGGCATTTGCGAGTGCAACTGCTGCCTATCCAAGTGTCTGCCACTAGGGGGCAGGAATGAAGACAGGAAGTGAAGCGCCCCCTGCTCCCTGGGAAGAGGACTCTTCTCCACATGCAGTTCCGGATGCCGCCGGCAGGGGGAGCCACACTCCCCTTTCATGGAGAAGCGGGGCTTCAGGGGATGTTCTCTCTCTTGCTTCTTTCAGGTGTCTCCCGGAGAACCCAGAAATTTGGGACCTTCCCTGGAAATTATGTAGCCCCGGTGTGAGTGGTGCATCCTCAGGGCACCTTGGAGCCAGCATGGTTGGGGTGGGGAGCGGTAGCACTTATAAGAGGGAGCGAGGCTCCTCCACATCCTCCTCCCCGGCATCTGCAGAGACCCCAGCAGCCTTCTCCTGGAGCCCCCTCGAAGCCTCCTGGACTGATTCCCACCACAGCTCACAGGCATTCCTCCGACAGCCTCTTTATCCCCCCAAATACAGACGTCTGCTTTGAAGTGGAGACTGACTCCATGCCTTATTGAGACCAGACCCCTGGTCCCCTCCTGCCCTCCCTCCCCCCTCCCCCCCCAGTATTTCCCCTAACAGGGACCGGCTCCCAGCTTCACCCCCATGGGGTTCCACTAACAAGGACCAGTTCCCTACCCTGGCAGAGACCAAAGGCCTTCTGGGTGTGCAGAGCTCCCCCCCATTTTGCCAGCTTGCCTGCTTCCCCTTCGCCTTCTGGTCTCCAGCTGGGCCCAGGAGCAAGTTGGGGGACAGAGGCAGTACCAGGCCTAGCAAGAGGTCTTGCCTCGAGGTTTCCTCTTGGCAGAGGCTGCCGAGCCCCGGGTTCTGCTGCTGTACGAGCTCTGCTGGCGTCGCCCCACTATTTACAGGCAAACCCGCTTGGGCCTCCCCCTGTCCCCCAGCTCTCCCCAGTGCCCGGGGTCCTTCTGAAAGGGAATGTAAAATAAATCTGAATAGCGGGGACCTCGTGCCTAAGTTCTATTCCTTTGGGGGCTGGAGAGGCCACTTAGGGTTGTAGGAATTCTTTCTGCCGTGTGCCATGCTAGGAGGAGCAGGCATATGACAGACTGGAAAAGCACCGTGGCTGTCTAAGCTCTCGGCCCAGGGGCATCAGCACGGCCCCCAAACCAGAGCTGGAGAGGGAACGTGGCCTCGTCTCTAGGTGGTTTTGATTCTGGAGCTGTCACCGGGAGCTTGCTAGACCAGACCAGAGGGCATTTCTAACTCGTCTCCAACTGTTTTCCTTCTCTGTGTTCCATTTCCACACCGAAGCTTTTGTGTGTGTGTGTGTGTGTGTGTGTGTGTGTGTGTGTGTGTGTTTATTTTCTTCTTCGGACTCAAGTCTTTGATTGTCAATTGTCAGGCAAGTGGGAGGGTGGGACACAGCTAGCCAACACAGCTATTCCAGCCTAAGTTTAGAGTGTGTGTGTGTGTGTGTGTGTGTGTGTGTGTGTGTGTATACACCAGTACTGGGGCTTGAACTCAGAACCTGAGCTCTATCCCTTTTTCACTCAAGGTTGATGTGCCTGCCCTTTGAACCACAGCTCCACTCTGGCTTTTGGGTTGCTTAAGGAGATGAGGTCTCATGGGCAGCCCTTCCCAGGCTGCCTTGAAACCCTGATTCTCAGGTCTCAGCCTCCTGGTGGCTATGATTACAGGTTGCCGGCTTCTAGAGCGTATCATCCATGGCATAGCCCACCTCCGGCTGGGCTCCTCCATATAAAGACACAGCTCCCCTCGTGGGCTGCTGCTTCGAACTGAATCCAGAGCCCGGTGTGAGCACACACGTCTACCGTGAGCATCCCAACAGACAGGCTCTGAGAACGTCCTGTCACATCACGGTTAAAGGCTGAAGTCAGATCCCTGCACAAAATCTATCAAGCGCTCCCGCTGTCGTGGTCAGAGGCCCGGCAGGAGGAAGCCACCCAGGAGTCCAGCCTTGCCCTGGAGTGGCTGAGGGTGGGGCTGCGTCTCCAGGTTCTTCCTGGAGCTTGAGGCAGTCCTCCCCGGGACTGGTTTCTAGTTCCATGAAGACAAGGAAGGGCCTGAGCCCCCCAGGGCAGTGGCGGGGACCTGGCTGCTTCCTGAAGCCGGGGGTGCGGCCTAGGTCCAGCAGTGGTTAAACAGCAGCTTGCAGAACAAGACCTACGCGTCCTTCATCCGCTCCCTCCACCCAGGGCTCCCCACGGTCTTGGCACTCAATGGGCAGGTCCAGCCCATCCTCAGCTGGGGTGGCCTGCTCCTCGGGCCCCCGCCTGCCCTGCCCTTGACTCCCTGTCTGAGCTGTTTGCTTTCCCTGCTGCCCTCATGACACACATCGGGGCTGAGACTAGTTTCTTTGGGCAGAAACCAAACCCACGCGCTCTCTTTGATGGAGCCCTGGAGCTTTATGTGCAGCCCATAAACCCTGTGCCGGTGGGCTCCTGCCACAGGCCACGCCCGCAAGCTGACCACTTCAGTGCCTCCACCGGGCACGAGGGGGCCGGAGGAAAGAGGGGTTCAGAGGCTGCTGGGGCTGGCTTACTCATCACCTGGAGGGAGTGGCTTGGACCACACCACAGAGACTCTTAGAGCAGCACTAGAACCTTCTGTGGGACAGAGCCATGCCCTGTGACCAGCCGACTTGTCTTCACCGTGGGGTTTGTGAAGTTGTAGACGCTCATAGCGTTTGAGGTCTGGCCCAGCGCACAGGGGGCACGCGATTGTTTGAATGACGGACTGGATGAGTCAGACAGACAGCTTTCTCTTCCTTGGCCTTCCCTCCCCGGCTCCTCCTCCTCCGCCTGGCCATCCTTGGACTTTGCCTATGGGAGAGCAATCTACACAACAGAAGGATGAGCCATTCATACTCGGATGACAGGGGGTAACCCAGGCTCAGGGAGCAAATGGCCTAAGGTCATAGTAAAAGGTAAATACACCGCTTAAGGCCACGTGACCCCCAAGGCTGTGCTTGCCCTGTGTCCCCAAGGAGTTTCGAGGGGGGGGGGGAGTAGAACTCTCTGGTAGAATACTTAACGCACGAGGCCCAGGTGCCACCGGCCCCAGGGGGAGCAGGTGCAGCTGCGAGGCGGCGAGGCCGTGGGTCCGGGAGAGTGATTGGCACCCAGGAGGCGGCTGTGGGAGGGAGGTGGCCTTCGAGGCGGCTGGACCGGCCTAGGCCACAGGGAGGGTGACTGTGGGGAGGGTGACTGTGGGCGCCCCTAGGTGAGGAGGGCGGCGAGGGCTGTCCTCCCAGAGGCAACTCGGAGACAATGAGTCACACCTGGGGCGGGCAGGCGAGCGCTGTGCCCACAGGTGCGCCCCGGAGAGCCCGCGCCTCCAGACCCAGGGAGGACCCAGGAGGCAGCTGCGCGGCCCCGAGTCTCCCCAGGGTGAGGGTTGCCAGGTACGGTTGTGGGGGACTCCTTGGGCAGGTGGCTCCTCTTGCTGTGAGCCCCGGGGCCCCCTGGGTGGCTGAACTCATCCCTGCCACCTGGGCTCGGGCAGAAGTGGAGAGCGGAGCAGGGCCCTGGGGAGGGCAGGCCAGGAGGGCGGGGACCCCCGCGCCACGCGTGTCCACGTCCTCCCCGCGCTGGGCACCAGCGTCCTCAGCGCGGCGGGGGAACCGCGGGGGTCGGGCCGGGAAGGGGGGCCGGGGAGGGCCGCGGATCTGGGGGTGTCCAGGCCGCGTGGGCGCCGGCGGCCGGGTCTGGAGAGGGTGGGGAAGCCCGTCCGCCCGCAGACGGAGCGCGGCAGCCCTCCGCGTCCCGGGGCGGGGAGGATGCGGGACCTCGGACGGGCGCCGGGCGCGGGCTCCGGGGACCACGCTGTCCTCCCCCGCGGGGCGCGGGGCGCGGGGCGCGGGGCGGCCCCGGCCGGGGCCCGCGCGCGCGGAGGCGGCGGCTTCCCGGGCCAGGGGCGGCGGCAGGGGCGGCCCCGGGATCACATGGGCGGAGGCAGGTCCCGCAGCCCCGGGCGGGCTCTCCCCAGAGTCGGGCAGACTCGGCGGCAGCGGGAGCCTGGCGGATCCTCGCCCTCCTCCTCGTCCTCCCTTCTTCCCTCCCCTCCCGGGCCCGGCCGCCCCGCCGGACCGGTGAGCGGCAGCCAGGTGAGCGCGCGCCCACCTGCGCGCCCGGCGCCCCGCGGCCCGGCCCCTGCCCTCCGCCCTCCGCCCTCCGCCCTCGGGGGCCTGGGCTTCCCGTGACCCGGGCGCCCCGTCCGTCCCCAGCCTGGGGCCTGCGGGGGGTACGTTGGCCTTGGGGGTGGGGGGAAGAAGGCTCCAGAACCGGGAGAGCCGGGCTGACGGGCTGGGCACCTCCCTGCGGCGCCCGGCGTGGACGGAGTCCACCAGCTGGCTCAAAGGTCTGGGAACCCCAGGGCGTTTGTGGGGTTCCAGGGATCAGCTCAGGGGCCTGGGGACCTGGGAGGGGATGGAGAGCAGGCTTGGGCGGAAGGACAAACCGCAGGCCTGGGGACCGGCAAAGGGAGCCATGGGCGCGCGCCCCCTCCCCGGCGCCCTGATAGACGGGGCAGAGCTGTGCCATCTTGGGACCTCCCTCCTGGGAAGCTCCAGGACGGGGGCTGGGCTGGGTGGCGCCCGGCTTGGCATTTCAGCTTCCTGCCTGGGTTGGCTCCTGGCTCTGGACCTAGAGGAAATCCTAGGAGGGTCTGGTCCACAGGACACTCCCTGGTCCCCCCCGAGGGGCGGTGGGTGGGAGGCGCGGGCCTCGGCCGGTAGGCTGCATGGGGCGCTGCATCGGGCAGCACCGGGGTGGGTGTGCCCTGCCGGGCAGCAGAGCCAAGCCTCTCGGCCAGGGCTGCGCAGAGGGCAGCCAGTCCCTGGGGAAGGTGGGAAGGGGGACCCTGCCTGTCTAAATCCTATTGTGAGGGGTTGGGCAGGTGGCCAGGACGTCCCTCCGACGCCCCTGGCTCCATCCCAGCGCCAATCCCTCCATCGGGCCAAATTCTTGCATAAGATGGTAGGGTCACCCCATTCCTTGTTTCTCTTCTGTGCAGACTCCCATTCTCCCCAGCCTGCCTGCCATCTGGCTCTCCCCCAGAGTGGAGAGGAAGTACTGTGTGCTGTGGGTTTGGGGGACCGGAAGCAAGCACTGGTGGTGGAGGAGGGGAGAGGGACAAAATGCTGGGGTGTCTCCTATCACCTGCCAACCTCTGCCCACCCATCTGCCAGCAAGCCTGTGTCTGGCGAGCCGCAGGGACCGTGCTGGGGTAAAAGACCAGGAGAGGGGGGACACAGAACCCCAGCCTCCCAGGGTAGGGAGAAGTGAAACTCGAGGTTGAGGGAGGGAGTAGTCACTTCCTCTGCCCCAGCCCCACCCCCACCCCAGCCCTTGCCGGGCAGCTCCTGACCCCCCCCCCCCCCAGCACCTGTTGTGGATCTTCTCCTTTGAGTGTCCCGTGGACTGGGGCAGTGGGCTCTAACCCCTGGTCCTCTCTTCCTCAGTCATGACGCTGACCTTGGACGTGGTGGGGCCCGCACCCTGGGGCTTCCGCATCAGCGGAGGCCGGGACTTCCACACACCTATCATGGTGACCAAGGTAAGTGCCCGTTCCAGGAGGTCAGGAATTACCCCTCAGCGTTACATCTGCCCTCCTCTCCCTGTCCCCACGAGTGTCTTTCCTGTTATGTTCTGGAACCTGGGGCCTGTTGCTGGTGGTTGTGGGAGCTTACGGAGATGGGGGGCCCTGTGGCTGTGGGGATGTAGAGGCCACTCCAAGAATGGACAGAATGAGTCAGGGAGCTGCAGCTCACGCCTGTAATCCCAGCCACTAAGGAGACTGAAATCATATGTATGCTGACCTGAACTAGGGAAGGGAAAGAAAACTGAGGGAGGGTGTAATAAATATGACAAGAAATGTACTCACTACCTTATTATGTAACTATACCCCCTCTGTACATCACCTTGTCAATAAAATTTTAATTTAAAAAAAAAGGAGACTGAAATCTGAGAAGCATGGTTCCAAGCCAACCTGGACAGGAAAGTCCATGAGGTTCTTATCTCCAATTGACTGCCAAAAAGCTGGAAGTGGAGCTGTGGCTCAAGGGGTAGAGCACCAGCCTTGAGTGTAAAAGCTAAGGGGCAGCACCCAGGCTCTGAGTTCAAGTTCTAATACCAGCACAAAGAAGAAAGGTAGGTAGGAAAGAAGGAAGGAAGAGGAAGGAAGGAAGGAAGGAAGGAAGGAAGGAAGGAGAGAGAAAGGAGGGAAGGAAGGAAGGAAGGAAGGAAGGAAGGAGAGAGAAAGGAGGGAAGGAAGGAAGGAAGAGGAAGGAAGGAAGGAAGGAAGGAAGGAAGGAAGGAGAGAGAAAGGAGGGGACTCTCCCTGATCACTAACCCCACACCCGTTTTGGGTGGTTATGGGACAGAGTTCCTGACCATTTCATCTCGACCTAGGCCCCGGCCCCAGAGTCATGGTGTAGACAGAGGCCGTACCCAGGCAGCCACCTGCGAGGTGTGATTTGTACGGGCAGGGTTCACGATCCCAGGGTATTTCTGAGCTCCGTTACTCTGAGCTCCGTGAATGCCATTCTGCCTGCACATTCCTTGGGAGGCCTCTGTGAGCACACGCGGGGGGGGGGGGGGGGGGGGGGGGGAGGGGGAGGGGGGCCACTTGGGCTCCGGAGGGATTAGCTGCTTAGCTGGAAAAGAGGGAGGGTGTCAAAGGTTCAGCTTCCTCTGTGTTTCCCGGGTACCAAAGACTCACCAGCTCATGCCCAATAGGTGACAGAGCGGGGGAAGGCGGAGGCCGCTGACCTCCGGCCCGGCGACATCATCGTGGCCATCAACGGGGAGAGTGCAGAGGGCATGCTTCATGCCGAGGCCCAGAGCAAGATCCGCCAGAGCGCCTCACCCCTGCGGCTGCAGCTGGACCGGTAGGCAGGCCCTTCACCTCCCGCCCTCACCCCTGCCATAGCCTCTCGGATGGCCCAACCTGGGCTCCCCAGACGCTTCTTTGGCACCTGTAGGAGTAGGTTCCCAGCTCTAGGTCCACGGCCCGGGAGAGGGTTGCAGGGTGGGCCGTGGCCAGCTGGGTAAAGGGGGCACCGGGCTGGGCATGCAGCCACGGGCTGGGCAGGGCGAGCTGGCACCAGCCACCTGGAAGCCCGAGTCTGACTGGTTCCCGGAGTGCGCAGGGTGTGGGCATCGAGTGGTTGAAGAGGGGAAGGTATGCCGAGGCGGGCCCTCCAGGGTCTCCGCTTCGGAGGAGAAGACTCAGGTGGAGGAGGGAAAGTGGGGGTTCATCATTGCACCCTTTATTGTCTGTGTCCATCCTCACTGGGAAGCCTTTCCAGGGAAGGCAGGCTCCTGGGCTCCTAGGATTTTGAGCCTTGAGGCCAGGGTTGTGGGGGGCACAGGTGGCTTCTTGGGGTGGGGCTTCACAGTGACTCATAGATTAGGAATGCTGGGAGATTCCCCTGGGGCCGCAGAGCCTCCTGGGAAGGCCACAACCCGAGTCTCTCCAGGCCTGGTCTGTGGGGCTGGCAGAGGCCGGCTCCCTTCGTGCCAGTCTGTCCTCCGAATGGTTGCGAGAGTGTGACCCCGGTGGGGGGGCAAGGGGGCGGGGGGGCGCGGGGAGAGTACCTCACACCTCACCTCATCTGGGAATGGGACCAAAATCCACAGGAGGGCTGAAGTCTGGGGCTGGGGGGCGGGGCGGGGGGGGGGCGCCGACACCATCTCTTCCTCTCAGGTCCTTCTTGGCTAAACCTGGGTATCAGGAAGGTGGGGCTTGCCCTGTACCCTTAGGCGCCCAGCTTCACCCCAGACAAGCCAAGGCTCTGGGTCTCTTTCTTCTTTTGCTGACCCCTTTGCGGGACCCCTTTCTTTGCTGGGCCCCTTCCTGGTTCCCCCCTCCCCACCCCAGGCTGCTCCAGCATTCAGAAGCTTTGTGGCAGGATCTAAAGCCCAACACCCCTTACTCTAACCCTGTGCTCCCCAGGAGGTAGGGTTCCTGCTGCCCAGTCTCCCTAGAAGTGGCTAGACACTGGCCAGGAGGAGGCCAGTGGGCAGCACGGGAAGGTTTCCCTCAGCCTTGCTATTCCTCACGCCAGTGCCTTCTTATTCTGGCCTCAAGCTGGCCTTCCTAGGAAAGGGCTCTGGAAAGGGATGGGTGAGGAGCCCCTCCGGCTGGCTGCTATTTCTGGGGTGTTGGGCCTGCTCCTTGCTCCAGGGGGTGGGGGGGGGCGGCTTTAACTATGTGCCTGGGAGGGAAAGGGAGCTGGTTATGGGGGAGGAGCCTGAAGAAAGGTCCCGCCCCCCCATGGCCCTTTGGAGTGGGAGAGAGTAGGCATGTAGCCCCACCAGGTTTGGGGACTTTGGGCGCCTCATCTCCCCTCTCTGGTCTTCTCCATGAGTTAAACTCCAAAGGATTCTGGGCTGGGGGCGTGGCTTAAGCAGTGTTTGCCCAGCAGACAAGAGGCCCTGGTCTCTATGCATCCCTACACACCTCTGCATGTATGGAAGATGATATGGAACCATCCATATTCCTCCTACACCCCGAGGGCTGCCCCGTGACCAAGCGCAGATAACTTGGAAAAGAAGAAGGGCCTGGGTGTTCTGTTTTCCTGGAACTCTGGTCTTCCTACTTCAGAGGGCTGAAACCGCCTGTCTTTTAAGCGTCCAGGGTAGCTGTCCATGACAGCTGTTTGCTTTGAACTTGTCAGCGTTCAAAGCCGGCAGTCCCCCGGCCTGACGTCGGGGGAGGGGATGTTTCGCTGATCTTCAGCACCGTTTTGGGAAGAGCCTGAGAGAGGGAGGAAGAGGGCTGGGGAGGGAGGAGAGCCGGGGTCTGGGACGCTTGTGACAAAACTCTGTGTTGTCCCCCCAGGTCTCGAGCTGCCTCCCCCGGGCAGGCGAATGGGGACGGCTCCTTGGAAGTGCTCGCAACCCGCTTCCAGGTGAGCCGATCCAGCCAGAAGGCCGGCAGCCTGGCCACCCCGGGGAACCGTGGCCCGACAGGTCCCACGGTCCCGTGCTCCCTCTCTCCACAGGGCTCCTCCCTGAGGACACATCGTGACAGCCAGTCCTCCCTGCGGTCTTCCTACTCCAGCTCGGCCTCCCTCAGCCCCCGGCCAGTGAGTCCCTTCACCCCACCGCCTGGCAGCCCACTGACCCCCACTGGGGAGGCGGCAGTTAGCCGCAGGTGAGTGCAGGCAGGTGTCCCGGACACCAGCCTCTCAGTAGCTATATTTAGGGGACCCTGAGATCCTCCTGTTTCTCTGGGTCAGACTGGTTAGGCCCAGCTAGCCCACATGGCTCTTTTCTTCCCCCTTCCTTCCCTCCCCCCCCCCCACCGCCTTCTCTTCCCCACTTCTGCTGCGTGCCGGTACTGGGGTTTGAACTCAGTCCCTTAGCTTTTCTGCTTAAAGCTAGCACCCTACCACTTGACCCTTAGCTCCATTTCTGGCTTTTATTTTTTTGCCAGGCCTGGGCCTGGGCTCTGTCTCTGAGCTTCTTTTGCCCAAGGCTAGTGCTCTACCACTTGAGCCACAATGCCACTTCCAGCTTTTTTGTTTTCTCTTTTTCTTTTTGAGTAGTTTATTGGAGATAAAGAGTTTCTAGAATGGCAATCCTCAAATCTCCTCCTCCTGAGTAGCTAGGATTACAGACGTGAGCCACTGGCTGGCTCTCTGTTTGTTTTAAGGTGGCTCATTGGAGATAAAAATCTCACTTTCCTGCCGGGGCCAGCTTTGAAATAAAGATCGCTAGAGCTCAGCCTCCTGAGAAGCTGGGATTGCAGATGTGGGCTGCTGGCCCCTGGCTCCATTTCCTCTCGTTGCAGTTCCCAGAGTCTCGCTGCGGCTGACCCCTTGACCTACAGAGCCCGCCCTGCCGGCCAGCAGGTAAGGCTTCCTCGGGGGAAGGAGATGCGGGTCCCCCGTCTGGTGTGGCCAGTGGTGAGGCTGCGGGCCGCTGGTAACATGGGCAGCCTGTGAGGCCATTTCCAAGAGATGACTCCCGCCCCCCCCCAGCCCCCCCACCCCCAGCTTCCTCCCTTCTCAATATGTTTCTCTTGGGCTGTGGCTGAAATAGTTTTGCTGCTGTTGTTGGGACGCGTTCCTCTGGGCTCTGGCTCCATCTCTCGAATGCATTCCTTCCGGTTCCAAGCCCCCAGCTCCCACCCCCAGCCCTGGCTTCTCCTCTGACTCAGTGTGGAGAGCTCCCCTGGGGGCTGTGGTTCTGCCCCATGTTGTCCTTGGCCTGTCCTGGGGTGGACTCCCTGTCCACGCAGGCCCCCGTATCTGCTGGGTATCTGCTGCTGACAGCTTAGTCGCACACCCTCCTCCCCCCCCCGCCCCGTGGTATTTCTCCTCCTCAAGGGCAGGGGTGAGGAGGTGAGGGAGTAAGGCAGCCAACGCCGCTGAGCCCAGCTGCCGAAGGCAGACTGGCCGGGGGCATGTCCAGCCCTGAGGGCGAAGGAGACGAGGCCCAGCTGCTGGGCTCAACCTCCAGGTGGGTTGTGCATTCCAGGCCCCAGAGCCCTTGGGGGGGGTGGCGGGGGGGGGGGGAGGACGGGAACCAGGGGCTCCGGAGAGGAAGGGACAGCTCTCTGGTGAAGACCATGTGCCTGGCCCGGGGCCAGCAGGGCATGTACTGGGGACTCAGAGATGTGTTCCTGAAACCCCTGTCTTTGAGGAATGTAAGATGTATTTGTGGAGATAAGACAAACATGCAGAAACAATTTGGGACCAATTAAGCGTTAATGAGTGTGGTATTAATTACAGAAGCAGGAGGCGTTCTGGAAGGGGGTAGATGGGTGTGTGCTAGCGCCCCAAGAAGGCCTTCATCAGGGATTTTGCTGGACACTAGAGGCAGGACAGAATATGATTTGTAGAATAGTGAGCAGTGGTCACTCTGGGAGAGGGAGAGGTGGCTACCCCTTGAGACCTGGCAGGTTTGGGGCTGCGTACAGGGATGTGCACAGCTTTAGTCAAAGATGAGCTGAGATGAGCTTGGCCTAGGGCCAGTGGAGTCTATCTGCCTTCCTTCCTGCCTTCCTTCCTTCTTCTTCTTTTTTTTTTTTTTTGCCATTCCTGGGGCTTGAACTCAGGACCTAGGCTTCTTTTTGCTCAAGGCTAGCACTCTACCACTTGAGCCACAGCTCCACTTCCGGCTTTTTCTGTGTATGTGATGCTGAGGAATCGAACCCAGGGCTTCATGCATGCTAGGCAAGCACTCTACCACTAAGCCCCATTACCACCCTCCCTCCCTCTCTTTCTTCTTCCTACCCTCCCCTTTCCTCTCCCTCCACCTCCCTCCCTCCCTTCCTTCTTTCTTTCCTGTGTCAGTACTGGGGCTTGAACTTAGGGCCTAAATACTTCCCTTCGCTTTTGTTGTTGTTGTTCAAGGTTAGCACACTACCACTTGAGCCACAGCTCTACTTCTAGCTTTTTGGTGGTTAATTGGAGATAAGATCTCATGGACCTTCCTGCCTGGGCTGGTTTTGAACCATGATCCTCAGATCTCAGCCTCCAGAGTAGCTAGGATTCGAGGCATAAGCCACTGGTGCTGGCTGGCTTGTGTGTGCACTCTTGCTCAGCTTTTTCTGCTCAAGGCTGGCTCTCTAACACTTGAGTCACAACCTCCACTTCTGACGTTTTGCTGAGTAATTGGAGATAAGAGCCTCACAGATTTTTCTGCCTGGGCTGGCTACAAACCACTTTCTTCAGATCTCTGCTCCTGAGTAGCTAGGGTTACAGACATGAGCCACCAACATCCAGCCCATTTATGCAGTTTGGGTTTGTTTTTTTGTTTGTTTGTTTTTGCTAGTCCTGGGGTTTGAACTCAGGGCCTGAGCACTGTCCCTGGCTTCTTTTTGCTCCAGGCCAGCACTCTGCCACTTGAGCCACAGCGCCCCTTCTGGCGTTTTCTACATATGTGGTGCTGGGGAATCGATCCTGGGGCTTCATGTATACGAGGCGAGCGCTCTTGCCACAGGCCATATTCCAAGCCATGACTTCCAATTTTTAAAAAATTGGGAGAATTTGACTTCCCAAGATCTCTGCCCTCAGCCCTGCCCTCGCCAAACTGGGAGTGTCAGCCGGCAAGGCCGATGCTTCCTTCGCCATAAGCTTGCCCAGGCTCCTGCAGCTCAGTGGAGCTGGAGGGAAGGAACAAGGGAGGGAGGATTTGACGACGTGCGGGCTGGACAGTGACCAGATTTTCCAGGTTGAGAACAAATATAAGAACCAGAGATGGATGGACACAACCAGGGCCTGGGCACTAGCTCAAACTGGTCAGGTCCTTCTGGGGCAACTGGGTGAAACATGGGACCCTCTCAAGAGAAGGCTCTGTGTGTGATGCCCAGGCCCTCCCCAGGCTTGGGGTGCGGGGGGGGGGGGGACCCGATCCCTTCCCTCTAGCATTTTATGTTTCCTTGCTTCCGCTTGGCTTTTGCTCCGTGGGCTTGGGGCCTGGCCCCAGTGTGCAGCGCGGATCCATGACTTAGCAGAAGGGAATGTGCCTAGAGGATGCCTGTGTGCTCATCACCTAGTGTCCTGATTCTGACCCTGGTCCAGTCTCAAGCATCTCCGGGCCACTGCGCCTCCCTTCTCTTTTTAGATCCTCCCCCATGCTGGGTACCCTAGTTCCCTGGGCCAGGGCCCATCGCCAGCCCCTCACAGGGGCCCTCTGGCTCCCCCTGGCGTCTGCCTCGGGAACAACACGGGAGCCGCTGACTCCTCCCCACGCTCTCCTCCCACAGGCCGGCCTGGGCCGCGCTGGCGACTCGGCGGTGCTGGTGTTGCCGTCTTCCCCGGGGCCCCGGTCCTCCAGCCCCAGGCCCAGGTACCAGCAGGCCCTGCAGGGTCGGGGGGTTGGAAGGGGGGGGGGTCCTGGAGGGGCAGGAGGCAGACTGGTTTGTCCAAGAGGGTATGGGACTCCACCCCCCCCCCCACTCCCCATGCAAGTTTCCTGGCCAACACCCCAGCATCTGACACCCCATTCCTGGCCGTCCCCACCCCTGTAGTGTGGAGCTGGAAGAGGACTCGGAAGTGTACAAGATGCTGCAGGAGAACCGGGAGGGGCGGGCGGCCCCGCGGCAGTCCAGCTCCTTTCGCCTCCTGCAGGAAGCGCTGGAGGCTGAGGAGAGAGGTGAGGCCCAGGGCTGGGGGCTGGGGGTGGGGGGTGGGGGTGGGATGGGGGATGGGGGTGGGGGGGAGGGCTGGGCAGGTCCCAAGCTAAGGAAATGAAGACCCGCTGACTTATCATAGTTAATTTTGCCAATCTTGGGACTTGAACCCAGGGCCCGGGCCCTGTCCGTGAGCCACAACTCCACCTCTGGTTTTCCAGTGGTTAATTGGAGATCAGCGTCTCATGGACTTTCCTGCCCAGGCTGGCTGGGAACTTCACTCCTCCCATCTCAGCCTCCTGAGGAGCTGGGATTACAGGTGTGAGCCAATGGCACCCAGGCTTCTCAAAAGTTTCTTAAGCCTATTAAGAGCTGAGCACCAGACCAGGGTCCCTGGAACTGCATGGAGCCACCCACACTGTCCTGACGGAGCTTACACTGGGGGGCCCTGGTTACCAGATCAACACTCTGGACCGGGAAGGCGTCTGGAGAGTGATAAAATCAGCTGGAGGGTGCTGGAGGGTGTGGCCCTCTGGGGAGGACCTCTGGGAAGAGGAAGGATTCCATGACTCTGAAAGAAGATGAAAGCTTTCATGTACAGTCTGAAGATGGTGGCCCAGGGAGAGTCCTAGGCTTTTGGGTGTGGACACAGCACAGCACAGCACAGCTTGGTGTCATAGAAGGTGGCTTAGAGAGCACAGGGTCGCTGGGGGGGGAGGGGTGTCCAGTTTCACAAGACCAGCGGCTCACGTATTCATTTGTAATGGAGCAGATGTGTGTGTGGTGGTGGTGGGAGGGGGATACCAGGCGGTCACAGTCCACTTTTGTCCCCTGCGGAGCCCTGTGTGTTGGAGTGGATGGGTCTGGCCAGCTCCCAGGAAGATGCAGTTATGAGAATAGTCTGTTGCTCTTTTTTGTTGCTGGTGGCGGCGGGGGTGCTGGTATTGAGGCTTGAACTTAGGGCTTGGGTACTGTCTCCTAGCTTTTTTTGTTTTTGCTCAAGGTTGGCACTCTATCACTTGAGCCACAGCTCCACTTCTGGCTTTTTTTTTTTGGCCAGTCGTGGGCCTTGGACTCAGGGCGTGAGCACTGTCCCTGGCTTCTTCCCGCTCAAGGCTAGCACTCTGCCACTTGAGCCACAGCGCCGCTTCTGGCCGTTTTCTGTATATGTGGTGCTGGGGAATCGAACCTAGGGCCTCGTGTATCCGAGGCAGGCACTCTTGCCACTAGGCTATATCCCCAGCCCCACTTCTGGCTTTTTGGTGGTTAGAGCTCAGATTAACTTTTCTGCAAGGACTGGCTTCAAACAGCGCTCCTGGGATCTCAGCCTTCTGAATAGCTAGGATTACAGACGTGAGCTGGCACCCGGCCATCTTAGCATCCTCACTGGCTTGGATGCACAAAGACATGGCGGTTCTGCCAAGACCCCGTATTCCTGTCCGTTCACGGCACTGTGATTGGACCACAAGAGAAGGAATGCCTGCCTGGATGCGGGCCCTCAGCAGGGGCCTTCCTGGTGACCTTGGCTGTGGCTAGGCTTCACGCTCTCCACCAGCCTCCATCACACATCTGGCCCGGTCCCTTTTCTTCCTGCCAGCCTGTTTGCACAGCCCCTGGCACTTCCGGGATTCCTGGGAAAGTGTGCCTTCGGCACCAGGTCCGGGAGCAGCCCCGGGAGGAAGCAGCGGGGCACCCTCACTGTGGCTGGGCCCTGCTCTCACGCATCTGCCCCCTGCCCCTCCAGGTGGTGCACCTGCCCTCCTGCCCAGCTCACTGAGCCCTCAGGCCTCCCTGTCTACCTCCAGGGCCCTGGCCACCCCACCCAAGCTCCACACCTGTGAGAAGTGCAGCACAAGCATCGCGTGAGTACCCCAGGGCTGGGGACTGGGGGGGTGGGGTGTGGGAGGGTACCACTCAAGGGCCTGGAAGGGGTGGCTGGCAAGTGGCTTTGTTCTGGGCTGTTCCAGCCATCTCCAAATGAATGGCTGGCTAGCTGCTTCCTGTCTTCCACCCCCCCCCCCCCCCCATCTCCTCCTCCTCACTTCCTCCCCTCTCCCCAGGGGAATGAGAAATGCTACTACTTTGGGCTTTTCTTCCATCATCTCCAAGCCACTGGGAATGTGCCCTGGATGAGGCCCTCCTCCTGGAGAAGCTCGCCCTCCCCACCCTCTCTCTGTGGGGCGGGCTCCATTTCCTATAGGTTTACTCATTTTTCTCACTGGTTAGCATGTGGGTGCAGCCCCTTGCGATGAAGGTAGATGAAAGTCCTGTCGACTCCCTGCCCCCCCAGGTAAATACCCCCGTGCCAGCCTGGAGCGTCAGGTGACTTGATTTGGGCTTGCCATTCTAGGCTGTAGCTTTCTTACCAGCAAAATGAGATGGTGCCCAGGTCTGCCTTGAAGCAACCAGGACAGAATCCACACCCTTTCTTTGTCTCGGGAGATCTGAGCGGTCTGCGTGGGGAGGAATGGCTTTACAAATTCTTAATTAGGAGTCCGCGTGGGGCGTGTGAATCAGTGTATGTGTGTACTGGTGTGTGTCACGTGTCGGTGTGTGTGTTGTGTATGGCTGCATGTGTCAAGATGTATATGTGTTATATGTGTACTGGGTGTGCATATCAGGTGATGTGTGTTGGAAGGTCTGCATGTCAGGATCTGTGTGTATTGTGTGTATGTATAGGTGTTGAGTGTGCGTTGGGTAGGTGCATGTGTTGGTGTATGTGTTGGGAGTGTGTTATGCATTGGGAGTATGTGTGTGTGTTGGTGTGTTTATATGGGTTGGGATGTGCGTATGTGGTGTGTGTGTTGGGGTATGTATGTGTGTCTTGATATATATGTTGGGATGTGAATATGTGTTATGTGCTACAAGTGTGTGTATATGTTGATATGTATAAGGTTTATTAAAGAAGCTAGCCGATAAAGGAGAATACCATGCGGTATTCAGGCAGGAGAGAAAAGTGTGTTCCAGAACTGCTGGTCCCAGGCCGAGATGATGCATGGCCGGGAGCGAAGGGGCGACCTACTGCCGGCCAGGCCTTCCCTGGGGCGGGGGCGGGGAGGGGTGGCCAGGTGAGGGGTAGTGGCTGCCTCTCGGATGCCAGTTGCCTAGGTAACACAGGTACTGGGTGGAGACTTTGGACATGGGTCCCTCCGGGCTTACAGTCTGTATGTGTGTGTTGGGATGTGTACACGTGTTGGTGTTGTCAGTGTTGGGGTGTTTGTTGGAATGAGCTTGGGAATGATCTGAGAAGCTGGCTGGGGACCGGGCCCCTGGGAGTGGAGTCCTCTTCACTTGGCCACCCATCCTGCCCCTGTCCTGACACGGCTGGCCGCTTCTCCTCTGCAGGAGCCAGGCCGTGCGCATCCAGGAGGGGCGGTACCGCCATCCCAGCTGCTACGCCTGTGCCGACTGCGGCCTCAACCTGAAGATGCGCGGCCACTTCTGGGTGGGCGACGAGCTGTACTGCGAGAAGCACGCCCGCCAGCGCTACTCCCCGCACGCCGCCCTCAGCTCCCGGGCCTGAGCCCCACCGTGCTGGGCCCGTGGGACGGCCGTGGGGGGGACGATGGTGGGTGGTGGCTCTTACGTGAACTGTGGAGGCCCCGGGCCCCTTGGTCCTCGCTGGGTGAGGCCACAGACTGGGGTGCGGGTCCTGAGAGCGGCCCTGCCCTGCTTGGCCTTTTCTCCTGCGGGACAGGCCTAAGTGGCCACTGCCTTTGCTACCGGTGTGTACAGGGTGGGGCAAGGTGGAAGTATCTAGAAGAAGGGTGGGGCCTTGGCTGATGATAGTCACGGTGCAAACATTCTGACATTTAAGTTCTATAAATATGTATCCATAGACAAAAATCAAGTGTCCCCCCCCCCCCCTTTATTCCTGGGTAGGCGTGGATCCTTGCTGCAGAGTTGGGAGTCTGTGTTGCCTTCCTTCCTGTCTTCCTCCTGTCTCCTCTCCCTCAGTCCTTACTTGCCTGGCGCCCCCTACCGAGCATGCCCCACAACAGAGGCTTGCTTCTTTAGGGTGTTGGGGTGTGTGTGTGTGTGTGTGTGTGTGTGTGTGTGTGTGTGCGCATGTGCACATTTGCTTCCTTAATCATTACTTCTGTAAAGATGCCATTTTCTGGGGATGATTGTCTCACTGGGAGCTGGAAAGGGGCAGGAACAGAGGTCCAAAAGGCCTTGGGACGAAGAGGTTTTGTCATCAGCAAAGAGTGGGCCGTCCTAAGCCCTCCCTCGCCTTGACTTGAATGCCATCAACTCAAATACTGATGTGGTTAGATGAGCTAGATGACCAGGAGAGGGGACCTGGTGATGGTGGTGGTGGTGGTGGGGGGGTGGCAGAGGGGCGTGACTTTGAAACACCTGCCTACATCTGCTTGTTTCTGGTCCCTGGGACACTTGTTGGCTGGCTTCTTTGATTGGAAAATGGGCATAGCCAGTGCCCAGCTTATCTGCTCTGGGCAGGGTGCATTTGTGTGGCAGGGGGCCGGGGATTTCCTCCAGGCCTTGATTTATGGCCCGACTCACCAATTATCAAAAGACATTTCAGAAAGTTCTCCAGGGTGTTGCTGGATGTTCCAGCCCCACCCCCAGACACCAGAGAGAGAGACGGCAACCGCAAGCCTTGCTTCCACAGAGACCAAAGCTGGCAGCCTTTGGGGAAGGAGTCTTTGGCAGTCTGTGTTGCCTCTTCAGACACCTGTGGATATAATTTACACCTTGATATAATTGTCTCACCTCTTGCCTGGATGTCTGCCCGAGGACGGGCCTTTATTTTTTATGGGACAGAAAAATAGCCCGTCTGACTCAGGAGTCTGTGGGGCCGGTCTGCTGGGAAATGGGGTGGCCTCTTTGGCGCCACCTAGTGTCTGGTGTCTCTCATGGCAGGGGAGAGTGCTCAGAAGTGGAATTCTTTCAGTTCACTGGTAAATACTATGCAGTACTTGGGCTTTGGCACAGTAGGAATGCAGACAAATAAAGCACTTCCCCTGCTTTCCTGGAGACAAGGGCAGCTATCAAGCGGATGCGAGTGATGTAACACAGCAGTAAATGCTAAGGGCTATCTTGAAGCACACAGGGAGTCCAGTGAGTCCAAAACAGTGGCCATCTATGGGAAAGTTTGGCCAGAAGAGAAATACTGAGAGGCCAGGTGACTGGCGCTGGATACTTGGCTTGGGGTAGTGGCTACCAGGGATGCTGAGCTCAGACTAAGGGAGGAGCCTTGAATATGGGTGTGGCTTAAACTTTACCTGAAGGTTCTGGGGGCACATTAAAGTGTTACACCAGGAAATGACGGGTTGGGAAGAGTAGATGTAAGTATTGCTATAGTTAGATCTCCACCTGTAACAAACTGTGTTTGCCAATGGTGTCACGGGAGTGTCCAGGAAGAGAACAAATGGGGACTGAGGACAACTGGAAAACGAACACGCCAGTGGGCTTGTGGATGTTGCTGGAAGGCTGAATGGATCCCAGCCAACATTCGTCATGGCCCTTGTTTGTTGTGTGTAACAGCTGGCTGCTATCCTAAGGTATTGCTCCTAAGTTCTCTGTGCCCCCCAGCCAGCCCAGGCTTGAGAGTGTATCCTTCTGGAAGATGGAGTCATTAGTCCAATCAGTGTGTCAGGACACAGGGTAGGGCGAGGCTCTGACCCTTTACCCCTGACCTTATCACCACCCCAAGCCAGGCAGCCATGAACACTGACCCGCTCTCACCCACACTGCCCATCTGTGCCACTGTACTTTGTACTTTTTGCATTTGGGAAAGTAAGCTCAGAAATGACAGATTAGACCTAGTGGCCAAGAGAGCATCTAATAGCGCCCCCTGTGGACAGAGTTGGAAAAGTGACATTTTCCCAGATACACAGCTAGGTAACAATAAAGGCTATTAACCTGCCAGGACAACTTTGGATGAACTGAGGATACTGAAGATGCTCGCACTGCATTCTCACAGCTCTAAGATAAGCACTGTATCATCCTTGGTCTACAGTCGAAGAAACAGAGGTGGCTAAGTTACTGGTCCGAGGTCTCCTGGTTAGAAGGGGAAGGGCCCTGGAATGGAATCAAAGCTGGCCTCCAGATCCCTGGCTTCCCCTTCCCCAGGGGCAAGGCCATGGACAGGCAGCTGGGCAGATGACCCTGCTTGGGCCATCTTCTGGCCCAGGTCATCTTCCAGCATGGGGCAGAGGGGCGTGATTTCCTTTGTGGAAGAGGCAGGAAAAAGAGATGGCAGAGGTAGTGACTGGTCAAGGCAGGGCCTTCTGATCCGTGAAGGACCGGTGGGGCTCTGGGCCGGTCAGTCAGTCCATCAGAAGATAAAGAGAAGTAAGTGACCAGTCAGTCCCCATGGGGGCTCTGGCTGCCCAGATCTGGCTTGGTTGGAGGGGAAGATGGTGGCTGTGTGTGGGTTCTTTGAGCCACACACAAAGCCTTGTGCTGAGGCACTACATTCCTACTGCCTGGGCTTCCTGTTTTCAGATGCATTCCAGCCCCAGAGTCACCGCGGAGACTGTTTGGAATCCGGCCCCACATTCTCTAAATTCAGGGTGGTTCTGAGCAAAGGCTTCCTCCCTTTACCTCCCCCATCCTCTTGCCCACGAGGAAGTCACCTGGCAGGCTCAGGCAGGGCCTGGGGTGTTTGCCATCCCACCTCTTCTTGGACCTGGGGAAGGCAGTTCTGCCAGGCCCAGCCCCTTGTTTCTCTCTCTCTGTATTTGGAGGAGAGGGCTGGGCCATGGCTGTCTAGAAGGAGGGCAGGACAGCCAGAGACGTATGGCTAGAAGGGAAGGGCTCCCATTTACATGGCTATGGACCTCAGTTTCCCGATTTTATAAAAAGAACCTAACATGGTCTAAGTAATTTATTTGTGTGTGAAAATAGAACAGTAAAGCCCACTGAAATAGTTTTAAGGAAAGAGAAGTAGGAAAAGTGATAGTGATAGAGTGAGATATATAGTATACAAGTCTGGAAAAGGCATGACACCCCCCCACCCCCCTCTCCAACTAAGAAACTTCAGGCCTGCAATCCTAGCTACTGGGGAGGCTGAAGTCTGAGGAATGTGGTTTGAAGCCAGCCAGGGTCACAAGACTCTCATCTCCAATCAACGGCCAAAAGCCCCAAGTGGAGCTGTGATAGAGTCACAGCCTTGGCCTTAAAAGCTAAGTGACAGCGCCTAGGTCCTGAGCTCGAGCCTCAGTACCCGCGCACCAAAAAGATCCAACTAAGCTCCCTACCCCAATCGGAAAAGCGAGTCGTTGGTGGCTCCGAGTGGAGGGTGTTTGAGGAGCCATTTCCTCCAGGGGCTCGGTCTTTAACCCTGCTTCCTTCAGGGTCCACGGTGTACAGTCGTGTGCCTCTCGGGGACGAGGGTCCCCGCTGGCCCCGGCCTCTGAGGGGGGGCCCTCCTAGAAGCCGCCTGTTGCCAGCCTCCGGAGCTTCTGCTAGGAAGGTGGGGTGGGCCGGATCTTCGCGGGCAGGGGACGGTGGGCCCCGGGTATCCTGGCTGCCGGCTCGCCTGTGGCCCAAGGGCCTGAGACGCCGCCGCTCCCCGGCGGTCTGGGCCGGCGGGGGGTTCGGATGCAGCCCGGGACCCCGCACCCGGCGCTGGCTGTGGAGTTCCTGGTGCACGGCACCATTCCCAACCCCCCCCCCCCCCAGGGCCGCCAGACTCGGGACAAACAGAGGGGCCCGGCCCCCAAGCCACACAGCTGGGAGCCGGACGCCGGGTCCCGGTCGGCGCCCTTCCATCTGCCAGCACGTGGGGCTCCATTTCCTTCCGGGCTCCCGATCGGTCCCCCAACCTCCCCACCCCGCCCCGCCCCCAGCGGCGGCGGGCTCCGCGCGCGCGGGCCACAGGAAGACCCCGGGCGCGCGACCGCCGGGCTCCGCGGGCGTGGCCGCGCCCCTCCCCAGCCCCGCAGACCCGATCCCAACCCGGCTCCAGCCCGGGCGTGGCCGCGCCCCCTCCCCAGCCCCGCAGACCCCGATCCCATTCCGGCTCCAGCCCGGGCGTGGCCGCGCCCCCTCCCCAGCCCCGCAGACCCCGATCCCATTCCGGCTCCAGCCCGGGCGTGGCCGCGCCCCTCCCCAGCCCCGCAGACCCCGATCCCAACCCGGCTCCAGCCCGGGCGTGGCCGCGCCCCCTCCCCAGCCCCGCAGACCCCGATCCCATCCCGGCTCCAGCCCGGGCGTGGCCGCGCCCCCTCCCCAGCCCCGCAGACCCCGATCCCATCCCGGCTCCCAACCCGGCTCCAGCCCGGGCGTGGCCTCGCCCCCTCCCCAGCCCCGCAGACCCCGATCCCATCCCGGCTCCCAACTCGGCTCCAGCACGGGCGTGGCCGCGCCCCCTCCCCTGCCCCGCAGACCGCGATCCCATCCCGGCTCCCAACCCGGGCGTGGCAGCGCCCCCTCCCCAGCCCCGCAGACCCGATCCCAACCCGGCTCCAGCCCGGGCGTGGCCTCGCCTCCTCTCCTGCCCCGCAGACCCGATCCCAACTCGGCTCCAGCCCGGGCGTGGCCTCGCCCCCCTCCCCAGCCCCGCAGACCCGGATCCCGGCTCCAGCCCGGACTGGGGGGGGTGGGAGGGCTCACACCAGGGCAGGGGGTCCCCCAGCCCGCCCCAACACCTGCGCGCCCGCCCCGCCCCCCGCGGGGAGGGTCCGGACCGCGCCCGTCCGGCCGGGCGGGGCGGCGAGGGCGGAGCGCGGCCCGGGAACGCGGCCGGGGAGCGCGGAGCGGGGAGCGCGGCCCGGAGCGGGGCTCGCGCGGGCCGCCTGCGGGCGGACAGCGCGCCATGCTGGGCCGGCGGCGCGTCTTCGCGGTGGAGCCGCTCGGCGGCCGGGGTGAGTCGCCTGCCGCCCGGGAGCCTCGGCCCGCGCGCCCCGCCGCCGCGCTCCGGAGGAGCCCGCGCTGGGCATGGCCGTCAGCTCCCCGCCCCTCCGTCCGAATCCGTGTCCCCGAGCCTCCCGGGCCTCGGAAGTCCGACCCCGCCAGCCCGCCCACCCCGCAGCCCCGAGAAGCCTCCGGGTGGCGGCGAACCCCCGTCCTGGAGGTTTCCTGGCTCGCTTCCTGGTCCCCGACCTGGGCTGCCTGGGGGGGAACTAAATGCCAGTCCCCAGCGGGCCTGGCACGAGGGTTCTGTAGATGGGTGCTCGCGGAAACTTCATTTTCCCCTCTCACACTTTGCTGCCTGGTGAGCATTTCTTGCTTTCCAAGGCAAAGCCCCGCGCGGCTACAGCGGCCGTTGTTTTTACCCGCCCCCCCCCCCCCCCGCACGCCCGGAGACCGCATCTTGCACTCCGAGGGCCTCCGGGGAGCCGTGTGCGGACCCCGCGCCTCGTGCGCTGCGCTCTCCCGCTCTGGGAGACCCCGGAGAGCGGAAGGGTGGGGAGCCCGAGGCGCTCGGCCTTAGGCCTTGGAGGTCCCAGGCTGGCCCTAGTGGAGGCCAACCTGGGTGCAGGTGGGCGGGGCCTCCACAGACCAAAGTGGGGGTTCCTTCTTGCTGACAACTGCTGCTAGAAGGGAACACCTTCCAGACATCTCCCAAGCGGAGCTGGAGCCCCCATCTTGGTCAGGGCTGTGGTTAGCACCAGTCCTTCCTTTCCTGGCCTGGGCTGCGCCTCCTCGGGAATGCCCCCAGCGGTCGGGAAGGGCGGGGGCGAGCCGGGCGCCCTGCCCCGCCTCATCCTGCCTCTCCTTGCAGATGGGGCCATCGAGGACCTGGCCCATGGCTGTGTAGTGCCGGGAGCCACCAGCGTCTACCGACGGATCCCGGATGCCACTTGGGGTGGCTCGTTGGATTCCTGGAGGGGAGAGGGCAGGCTGAGAGGTCGCAGGAGGCCCGCCCCGCTCCTCAAACTGGCCTCCCGAGACTCAGGGGTTGAGATGGTGGTTGGGGACAGCCCCTTGGCCGCCTTTCCAGGACTTTCTCTGGAGTCTCTGCATCTTGAGCCCATGGAGAGCTCTGAGCCTGCTGCCCAGCGAGACCGGCTGCTGGCCAGCCACAAGCTGGAGCGGGCGCTGGAGCGAGCCCGCGGGGGCCCCGGGGTGCCTGGCCAGCGCTGTTCCCGGAGGTCACCTCCCCAGCCTGAGCGGGGAGCACCTGCTTTTGCCACCCAACAAGAGCCCACGGAGGCAGAAACCAAGCTGGAGGCAGGTGTGGAAGAAGCAGAGCTGGTGAGTGGCAGGCTTGGCTGGGTGCAGAGGGGGAGGAGGTGGCCCTGTGATGGGGTTCTTGGAGACTCCCCGCCCCCTTCTCCTGTTCCCTGGAGCTCTCTCGGGGTGGGGCGTTCCTTGCCCCCTAATTGATGGTTGTGTCACTGCTTCTTGCTTCACCCCACTCGTAGCTGTGTGTAGCCGCCCCCACACAGGAGGTGGGCAGGTACGGGTCCCCTGCCCTGCTGGGCACTGGGGAAGCCGTATGGACGTGAACTCCTTGGATTGCCTGGCTGCCCAGGGTGGGAGGCTGATTGGTGGGCTCTAGATGCCTCCCCTACCTTACTGTGTCCCGCAGGAGGGTGGCATGGGACCCGAAGCCTGGGCCCGCCTCCCGGGGAAGGGTCTTCGCTATCTGGAGCATCTGTGCCTCGTGCTGGAGCAGATGGCAAGACTTCAGCAGCTCTACCTGCAGCTGCACTCCCAGGGGTCCCCCGAGGTGAGCGGGTCTCAAGGCAGAGTGGCCACATGGGTGGACAGGGAAGGGGCAGGACCCCTGGATTGTGATTGCCTTCAGAGGCCCTGAGCGCGCCATCTTTCCTGTCCCAGGATCCTGAGGAGGAGGAGGAGGAGGAGGCAGCCGGCCTGGCTCACTCATCTTCCCTTTCCACTGCCCCTGACAGTGGGGTACAGGGGCTAGAGGAACTGCTAAGCCAGACGAAGGAGGCAGGTGAGGGGCATTGTGTCTCCCTGTGTCTGCTTGTTCAGGGGCCTATCGGGAGACCCCCCCCCCCCAGCTATAGTTCAGTGGGGGTGGCTCCCTGACTCTGGTCCTGGGTATGGGGCTCTCTTTCTGAAGGAACAGAGGCAATTTCAGCTCCAAAGCTGGAGATGCTCAGCCCCAGCCTTCCCAGGCTGTCAGAGGCCCCCGTGGAATCAGCTCGCACCTTCCCACCCTCCCGCAGACACAAGGTAATGATCAGCGATGGGTGGAGGTGATGGGACGGTCGGGATGTGTGGGAATCCCAAAGGTAGGAAATTTTAGGCAAGTGACAGGAATTTCTGTTTGGAGGAAATGATGTGTCCTGGTTATGGTGACAGCTCTCCCTGGGAGCTTCATCTCTATCTATCTGGTGGAGTTCTGTGGTGACCTATTGCCCTCTGGTCATCAGGATCTCTCCCACTGGGACAAGGTCAAGGTCTTGCTCAATCGGATCCGCTGGCGAAGCGCTAGACACCCTGAGCCCCCTGTCCCTCCTGATGGTTCTGGTCCCAGGTGAGTCCTGTGCTTGCTCCCCGTCAGAGCAGGAGGAGGGGACTAAAAAAAGACCAGGATGCTGAGCTTCTCCTGCTGGTTGTTGTTGTGTGAGTGTGTGTGCGTGTGTGCACTGGTACCATTAAACTCAGGGCTTTGTACTTTTGCCCAGCTTTCTTGTTTAGGGCTAGGACTTCACAGTGGAACCACACTTCCGCTCCACAAGTGGAGTCTCACGGGCTGCCCAGGCCGGCAGGTCCCAGCCTCCTGATGAGCTGGGATTACAAGCAGGGACTACGGGTGCCTGGCTAGTTGGTGTCTTTGTCTCTGTGCAATCTGAGAGACATAGACACTGTTTTACGGGTGCTGGAAGGAGCAGAAAATTAAAATGGACCAGTTACAGGTTATGAGGCTGGGGACTAGGCAGGGTTGGGGGGGCAGTAGCTTTCCCAAAGCTATAGTATAAGTTAGGGATAGAACCAGGACCATATGAAGGGAAATAGCTCCATTGAAGCCCAGTAATCCTTTCCCCCTTGATACTGAAATTTAGGCCATTTTCTGGGTTTATGGGGAGAGCAAATTAGAGACACACCTAAAGTATTTCACGGTGGACAAAGTCTGTCATGTGTGGGAACCATACTGATTTTTCCAAGGAGAAGCAGCACCAATTTAATATCTCTAGCTTCTTCATAGAGTGTTACTCCATGGATTTCGGGGCTGTTTTATCTTTTTCTTTTCCACAGAATTGAGCCCAAGGATCTCTCTGAAATGCCTCCATGCTGCCCCCACCAAAAGACCTTTATGCCATCATTAATGATTAAGAAGTCACGAGCAAAAAATCTTTCTGTTTGCTGAGAACTCTTGGGGCGTCTGGTGGTCCTGAATGCAAGAAATTTGCTATGAGTCTTCTGTGCCAAGTTGCCTTGTGGCTGCTTCTTCATACTGCCAAGAACAGTTATAAATGCTTGCCCCTCTATTAGTAAGGGCCAAATTTCTCTCTTCTGAGCAGCTTCACAGAGGAGCCCTGGTTGTCCAAGAAGCCCCAAGGCTTGCCAGCCCCAGGCCCCCTCCTCCTTTCCGGAAGTTCAGAAGACATGAACTAATGTATCAGGAGTCCATAAATTATGTATGGCATGGTGATCTGTATGTGCCCTTCGTATTGCAGATGTGTGTTTATGCATAATGTATGTACATCCTTGTGGACCGTTATTGTCAGTTGGCTGGAATCATCCTATAACGTGTCAGTCTTCTAGGGAAGTAACTGGAAGGATGGAGCTGACCTTCATTTCACATTGGCCAGTGACTGATCTGGATTTCTGCCTTCCTCTTCATCCCTGAATTGGCAGCCCTCAAACATGGAACTGTGCTGTTTTAGCTGCCTCCCTGTTGAACCTTGGCCCTTGGAGAGGAGCAGGGGCTTGTGGGGGACCACAGAATAACTTTGAAGGTCAATTCGAAGCCCCTCTCCATACTAGCTTTTCCATGTCAGAGCTGAACGAACCCAGACATGTACACTCGCTTTTTAGACCATGTCAAACAAAACAAAACAATCTCTTAACTTCTGAGCCACAGCTTCCTACTTGGGATTAAAACTGCCTGTCCTACCTACCTCACAAGCTTGTTAGGAGGATAAAGTGACACTGAACTCTCCAAGTGTGCTGTGAATGTTGAGTGACCAGGGAAGGGGAAGGGGAGGGCGAAGAGGGGAGGTGCTGGGGCAGGCCGCACTGGAGGCAGGGAGGGGCTAGGGAAGGTCAGTTGAGGGCTGGGGTTATTGATAACGGGCATTAAGACGGCAAGACATTGACCAAGCAGCCCCATTGAGGTCTTTGCAGGTGTCATATTTGAGGATTAGGGCAGGGATCCTGCCCCACTGACTCCCCAGGGCTGCCGTGGGGTGCGTGCAGTCAATGGAGGGGGCCCCGTAGGGATCCCGGGTTTGAGTCACAAGAATGGCTCCCCGAGGTTCCACCTGTCAGACACCCTCCTCCAGCCGGGGGGAGCGGCCCCGAGGGCTCGCAGGGGTGCGGCGGGAGCGGGCGCGGCGGGACCCTCGGATTGGGGTTGTGTGTGCAGGGGGGGGGCGCTCCGCCTGCAGCCCACTCCCGGCCGGGAACCAATGCTCGGCGGCGGCCCGCTTTCCGGGGGGGACGCGTAAGCCGGGGACACCCGCGGAGCGCAGGCCGGACGCGAGCAGGCGCACTTCCGCTCCCGGTGGCCGCGGGGTGGCTGGCGGGCCCGGGGTGGGGGGGGGCCGGGGGGGGGGGAAAGGGAAGGGAGATGTCGGCGGAGCCGAGGGAGGGACCATATCCGGGAGAGTGGCAGCTTCCGACCAGTGGTCGCGCTTCCGGAGAGGCGTTTCCGGTGGTGGCGGCAGCCGCGGCTGTGGTGGTTCCGGGTGTCTTTGTCCCCCCGGTGTCGCGGCCCTGGCCCGCAGGTGCGTGGGGGGGCTGCCCGTCACCCCTCTGCCTTCTCGCCTGGTCCCCCCGGTCGAGGTGCCGCGGGGGCCCGGCGAGGAAGATGCACGGGCCGCGGCGGGGGCCGAGCCCCTCCGGACCTCGGGCTCCGTCTCCCTGGCAACGGCCTGGTCCCCGGGGGCGGGCGGGCGGGCGGGCGGGAGGAGGAGGAGGAGAAAGGCGCGCCTGGCTCCCGCCCGGTGGCCGGCGCCGGAGGCCGGCGGGCGGGCGGGCGGGCGGGGCCGGGGAGGGGGGCCGCGGCGCGCCGGCCGCTCGGTCCCGGCCGGGCCCCTGCGCGGAGCGGTGAGCCGGGCTCCCCGGGGGAGACGGCCCGCGCCTCCCCGCCCGCCCCTCCATGTTGTCGGGCGCTGCGCGGAGCGTCCCGGTGGAGGCTTCCGAATGAATGGAGGTCGTCCGAGCTCCCTCCGGCCCCGCTCCCTCGCCGCCCCGCCACCCGCCCTGCGGAGGGTGGCTGCTAAGTTTTGCGGGAGACGCGGGGTGTGAGCGAGTCCCCGTCGGTCACCATGGGGTGGTGTGGCCCGGGGCGAGTCTTAGCTCCGTTTTCCTTTTCTGCCGAACACCCACCGCCACTGCCAGGCTGTTGTGAGGGAAAACGGAAGTAATGTCAATTTCCTGTTTCATTTCTCCCTCTCTGGCTTCTGAACCGTTCACCTTTCTGTTCGTGCTCAGCACCCACTTCCCTTTAGAGCCCTGCTTCCTTAAGAAAGCCTCCACCTGGCTGGAGAGGTGAATGAAAATCTTCCATACGAACTGCTAACGTATTTCTGTCTTGATTGAAGGCTTTTCCCCCCACGAGGCTGAAAGCGGACAGCATTCCCGATGTCCCAGTTTAAGCGCCAACGGATCAACCCGCTTCCCGGGGGCCGCAACTTCTCAGGTGATCACGCTTCTCCTTATGTACTGGGAAATAAGTGCTCTGGAGTGAAGTCTCCAGAAACACGGCTCTAGACGTTTCCCTGGTGGAGAGCAGTTTGCGGCTGATGTGCACCTGTTCCTTAGGAGATGACATGAAGCCCCGAAGAGGGTTTTGCCCCATCCTCCGGCTGCCTTAGAGCTTAATGTGGCAGGTGCAGTTTCTGTAGATTTCTCTGTCCTCATAGGCACAAACTCTACATCTCTTCTGGGCCCTCCTCCTGGTTTGCTTACTCCTCCTATGGCTACAGACCTGTCCCAAAATGCCAGACACCTTCAGGTAGGTTGGCATCCTCTGGTGAGTTTTCCCCTTGGCACTACACTGGCATGTTTGGCACACATTTGTAGTCTTAGTAGTCAGCGCCTTGGACTCCTGGTGGGCCCGTATGGTAGTGGCTGGATACCCTCAGGCTGGGGAGACTTAATTTCTGACTCCAGGGGGACCTTTGGGTGCATTTTGGGATTAAAGAACTGGAGACAACACTTGTGAGCCAAGAATCATTGGCCTATGCTCCCTCATTATAGGTTGTGCCCACGCTGTGCTTCCTTCTGTGTGAATCTTGATGCTCTGAGCTGGGGCTCTTTGGATAGAGTTAAGGTCCTGGTGGCAGGATGTAATTTTTTTCTTTTTGGCCAGTTCTGGGGCTTGAACTCAGGGCCTGAGCACTGTCTCTGGCTTCTTTTTGCCCAAGGCTAGCACTCTACCACTTGAGCCACAACACCATTTCTGGCTTTTTGTATATATGTGGTGCTGAAGAAGCAAACCCAGGGCTTCATGCGTGCTAGGCAGGCACTCTGCCACTAGGCCATGTTCCCAGCCCGGGTTGTCATTTTGTTCAGATTACTCCCCATTATGTTTTAAAAATTATTTTACTTTTATTACTTATTTATTTATTTACTTATTGTGCCAGTCCTGGGTCTTGAACTCAGGTCCTAGGCACTCCCCCTGAGCTTTTTTGGTTGTAGTTCAAGTTTGGTACTCCACCACTTGAGCCATAGCTCCACTCTTGGTAGTTAATTGGAGATAAGAGTCTTGTGAACTTTTTTTGTCTGGGCTGGCTTCAAGCTGTGATCTCCAGATCTCAGCTTCCTGAGTAGCTAGGATTATAGCAAAAGCCACAGGTGCCCAGTTTATTTTTTATTGTTTTAAGTAGTTGTACAAAGGGGTTTCAGTTCAATAAGTCAAACTATGAGTACAATGCATTTTGATCAATGTCACTCTGTCTTTCTCTTCCATCTTTCCCAATCCCATCCCTACCCTCAAGTTATATAGTTCAACTTATTACAGTATGTACATTGAATCTGTGCTACCTATTGCTCTTAACCTTGCCCTCTTCTCTTGCAGGGTGGAGAGAAGCAGCGGGTCTTCACTGGCATTGTTACCAGCTTGCATGACTACTTTGGGGTGGTAGATGAAGAAGTCTTTTTTCAGCTAAGGTCAGCTTGAGACTAGACCCTGTGGGACATGCTTCTGGGCTCAGTTTTGTCTCCCTGTGGGTGGGGCAGCCCCCCCCCCCCGCCAAAGTCACCCCCTCTCTCTAAAGTCATTGTTTTGCTGTGTCTCTAAAGTCAGTGTTTTGCTGTGTTCGCTCAGGGTTTGGGAAGTCTTGATGGGAAGGGCCTCAGGGGCAGTCAGGGTGGCTTGTTGAGGGAACCTCTCCTGATGGAGCCTCCTGGTTTGTGTGCTCGCAGCGTGGTGAAGGGCCGACTGCCCCAGCTGGGTGAGAAGGTGCTTGTGAAGGCCGCGTACAACCCCGGCCAGGCAGTGCCCTGGAATGCCGTGAAGGTGCAAACGCTCTCCAACCAGGTATTAACCTGTCATTGGGAAGGTGGGGGGCTGAGGGGGGCAGGGGTTCAGTGACCTGGCCAAGAACCTTACTTTTGTCCTGGAGGTGGGACTGTACCCACAAGGATGAATGTGTCAACTGGGATTCCCTGAATTCCTTGGCTTCTGTCTCCCAGCCCTTACTGAAGTCCCCAGCACCTCCTCTTCTGCATGTGGCAGCTCTGGGCCAGAAGCAAGGAATCCTGGGAGCTCAGCCCCAGTTGATCTTCCAGCCTCACCGGATCCCCCCACTTTTCCCTCAGAAGCGTGAGTGTACATCAGGGTGTGGTTGTATGGGGCGCTCGGGATGAATGGGTTTGTGATGCCCGGGGTGCCGCTGTCAGGACCGAAGTGGGTCCTTGGCGCCATGGAAGAAAGGGAGCGCACGTGGAGCTACTGGCCATTTCCCCTCTGCAGCTCTGAGTCTCTTCCAAACATCCCACACCCTTCACTTGAGCCACTTGAACAGATTTCCAGCGCGGGGCCCTCATGGACGACTGGACCAGGGCCGAAGGTAAGAGGATGGTCACACGGGACATGTCTGATTACGTTTCTCTTTAGGAGCAGGGTTTCCTCCTCCCCCCCCCCCCCCCCCGCCCACCGCCTTTCTTTTTTTGCCACCTGTTGATGCTAGCATTCACTTTGTGCAGTTAGAGCCTAGTCCCTTTTCTCTCAGACAGATTGAAATGTGCATGAAGTATCGGGACTTCCTGTACTGGCTCGGCAGAGAAGAGATTTGATAGAGTTTTATATTAAAATAGTTATTTTTACTTATACTGGGATTTGAACTCAGGGTGTTACCTTGGCTCAGTTTGTTTGGCTCCTTGGCTTACTTCCTTGGCTTGTTAGTGGTCTGCCATTTGAGCCCCCGTTCCAGCCCACTGTTTTTGTTGGTCTTGTGGGCTTTTCTGCCCAGGCTGGCGTTTTGAACTGCGGTCCTCCTGACTAGCTTGGATTATAGGTGTGAGCCACCATCACCCCGCTGTTTCTTTACTTTTTTTTTTTTTTTTATTTGCAGTTAGTAGTAGGGTTTGAACTCAGAGCCTCACACAAAAATGCTACCACTTGAGCCACTCTTTTTTTTGCTTTCCTTATTTATTTTTGCCAGTTCTGGGGCTTGAACTCAGGGCCTGAGCACTGTCCCTGGCTTCTTTTTGCTCAAGGCTAGCACTCTGCCACTTGAGCCACAGCGCCACTTCCAGCCTTTTCTGTTTATGTGGTGCTGAGGAATCGAACCCAGGGGTTCATGCATGTTAGGTAAGCACTCTACCACTAAGCCACATGCCCAGCCCTGCTTTCCTTATTGGAGAACAGGATGTCACATGTTTGTCCTCTTATTTACTCATCCACAGAGCTTCTATGTCAGGTTCACCACACCCAGCTTTACTGGCTGAGACGTGGTTCTCACTAACTTTTTGTCTGGGTGACCCTCCTGGTCTCTGCCTCTTGAGCAGCTGGATTATAGGCAGTCTCGATAAAATTCATATTTTAACATGCCACATTGAAAGACTTAGTGAGATCTTGTTTTTTTTTCCTGTTTGTTTTCCTTTTCTGGTTTTGTGGCTTGACCTCAAGCCTGGTAATCTTGCTTGACTTGTGTGCTGGTGGGTAGTACTCTACCACTTGAGCCATGTCTCCAGCCTGGCTTTTTGCTGTTATTTGGAGATGGAGATTCTCAGACTTTTATGCCTGAGCTGTCTTTGAACCTCCATCCCCTGACTTAATAGCTGGTATTACTAGTGTGAGCCACTGAGTATCCAGCTGAGAAACATTTAAAATATGCAATTACCCTTTATTTTTAGTCCCTAGGATTGAGTTACACGAATTGTTGTGTGATAATAGTAGTGTGTTAAAAAAAAATGAAGCATTTGAGATATATAGCAAGTTTAGAATATGCTTCTTTGTATACACCATTTCCAGAGGTGTGGCATTACAATGTCTATGTCTCCTCTGCCCAGAAATCTGTCTTTGTCCCTTGAGCGTGCAGATAGTGTTCTTGGCCTTGTGTGGAGTAGTAAGCACAGTTGGTTTCATGATCCTTTGTCACGTGTGAACATTGGAGCATGCTGCCTGTGCCTTCGCAGGGTTACAGGTCCCTTTTCTTGCCTATTGTTCCGGAGATACTTTGCCTTTGAAAAAAAAAAAAAAAAGAAACTGAGATTTGCACTCAGGGCTTTGTCTGAACTTCGTTTATCTTAGGCTTCCTGCTGTTGGATCACAGGTGTGCATCGTTGAGTTTACCTTCCCTCCAGAAATGGAGTCTTGTGGACTTTTCTGCGTAGGCTGGTCTGGAGCAGCAGTGCTACCAATCTGAGCCTCCTCCGTAACTTAGGATGCTAGGGGTGTGGCACTGTGCCTAGTTATGGGTTAAGAGGCGTTGGAGGGACTTTTCTGCCCAGGCTGGCCTTCAGATCTCAGCTTTCCAAGCAGCTAGGATTATAGGTGTGAGCTATTGGTGTGGGGACTGCTCTCTCTGCTCCGGCTCAAGTGCTCACTTCTTTCTCTCTTATTATCCTCTCATCGCCTTCTCCCCCGACCCTCGGCCTGCAGGTTTTGTCGGGGTGAGACGTGGGGATGTCTCCGTCCTGGCGGGCGCGCGACCCGCGTGGTAATGTGACCGCTATCCTACTCTGGAAGCAACGGACATAGACCACGGGTTAGCCTCTGAGAGCGAACTAACTTTATTGAGAGAGGGGCAAGGGTAGATGATCGGGGGAAAGGGGGTTGGCCAGGATTCCCATAGGCCACGAGCTGTCAGGTGACCTCCAAGGGGCTGGTCACTTGACCTCCAAGGGGCTATGTCACTTGACCTCCAAGGGGCTATGTCACTTGACCTCCAAGGCGGGGCTGGCTGCCAGCTAGGTCGGGGGTCTCTTATCGGACCGGTTTCTCCAGATTCCAATGTAGGGAGGATGGAAAGGCCGCATTCCCCAGCTGGGGGAGGTGCCTCAGGCCCCTTCCATCTAGGGGGGAAGATGGACCCCAACATCTGCCTCTTTTATATTTTTTTTTTTTCGAACAGCAGGAGGCGCCCTACTCGAGAGCGCGCCATGTCTTAGGTTGCCCCCCCCCAAGGGGAGTCTTACCCGTCTTGGGCTAACGCCCTAGCTCTTCAGGCTGACCTTCCTGCCGGGCTGGCGGGCCCGATGAGAGGCCTTGGGGAGAGTAGGATTGGCACTCGAAAGAGAGCCTGATAATTTTTTTTTTCCGGTGCCGGCGGACCTTACTGAGCAGCAGGGCCTAGGGTTCGAGTGACGAGCCTCCTGGGGTTCTTATATGGCTAAAAGGCTAAAGGCCACTTGGTACCTAGACAGCTCTGGCCCATCGCTTACAACAAGAGACTCAATGTAAATATAAGGTAAATGGGAGCATAAAGCAGACATAAGCATGAGCAATCGTAATACAAGGCAAATGCAAACATGAGCAACTGTAACACATGAGCAATTGTAACACATGAGTAATTACAACAAGGCACAAGGCAATGGAGTGTCTCTTATCGGGGTCAGTCCACGGAAAACAGGAATTCTGGTCCAGTCTGGTGTCGCTCGAGGTAGCACAGGTGGCTCTTCCTTCCCCCGCTGGTGAGGTAGAGGGGCAGGTTCAGGTCCTGGTGATGTGGCAGCCAGGATGCTGGTAACTTAACAACTGAGGTTAGTAAAACACTTCATAATAAACATTGCAGCAAGGTGCCAATACCTTACTTATTATAAACATTTATAATAAAACATTAAAGTGTCCAAGTCCTTTAGCTCCTATTTCCCTCCAATGGGGACCCCTGAGATAAGCAGCAAAGGGGGGAGCGAAAGAGAGGGACAACCGTGCAAAATTTCCCTTTGGTCCTTGTGCAAGGCTGTGGGTCAGGCTGCCACAGCAAACGGTACTCCAAAGGGCGTCAGGCAGGGTCCAGGGAAGAAACAGGGCCGACACTGGGTCCAGGTCCATCGCTGGTGCAGGCAGGCTTTCCCGTTTCTCCTTAGAAAATTCCACCTCGGTCTTTGCTTTCCTGAGAGGAAACAAGGGGAGACATCCCTCAAGGGCAGGTGCCCTTGGGTGGTCATTCTGTTGGACAATATTTTACATCTCTAGCTGGTATCCAGATTGGATTCGGTTCCCCAGTAGGGAAGACGCAGGCGAATCCCCTTCCTGCACTGATAATTGGGTCGGGTCCACGCCACGCCCCTGTCAGAGAATCCTTCCACCGGGCCTCCACTTTTAAGTAGGGTGTTTGGCTTGACCAGTGTCTCTGGAAAGCTGACAGAGGTTGGTCCTTAGAGAAATTTAAAATATTCAATGTAAACATCGCTGTCCTCAGCTGGTCCTGGGGGCTTCCCCCCCCTTTTTGTTTTAATAATTGATCCTTCAGGGTCCTATTATGCCTCTCAATTATGGCTTGACCCTTTGGGTTATAAGGTATTCCAGTGGTATGTTTAATATTCCACATTTGGAAAAATGCCTGTAAAGGCTTACTGGTGAAACAAGGTCCATTATCTGTTTTAACCTGTAAAGGCAGTCCTAGGATAGCAAAACATTGTAAGAAGTGGCTTTCAGCATGCCGTGCTCTTTCACCGGTATGCAGAGAGGCCCAACATGCACCGGAGCAGGTGTCAATAGACATAAATATATATTTTAGCCTTCCAAAGGGGGCGTAATGGGTCACATCAGTTTGCCAAATTAAGTTGGGTCTTAAACCTCTTGAATTTACACCTGGAGATTGTAAGGGAGGGACTTGCACGAAAGGCATACATGATTTGCAAGTCCTTATAATCTTTTTTAAGTCTTTTATAGGAATTGAAGGAAATCTCTGATGTAACCCTCTCCAATTTAAGTGAGTACGCTCATGAAGCCCTTTGGCCATTTGGAGGTTTTGAGGTTGTACAATGGCTAGAGCTATGATGGTTCCATCCGTGGCCAGCTGGTCGGCCCTACGATTACCTTGTGCCAGGTCCCCAGGCAGTCCTTGGTGTCCACGAAGGTGCTGTAAAAAAATAGGCTCACTCCGCTCTTTTAACAGAGACCTGACTTGGATCATCAGAGGAGTGATTGGGTTTCCATCCAACTTGATATGTGAACATACCAGGTTGGGTAGCAAGTTAACCACATATAGACTATCAGAGAACAAGTTCATTGGCTGTTTAACATGGGTCAGTGCCAAGGCGACTGCATACAGCTCTTTAAACTGTGCAGAGCCAGTGACGGCTTCAAAGTAATGGGTGTTATCTTTCCCACCGGCAGGGGGCGAGGCGGAGCGCACCACTACGGCAGAGCCGGCTCGCCCACCATCTGTAAAGACATTGGCAGCCTTGACAAGAGGCTTGGTAGAGAAAAGCACAGGGGGTGTCCATTGTAGCCTGGAAAATGAGGTCACCCATCTTGAAGTGCCATAGTGGCAATCTATCTTACCCATAAAGCCCTCCAGGGCACTAGCCACACGTGAATTATTTCTCCTGACCCATTCAAAATCTGACAACCGGTAGGGAATAGTTAGCACGTCAGGATCTCTTCCATAATGTCTCAGGGAAGTATCCCTGCCCTTAATTACCAAGTCAGCTAGCTGGTCCAGCTGGGAATAAACTCTGGGAGCTCCTCCCACTGATGCGTGCACCCACTGAAGGGGCTCGCCTGATTGCGTGATTGCAGCTGAAGAGAGTTCGGATCCAGGGAGGATCCAAAGGCAAAGTGGGCTCTTAGGCTTGTAGCGTGCCAGCTGTGCCTTATTTAAGGCCAATTGGATTTTCTGGAAGGCTGTTTGGAGTGATGGAGTTATTGTAATAACATCAGTGGGCGCTTTGCCCTTCAAAGAGTCATGGAGTGGTAACAGCTCCTCTGTAGGCAGTTGAAGCCAGGATCTTAGCCAATTAATTTCACCTAACAGTCTTTGCATCTCCACCAGAGTATAAGTTGCCTGGAAGGATAACTGGGGCTTGAGTGGGCATACAGAGTCTAGTTTAAGCTCTGCCCCCAAGATCTTGAAGGGGTATACTTTCTGAACCTTGTCACTGGCTATATGCAGCCCTCCTCTTTGAAGGAGTGTTTGGGCCTTGCTATAGGCCAAATCTAGCACATGGGCGTCTGCTGATCCAATAATAATGTTGTCCAATTAAATGCATATGGTCCGATCTGCTCCTGTATCAATTAAGAATCGGAACTTTTTTCCAAATATCATGATTACTGTCTCTGGCAATAGGGACTGCCCAGCAAGGGGCTTTAGGCTGTTTATTGCCTTGGTTGGTGGGAAATCTTAAAGCCAGGCTGTAAAGTTGATATTTTGTCCAGGACGCGTTCGGCCTGCCTCTCTCAAGAACCATCCTCCTGCACTCATGAAAATCTGTAGCTTCAAGGCCTCTGAATTTAAAAGTGGCCAGGCCGGTCTTTTTTTTTTTTTTTTTTGCTGCGGGGCACCGCCGCCGCAGAAAAGCGGCTCAGGGCTGCCGAAATCTGCATATGTATAGAGTCAAGCTGAGCCTCACATGGGGGAGGGGTAGCAAGCCTGCGGCTGCTCTGCTCATCTCCTGTCTGCCTTGGATTCCTGGGTACCGAACGAGATTTGGTCCCAGGGCTTTTTGGAGTAGGCATCGGGGCCCACTCCAGATCAAAATTAACTCCGGCTTCCTTCTCCTGAATCCAGGGACTCCCCGCCCGGGTCCCAAGAGAGGCAAGCCTTGAGAGTCTTAATGGCTCGCAGTGGGAGTTTTCCCCATTGTGCTGTTTGTAATTCCCGCTCTAGTCGGTCCCAAGTTTCCCATGAGAGTGGGTTGGTTCCAGTTAGCCACGGGACCCTGTGGGTCAATTCCTCCCAAATTTGTATGGCGCAGGGCTCTGAGATATTAATCCCCGCATTTTGGAGGGTGAACTTTAGGATCTTAGGGGGCGAATTGTTTCGCCGACTCTGGACTTGTCCCATCCTCTTACCTGGGGTGGGAGGATCGCGCGTCTCAGGATTTCCAACCTGTTTCCGTCAGGGCCGGTCGGGAGCCGGGCTTTCTTGCGTGGATTCGTGCAAACCACGTGGGGCGCCACTCTGTGGGGACTGCTCTCTCTGCTCCGGCTCAAGTGCTCACTTCTTTCTCTCTTATTATCCTCTCATCGCCTTCTCCCCCGACCCTCGGCCTGCAGGTTTTGTCGGGGTGAGACGTGGGGATGTCTCCGTCCTGGCGGGCGCGCGACCCGCGTGGTAATGTGACCGCTATCCTACTCTGGAAGCAACGGACATAGACCACGGGTTAGCCTCTGAGAGCGAACTAACTTTATTGAGAGAGGGGCAAGGGTAGATGATCGGGGGAAAGGGGGTTGGCCAGGATTCCCATAGGCCACGAGCTGTCAGGTGACCTCCAAGGGGCTGGTCACTTGACCTCCAAGGGGCTATGTCACTTGACCTCCAAGGGGCTATGTCACTTGACCTCCAAGGCGGGGCTGGCTGCCAGCTAGGTCGGGGGTCTCTTATCGGACCGGTTTCTCCAGATTCCAATGTAGGGAGGATGGAAAGGCCGCATTCCCCAGCTGGGGGAGGTGCCTCAGGCCCCTTCCATCTAGGGGGGAAGATGGACCCCAACATCTGGGGCATTGCTGGCTTTGCTTACCTGTTTGTAATGAAAAATTTGAATGTATACCAAGCAAAACAGGAAGATAGGATGAACCTTCACACTTACACACTAACCATCCTTTTTTGTTTTGGTGCTGCTCCTGGGGCTTGAACTCAGGGTCTGGGCACTGTCCTTGAGCTCTTTTGCTCAAAGCTAGTGCTCTGCCACTTGAGCCACAGCTCCTAATTCTGTCTTTTTGCTGGTTAACTAGTTAACAGTCCCTTAGACTTTTCCTGCTCCGGCTGGCTTAGAACTTAAATCCCTGGATCTCAGCCTCCAGAGTAGCAGGATTACTGACCGGTGTGAGCCGCTGGTGCCCGGCCGCCATTAACCAGCCTTAGCAACTATTTGCCCTTCTTTTTTTCATCTCAATCTACTCAGTTTCCCCTACCTTTTTATTTTTATTTTTATTTTTTTTGTCCTAGGGCTTGAACCCAGGCTGAGTTATTTTACTCAAGGCTAGTGCTCTACCATTTGAGTCACAGCTCCACTTCTAGCTTTTTGCTGCTTAATTAGAGATAAGAGTTTCACAGATTTTCCTGTCCAGGCTGGCTGTGATCCTCGCATCTCATTGACCTGAGTAGCTGGGATTACAGGTGTGAGCCACTGGCACCCAGCTTGAATTTTTTTTTCTTTAAGGTTAAAAACACTGTAGGTTAAGCCAGGTACTCAGGCTCGGTGCTTCGGTGGCAGCTCGTGGAAAGAAGGGGTCACTCCAGGGAGGGAGGTGCTCCCACCCTTTGGGAGCGAGAGTAGGCAGAGCAGGAAGAATAGTAGCAGGAATGTAGACACTCAGAGGAATTTGTTCCAGGGACGTGGGTACACTGCTGTTCTGTGTGGAAGCCAAGCTTTATCTTGATTCCCTGGCTTTGGGATGTGGGGAACAATGTCATCATTGAACTCCTGCTGAGTTCGGAGGTCTTCACCCAGGCTGTGCTTGTGTTACTGACTTGTCTTCCACCCGCTCTGCCTTAAGACAGTGAGGGTGAAAGCTGTGGCTGGCCAGTCCCCAGTTCCTGGGGTGGGGTGGGACACAGGTCTAGCTGTGGATGGCATTTATCCACCCACAGCTTGCTTCAGACCTAGTGAGTCTAATGATGAAAGTGTCTGCTTCCATTGGAGATGTGACAACAGAAGTTGCTTTTAGGAAATGGAGATGTTCACGAACAGGGAAGTGACCCAGGTGAATAAAGGGCAAAAGTCTCAGGTTAAATGCAACCAGCTTAGCTACTCAGTGGAAAAGACCCAGGCAGCTAAGAAGGAAGAACACAAACCTGACGTGTAGCCAGCTGTTTCCTAGGCACCGAGAACTGCCCATTAGTTTCTCTGGTGACATGGGGGATTTTTCCCTTTATCTATCTATCTATCTATCGATCTATCTTACTATGAATGAATCTAAAGCTTTTTTCTCCTCTATTCTTTCTTCATACAACCCTTTCTAATGAAAAGTTATTACAGAAACATATAAAGTAGTATCATAAGTGATAAGTGATTTTAAAGACACATTTTTTATAATAAAGCATAGTTCTCTTCAACATCCTGTTAAATAGAAAGGTATTTCAGAACTTTAGGTTGGGTGCTGCTCAGACCTTGCTACTCACTCAGGAGGTAGAAATCAGGGGAATCATGGCTCTAGGACAGCTTGGACAAGAAATTCAAGATCCAGATGCCAGTGGCTCATGCTTGTAGTCCTAGCGACTGAGGAAGCTGAGATCCGAGGATCATAGTTCAAAGACAGCCTGTGCAGACAAATCCATGAGACTCTTACATCCAGTTAATGAGTGAAAGCTGCAAATGGAGGTATGGATCATGTGGTAGAGTACTAGCCATGAACAAAAAAGCTAAGTGAGAGTTTGAGGCCCTGAATTCAAGCCCCACTACCAAGACACATAAAAAATGTTTGAGACCTCATCTCAGTGTGTGACTCAACCAGCTGTGCTGAAAGAATAAATTGGAGAGTCATGGTCCAGGCCAGCCTGGGCAGAAACGTGAGACCCTATTCGAAAGATAACTAGTAGAGCAATATTGTGATGGAGCTTAGGTGGTAGAGCTCCTTCCTAACAAGAACAAGGTTCCGAGTTCAAACTCTAGTATCATCAGAAACAAAAAGAACCTTAAGAATTTTTTTGTTCTAATGATCTTTCTAGTTTCAATTTATTTAGTTTTTTGTTGGTTATGGGGCTTGAACTCAAGGCCTGGGTGCTATCCCTGAGCTCTTTAGCTCAAGATTAGCATTCTACCACTTTGAGCCACAGTACCACTTGTTCTTCAGGTGCTTATTTGGAGATAAGAGTCTCATGCCTTTCCTACTTGGGCTAGGTTTGAACTGTGATCTTCAGATCTCAGCCTCCTGAGTAGCTAGGACTATGCACATATTTTTCAATTTGAATCAAAGTTCCACGTTTCATAAATTCCTAAATGTTTTTTCTGTATTGTAGCATGAGCTTTACGATTGTCTTAGTGGCTGCATGGTAGTTGTACTTACTGTAAAAATTGGGTTGTTGCTGGCTGTGTATGTGCTTTTCTTTATAGTGCTTGCTATATTCCCACTCTATACACCTCTTTCTTTTTTTGCCAGTTCTGGGCCTTGAACCCAAGGCTTGGAACATGCTAGGCAAGCTCTTCCTCTGAGCTGTTTTTTAACTGTTGGGCATTAAGCTCTTTCTTTCTAGAGGAGGGTGTGTTGAGTGTATTTGTAACGATGTTGTTTCTTACTTCTGGTGATGAATCACTTCTAGCGATGACTACGACTCCAAGAAACGCAAGCAGCGGGCTTGGGGAGAGCCTTGGGGTGCTAAGAAGCCCAGGCACGACCTGCCTCCATACCGGGTCCGCCTCACCCCCTATTCTGTGGACAGGTGAGTGGCGGCGGCGGAGGGGGTTCTGAAAGCCTTTTCCAAAACCAGCCCACAAAAACTACTGTTCTCCACCCTGCCTTTTCACTCATCATAGCTAAGTTCTTTGTCTCAGTATTAATATTTGTTAGCAGTTTGTTTTCTTTTTTAAACAACTACACACGGTGTTGTTAAGTGGAGGAACCATCATTTAGTTGTCTGTGTGCAATCTAGTTATGGTAAATACCGTAGTAGACATTCTTGTCCGTCCACATAGGTGTGCCTGTGCCCTTGGACTGGAGTAGCTGGCTCTCACGGCTGGCTCTCAGCGTGGACAGCTGATGCCGGTCCTCTCAGAGGCTGTGCACTCTCTCCAGCAGAGCTTGAAAACCTTGCTCCTTAGGCCCTTGCCCATGTACTTCTAAGTGACACTAAACATATTTCCAGGGGTTTTTAAGTCTTCTATATTTCTTTTAACTGTGAATTGAACGGTGTTACTGATTTCCAAGTTCCTTTGTGTGAACACCATGATCATTTTTCTGTCGTCCTGTATTAGAATGCTTTTGCCCTCTCCTGGTTTGTCTTTTGTTACAGGGAGGGTTTTTGTTTTTTTCTTCCCAGTACTGGGGCTTGAATTTGTGCTGTTCATTAGGTTTTCCACTCAAACTTGGCACTCTGTCACTTGAACCACAGCTCCACTCCTGCCTTTTTGGTGGTTAATTGGAGATAATGGTAATAGATTTTTCTGCTTGGGCTGGCTTTGAACTGCTGTCCCCAGATCCAGCCTCCCCAGTAGCTAAGGTGACAGGCATGAGCCCCCCATGCCCGGCAGCACAGGGAGGTTTATATCAAGTGGTCGGGTATGATCATCGGGTATCTGTGATGGAGTGCTTTACCGAGAAAGGTCTTATTTCCCAAACTGGCAAACGAAGCGTCCATTTTGCTAGTGTCACCCCTTTGTCTTGTTTGCTGAGTCTCCGCTCTCCTGCTGTTCCTCCAGCCCCGTGTGTGACTTCCTCGAGCTCCAGCGCCGTTACCGCAGCCTTCTGGTTCCCTCGGGCTTTCTGTCCGTGCACCTGAGCTGGCTGTCGGCCTTCCCTCTGAGCCAGCCCTTCTCCCTCCACCACCCCAGCCGGATCCAGGTCTCTTCAGAGAAGGAGGCAGCCCCAGACCCCGGCGCTGAGCCTAGCTCCGCGGGCAGCGACCCCACTTACAGCTCCAAGGTGGGTGGGCCGGGCTCCCGTCGCCGGCCCCGTCGCCTTGTGGGTGCAGCAGGTGTCTGAGCGCCCCGTGCCTCCGCGCAGGTCCTGCTGCTCTCCTCCCCGGGCTTGGAGGAGCTGTACCGCTGCTGCATGCTCTTTGTGGACGACATGGCCGAGCCAAAGGAGGCGCCCGAGCACCCCCTGAAGCAGCTCAAGGTAAGCGCCGGCTGCCGGAGGCAGGATCCGCTCGCTGGTGGCCAGAGCGGCCCTGTTTCTTAGTAGCTGGGCTGCTGCCCGTGAACACGTGGGAGCGATACTTCCTACTGACTTACTCAGGAAAGCACAGCGGAGCCATGTCCCCCTCCGCAGAGTCCGGTGGCGGGCGTGTGTCGCGGCCAGAGCCCTGTGGTGGCGGGCCCCCTCCACTGCCCCCCGTGGCCGTTCTTGCTGTGGGGAACACAGGCAATATGGCTCTTCTCTTGTCGTCCGAATCTCTCTGCAGTTTTTGCTGGGCCGCAAGGAGGAAGAGGCAGTGCTGGTCGGGGGGGAGTGGTCTCCTTCTCTGGATGGCCTCGACCCCCAGGCTGACCCCCAGGTGCTGGTGCGCACAGCCATCCGCTGTGTGCAAGCCCAGACCGGCATTGACTTGAGCACCTGCACCAAGTGGTGAGTGGCCTTCCCTGCGTGGCCAGCTCGCGGTGGGGGTTCAGGAGGCGTGGCCGGCACCTGTCCTCCGAGCCCCGCCCCGTGAGAGCTCGTGCCTCCCCCTTCCTCAGCTGGCTGGCTTGTGGGGGGCCGAGTGCCGGTGGCTCCCCTGCCTGCCTCGGTCTACCCCGTCGCGGTCTGCGTACCGAGTCTCCCTCTGCCTCGCCTGCCTCGCGGCCCTGGCGCGTCGCTTCGTGTTGGCCTTGTCACGGCTTGGCATGCAGCGGGTGCTCGTGGAGTGCCGACTCCCTGCGGACACGCGTCTCCGAGGGCCTTCTCGCCGTGGCCAGGGCTCAGCACTCCTTTTGTCCTGTTGAGCAGGTGGCGCTTTGCAGAGTTCCAGTACCTGCAGCCGGGGCCGCCGCGGAGGCTGCATACGGTGGTGATCTACCTGCCCGACATCTGGACCATCATGCCCACCCTGGAGGAGTGGGAAGCCCAGTGCCAGCAGAAGGCCGCCGAGGCGGAGCCCGCCCCCCAGGACGCGCCCGGGGTAAGGCAGAGCTTTAGGAGAGCACGGGCAGCGGGCGCCCTGGCCCCGGGAGCGAGGCTCACCGCGTGGCTCTCACCACAGGAAGCAGAGGCTGCGGACCCGGCTTCCGACGCGGCGGAACAAGCTGCGGACACTTCTAAACGGAACGCCGAGACGCCGGAGGCCGCCGCCCAGCCGGAAGCGGACACTGAGCTCCCAGAAGCCCCTCCGCCGCCTCTAGAACCCGCTGTCCTGGCACAGCCTGGCTGTGTAAACCTGTCACTCCACGCGCTCGTGGAGGATCGGAGGCCAAAAGAAAGGATCTCTTTTGAGGCAGGTGGAGGCGCCTCCAAGAGGCGGCGAGCGGCGGGCGGCGGGCGGCGCACGGCCCCGAGCCGGCTCCTCACCGGCCGCTGCGGCCTCCGCAACAGGTGCTGGTGCTGGCCGAGCTGTTCCTGGAGATGCTGCAGAGGGATTTTGGCTATAGAATCTATAAGATGCTGTTGAGCCTTCCTGAGAAGGCTGTGCCCCCCCCGGAAACTGAGAAGGAGGAGGCCGCCAAGGAAGACGCGGTCAAAGAGGAGGAGGCCGCCAAAGAAGAGGTGGCCAAGGAGTCCAAGGATGAGGTACACAATGAGGGCACAGCGGCTGAGTCAGACACCCCGCTGGTGAGTACCGTCGTCGAGGGGCCGTCCCGGGGCCCGCGCGTAGTCCTGTGCTGCGCCCCGAGTCCTCGCGTGTGCCAGGCACAAGCGTTGTCTGCATCCCGTCCCACCGGTCGCCTCCACTGCCTGCTCCCGGGAGAGGCACGTCCCGAGCCTGGCCCCGTGAGCCTGGCCGCGGGGCGGGCGGGGCCCAGGGATGCGGCAGAGTGCCCGGAAGGTGCCAGCGTGGGGATGCCCGTGGGTTGGCTGGGCAGATTCCGAGCCAGTCCTAAAACATGAGTCTGCTTCTTGTCTCCGTGCTCTGAAGCAGACTGCGATTGGCGGCTGGGGGGAGTGTCCAGATGTGCCGGGCGTGCTCTGCACTCTGCCAGTGGGTCACGTAGTGCCTGGCACACAGCTGGTCCTCGGGTGCCGTTGTGACTGTGACCGTGGCAGTCGTGTGTGCCCCACTCCTCACCTCAGCGCCACTTATTCCTAGAAGGAGGACGGGCTTGTGCCCAAACCCCCCTCCTCCGTGGGCGAGGAGGAGGAGAAGCCACGGGCCGAGGCGGCGGAGGACCTCTGCGAGATGGCCCTGGATGCGGACTTGCTGCTCCTGAGGGATGACGGGGAGGAAGAGTTCGGTGTGTCTGGTGGGGGTGGGGTGGGAAGGAGGCTTCCGGGACCGCCCTCGGGGTTTGGCTGTGGGGAAGTGTGAGCCACACGCTCCCAGATCCCCATTTAGCTTGGGATTTCTACAGCAGGAACCAAGTTGGAGGACTCAGAGGTTCGGTCTGTGGCCTCAAACCAGTCAGAGATGGAATTCTCCTCCCTTCAGGACATGGTGAGCGCTCTTCTTGCTCACCTCGTGTAGGGAAGAGGCCCGGGGGGACTTCCTCCTGGAGAGGGGATTCTTCCTCCACGAGAGACCACGTGTGGCCCTTTATTTCTTGTATTGACCCTGGGGCTTGAGTGCAGCGCAGTGTGGCGTAGTCCTGGGGCTTTTGTGCTCAGGGCTAGCTCTCTACCACTTTGAGCCACAGTGCCACTTCGGGTTTTCTGGTGGTTCATTGGTGATGAATCTCATGGACTTTCCTGCCCAGGCTGGCTTTGAACCGTGATCCTTAGGTCTCAGCCTCCTGGGTAACTAGATCACAGGCATGGGCCCTGTATGGACACCTGGCCCAATTGTGACTCGACCGATGAGAACATGTGTGTGGGGGTGGATGGAAGAGGGGGTTCTCACATGGGAACACGGGGTCTCAGGTGTGAGCTGCCAGCCCACCTGCGTTGTGGGCACGTAGCGCTCAAAACTGTCTGCAAAGCCAGCTCATGTGCTTCCTTGGCAGCCAAAGGAGCTGGACCCCTCGGCCGTGCTCCCCTTGGACTGCCTGCTGGCTTTCGTGTTCTTTGACGCCAACTGGTGTGGCTACCTGCACCGGCGAGACTTGGAGCGGGTCCTCCTCACGCTGGGGCTCCGGCTCAGTGCCGAGCAGGTACCTCCTCCTCCTCCTCCTCCTGCCCACTGGCCTTTCGGGGTGTTCTCGACGCGGGCACAGCCTGCTGTGCCTTTGGTCTTTGCACCTCCTGACCAGTGGGTGTTGGGGGTCCCCTGTAGGCCAAGCAGCTGGTCAGCAGGGTGGTGACGCAGAACATTTGCCAGTACCGGAGCCTGCAGTACAGCCGCCCCGAGGTGCTGGACGGAGGGCTTCCCGAGGACGTGCTCTTTGGTGAGCGCTGGGCTCCGTGGCCCGTGGGGCCCAGGGCCTTGGAGGCTGCTGCCCCTGAGCATCCTCTCCTGACCCCTTCTAGGAAACCTGGACCTGCTGCCCCCTGCCGGGAAGAGTGCCAAGCCAGGCGCTGCCGCCATGGAGCAGAAAGGCCTGGTGCCCCACAATGGCAGCCTGATCAACGTGGGGAGCCTGCTGCAGCGCGCGGAGCAGCAGGACAGCAGCCGCCTCTACCTGGAGAACAAGATCCACACACTGGAGCTGAAGCTGGGTGAGTGGCCCGCGGCGTGGGGCGGAGGCCCCTCGAGAGGCGCCAGGCCCGGGGCGCCGCGGTGATCTTGGCGCTCTGCCCTCCCCTGCCTTGCAGAGGAGAGCTACCACCGCTTCTCAGCCACGGAAGTGACGAATAAGACACTGGCAGCGGAGATGCAGGAGCTGCGGGCCCGGCTGGCGGAGACGGAGGAGACGGCTCGGGTGGCGGAGAAGCAGAAGAGCCAGCTTCAGCGGCTGCTGCAGGACTTCCGGCGGCGCCTGACCCCGCTGCAGCTCGAGATGCAGCGCATGGTGGAAAAGGTGAGGCTCCCGGAGCCGCAGCAGTGAGCGGCCGCGGGGAGAGCGGCCGCGGGGCAGGGCTGCAGGCTGCCCTTGTTGCCCTGCCTCGGCGGCTGCCGCCTGCCCCGTCCCCTCGTCTCTTGGAGGCAGCCGGCGGCAGGGGCTTGCCGCGCCGAGGCTCTGGCAGGGGAGGGGAGTTGTCCTCAGATGGCCTCATGTCTGTCGTCTGCTCCTAGGCTGACAGCTGGGTAGAGAAGGAGGAGCCGGCGCCGAGCAACTGAGGGGCTTCGCCCAGGAGCAGCCGTCCTGAGAGGTCAGCGATGGAGCCTGATGACATTAGAGCCCCTTTGGTACCGGAAAGTGCTGGAGCGGGGCCGGGAGCCACAGGCAGGGGCGGCTGAGCCCCGGGCTCAGCCTCTGCAGGGGATGTCAAGCCATCGGGCAGGTCCATGCCATCTGAATGGACGCGAGAGGAACTCCGGTTCCAGCTACAACTAAATACAACATCTATCTGCACCCCTAGAATGTCATTTTGCCCTCAACCTTGGAATTCCTCCCAGGGCCCTCGTAGTCTTGTGCTGTCTCCTGTCCTCTTCCAGTTTAGAGTACGACGGGAGGAAAAGGCTTTTCAAGCCTGTGACAAGGGCTGATGCCAGGAAACCGAAGGAGCAGACATCTGGCAGGGGCTGAGAACGCCCTCCTCTGCTTGGCACGAATCCTGGAGGTCCCGGGCGCCGATTCCTGGGGCGGGCTCTGGAGGCCCCCGTGGGCACAGAGCCTGCGCTCGAAAGCTCTCAGTGTTGGGTCAAGGTGGCCGAAAGAAAGAACACTGCGATTCAGCCACCCCGGACTCGCCGGAAGAAACCAGCCCTCTGACCCCGGCTCCTGTGTTCAGAATGTGGTATTGGCTCTGGCCCAGCCTTTTTCCCTGTTCCCCATAATTCTCGCCTCTTTCCATAATCCGTGGTCTCGGTTTGACTTTGTACATAAAGTTGTTGGGTTTTTTTTTTTTGGCTTTTTGTTTTTTAAATAAACCAAAGTCAAAAAACAAACTGTGTCTTGGTCGCCCCCGCTTCAGCGTGTGCTGGCCCTGGGGCCACTGGAGGCACTCGGGGCTTCGCGGGGTCTGGGGAAACCACAGTGACCCCCCCCCAAGCCCCCCAGACTGCTCAGGGCCTGGGGAAATCAGTGACCCCCCCCAAGCTCCCCAGACTGCTCAGGGCCTGGGGAAATCACAGTGACCCCCCCGCCCCCCAGTCTGCTCAGGGCCTGGGGACACTGCAGTGACCCCTCCCCCCAGTCTGCTCAGGGCCTGGGGACACTGCAGTGACCCCTCCCCCCCAGTCTGCGCAGGGCCTGGGGACACTGCAGTGACCCCTCCCCCCCAGTCTGCTCAGGGCCTAGGGAAACTGCAGTGACCCCCTCCCCACCCCCCCCAGTCTGCTCAGGGCCTGGGGACACTGCAGTGACCCCTCCCCCCCAGTCTGCGCAGGGCCTGGGGACACTGCAGTGACCCCCCCCCCCCTAGCACAAGTACAGCACACCAGCAGGCAGATGTTTTTCTGGAAACTTTACTTGAAAAAATAAAATTCCAAATGCCCAGGTGAGCCACGCGCCCCACTGTTGTCCTCGGGGCTGGTGTGGCGCAGCACGGTTCCACGGAGTCCGTCCTCGGGGCTGGGGTGGGCGCAGCACGGTTCCACGGAGTCCGTCCTCGGGGCTGGGGTGGGCGCAGCACGGTTCCACGGAGTCCGTCCTCGGGGCTGGTGTGGCGCAGCACGGTTCCACGGAGCCTGTCCTCGGGGCTGGGGTGGCGCAGCACGGTTCCACGGAGTCCGTCCTCGGGGCTGGGGTGGGCGCAGCACGGTTCCACGGAGTCTGTCCTCGGGGCTGGTGTGGGCGCAGCACGGTTCCACGGAGCCTGTCCTCGGGGCTGGGGTGGGCGCAGCACGGTTCCACGGAGTCCGTCCTCGGGGCTGGTGTGGGCGCAGCACGGTTCCACGGAGTCCGTCCTCGGGGCTGGTGTGGGCGCAGCACGGTTCCACGGAGCCTGTCCTCGGGGCTGGGGTGGGCGCAGCACGGTTCCACGGAGTCCGTCCTCGGGGCTGGGGTGGGCGCAGCACGGTTCCACGGAGCCTGTCCTCGGGGCTGGGGTGGGCGCAGCACGGTTCCACGGAGTCCGTGACCCGCCTGGGTGGGGCTCAGCCGGCACCCAAGCTGGTGGGAGCAACCTGTCCCCCAGGGCCGCGTGGGCGCCTTGCCCGCGGTCGAGGGCCCGAGGGGCCGTGGACTCCCCTGCCGTGCCGTGGTGGGGGCAGCCCCGGCCCTGGGGAGGGCTGAGCCCATGGTGTGCTCTGGACGGTTCTGGAAGGAAAGCCCCGGGGAATCTCCTGCACCGCTGGCTTTGGGCTGGAGTCTGGCAGCCGGCTACCGCTGTCGCTGACCTGCTGCCGGCGGTGGGGCCAGGGCTGCGCCTCGTGCGGCCCGGGAGACGCCCTCGCGCTCCCAGCTTCCCCGACGGCGGGCCGCGAGCTCAGTCGTCCGCCACGATGGACAGGGCTCGCAGCTCGCTCAGCTTGGCCTCGTTCTCCCGTTCCCGCTGCTCGTCCGAGTGGCCTGGCTGCTCGAGCTGCTGGGTCAGGTCCCCGAAGATCTTGTGCATTTCCGAGTAGTACACCACCTGGCAGGACACGAGCGGGCCTGAGCCCACCTGCTCCGCCTGCCTCGACCCCATCGCCCGGACCCCGGCGGCCCAGCCCGGGATGTTCCCTGCACAGGGCTTTGAACCCCTGCTCCCGCCCCAACAGCTGGTGTGGCTGTGGGGGCTGTGCGTATGCATTTGGGGGTGTCAGGACAAATGTGGGGCAGCTCCAGGGCCTGGCTCAGGGCCACGGGCTCTTCCGGGGGCCTCGGCGGTGGGGTGGGGCTAGGGGGCCACAGGCGTCTCCCGAGAGGCCAGGGGACGGGGCAGTTCCCATCTCTTGACCAGTTAGTTGGAAGCCTGCAGGCTCCTTCCACCGTCAGAGCTGGGACTGCAGGCAGGTGCCTCGCGGCTGGGCTGGGAGGAGCTGCACCCAGCAGGGTTCTAGTAGGGGCAGAGCACTGTAAGGAGTGGGGGGAGTGTCCCCCACTCCGCACCCCAGCCGCCATGCCTGGTGAGTCACCAGGAATGCTCACTTCTCCAATGACTAATGGCAGTAGCAGCCGGGTGAGGAGGAGGTTGGCACAGAGGAGGCAGTAAACAACCCTGGCTACCCTGCTGCTTGGTTACAGGGCACCCCAAACCTCTTGACTAGTTCCAGCCCGGGCATCCTGCAGTTTCCACTCAGGAACTGGGAGGGCAACGCAGGAGGGGGTGGGGCAGCCAGGGAGAGCAAGCGAAGGCCAAGGCCTCCCAGCAGCCCGGGCCTCGGGAGCAAGGGTGGGAGAGGCCCCGCTCCCTCGGGACCCAGGGCTTGGGTCACTAGCAGCCCCACTCAGACTTCTTATTGCCAAATACCCAAGCGCATGGCTTCGGACGCCCTCCCCGATGCAGGCGGGGAGGTGGTTAAGCGCTTTTCTGGGGGCAGCAGTGACTGCAAGTGACCAGGAACGGCAACGCCCGCTGGAGGGCGCCAGACGCCCAGCCAGGGACAGCAGCGGGCAGGCAGCGGATAAAACGCTTCCTCCCTGCTTGCTGTTAGCGAGGGGCACACGCAGCAGCGGGGCCGCCCTGCTCCTGGCTCGGGCACCCAAACCTTGGCACATGGGGAGTAATTCCCTATGAGGCTTTCCACTGGGGGGTGGGGGGGGGAGCACAAACCTAGTGGCCCAAGGAGCAGTGGAAGCTGGGCTCCCCCAGGGTTTGGGGACCCCTCTACCAGAGGCTCCAAGTCAACATCCCTGTGGTCCCCTGCTGGGTCATCAGAAAGAAGCCTGCGGAGTCTTCATTGTCCCCCCCACCATGCCGGCAACCAGGGCACCCCGTCCACTCCGGGGCTGGGCGTAACCCAGGCGCAATGGAAAATGGCCGATCCCAGCCGGGCCCCTGACGGGCCCGAGGCCAGCGGCGGCTGGCTGGGAATGGCTGGGCGGGGGGGACGGGGTGGCAGCCCTCACCTGGGCGCGGATCAGGGACTCAAAGCTGGGCTGGAAGTAGTCGAGGCGGCTGCTGTAGAAGCGCGGCATCTCGTCCAGGAGCTGCATGTTTTTGGCCTCGAAGTCGTCCCGCACTGGCCGCAGCTCTTCTCGCGCCTGGGAACGCAGACCCTGGTGTCAGCGCTGTCACTGTTGGGGCAGCGCAGGAGGTGGGGGTGGGGTGGGGGTCTGGTCCCCCGATGGCCCAATGGCCACCCTGTCCCTTCTCCGACCGGCTGTCCGCCCCGCCCTTGTCCCCTGGCACCTGGTGGAGCTTGGCTAGCACTGGCCCCGTCTTCTCCTTCTCCTCGTACTTCTCCACTTTGGCCTGCAGCCTCCTGTAGTCCTGTAAGGCCTGTTCCCGCCTCTTCACTGCCATGTTGAGGCTCGGGAAGACGCTGCCAAACCTGCCGGGCAGAGCCTGGTTGGTAAAGGCCCGCACTGCAGGGCAGCCTGAACAGACAGGGTAACATCGGAGGAGAGCAGACAGGGTGTTCACCGGGCTTTGGGGGCCACCACACCAGACGACCACTAGGGGGCACTCCTCCGAAGCCCCGGTCCCACAACTCATGGGAGAACTGGGAGAAAAGCTGCGGACTGAGGGCTCATCAGTTCCTAGCTACGGAAGAGACTGTGCCAGCCTGGCAGATAAATCCTCATCTCCAAGTAACCAGCAAAAGCCAGGACTAGAGCCACGGCACAGGCGGTACAGTGCCTGCCATGAAAGCTGTAAGCAAAAAAGCCCAGAGAGAATAAGAGGCCTTGAGTTCAAGCCCCAGTACTGGCACAAATAAAAAATTAAGAACCAAACTGGAAGCCAGGGAGATGACGTGCGACTTGTCCAAGGTCACAGCGAGGGAGACAGTCCCGAGGGGAAGTCAAGTGTCCGCGTTCTCTGGCACCTTCCTGCCACCGCGCGGACAGACGCGATACCAGATGTGACTCCTGCCTAAGGGAACTGAGGACCCGGCGTTTTAAGAAAATGACTCGAGGGCTGGGGATATAGCCTAGTGGCAAGAGTGCCTGCCTCGGATACACGAGGCCCTAGGTTCGATTCCCCAGCACCACATATACAGAAAACGGCCAGAAGGGGCGCTGTGGCTCAGGTGGCACAGTGCTAGCCTTGAGCGGGAAGAAGCCAGGGACAGTGCTCAGGCCCTGGGTCCAAGGCCCAGGACTGGCCAAAAAAAAAAAAAAAAAGAAAATGACTCGAGGACCTTCTCCGACAAGGCAACCCGGCAAGCAGAATTTCTAGAAGTGGTTGGAACACGGGGCTGAGCCTCCGGGGGGGCAGGGCCTGGACCTCTTCATGAGGCGTCCGCCATGCCACCTGCGAGCCCTGGCCGTGCGATCAAGGCAGCGGTCAGCCCCGAGTCCTCAGGAAGACGGGCCGGGCATGGCGGCTGGGGCCGCGGGGCCAGCTCCCCGGGGGGACGGGAAGGGCCAGGCAGGAGGAAGCCAGCGAGGGGTGCCTTCAGGAAGTTCAGACACCGCGGGAAGCTGGCCCCCCAGTCTGCCTTTCCCAGCTACATGGACTTGGGGTTTGAAAGCCTCCGCAGGCCACGAGGGCAGGTGGGGATCATGAGCGTGCTTGCGGGGTACGCTGCAGACCCGGGGAGATTATGGTGCAACACAGGGTTGGTCCTCAAAGCTGCACAAACCAAGTCCTCTAGCAGTGTCCACACAGGCCCGCTGGCCAAGGGCAAGTGTGAAGAGGGGCCGAGACCCCCACGACTCCTCCTCAGCCTCCGCCACAAGCCCCTACCTGCGTTCATCAAACCAACAGCTGCCCGGGCGCTGCAGGCTGACGAGGCGGGGCCGCCCGGGCTGCGCGGAGCCCGCGGAGCGGGGGTGGAGGCGCTGCCTTGGGGACAGCCAAGTCCCTGCTGCTGCCCGGCAGCTGCGCGATGGGCTTCCAGCTGCTCCGGGCGCCCCTTCCCTTCCTGGGCAGCTGAGGGGCGCGCGTGTGCGCGGCTCAGGAAGCAGGTGCGTCGGGGCTGCCCCTCCCTCCATCCCACAGAGGCGAGGTGCCCCTGGCAGCTGCTGGACCCTCGTGTCAGAAGTGACCTGCTGCCTGGGTGGTCCCCGTGCCTGGGAAGTGCCAAGCAGGGGCAGGGGGCAGGGGGCAGGGGCGGGGCGGGGCAGGGGGCAGGGGCGGGGCGGGGGACAGGGGCAGGTGGACGGCTGCTCGCTGCAGCTCACCTGTGCAAAGGTCATCCCTGGTGGGGGGCAGAGGTGTTGTGAGGTGGGCCGGGCTTAGCCTGCGGCCGGGGAGCCACGTCGCCGCCACACGCTGGCCTGCGGCACTTGCACCTCCGCCACGGTCCCTGTCCATCCTGCCAGCTCCACCAGGAGCGCGAAGCGCCCCAGTCAGCCAGGGAGGGCACGCGAGGGGCCGCGGGGAGGGGCCGCGGGGAGGGGCCGCGGGGAGGGCAGGGCAGGTGCGTGCAGTCTCCTCCTCGCCCTCTGCGGGGAGGCGGCGCCGCGGGCGCGGTTCCCCGGTTCCCCACGCTCTGCGGGTGGCATCAGCCCTCGGGGACACTAGGTGTTCCCCACCAGAGCTTCTGTCTCCCCCGGCAGCCCCTCGCAGCCCAACAGGGATGACAGAAGGCTGGTGGGGGCGCGCTGGGCCACCTGCCCCGCTCTGCGTGGCGGGGAGACCGAGGCCTGCATCTGCGAGGGTCCCTCCCAGCTCCCCCTGCACTCCCGGGCTGCGGTTCACATCCAGCCTCCGAGGGGGGATGGGCCGGGCGCCCCCCCCCAGACCCTCGTAGACGCTTGAGCTGCCCACTGCTTGCCTGCCGATGGGAGGAGGGGGGAAGCGTGGGGGGGCGCGCGAGTGGGGAGGGAAGGAGGCCGGCTGGAAGGTGGGCTGGGAGCAGCCGGCCTGGTGGGGAATGCCTGCCATTCCTCGCCGGTGCCCACGCCGCCGGGATCTTCCGCCCACCAGGAAAGGGAAATTGAAAGCATCCCATCCGCCGCGGGAACGGGTCTGGGGCCGAGGATCAGAGGCCAGGCCCCTCCGGGGACGGGCTGGGGGCGGCAGGGTGGCCCTGATCCCCGCCAGGGCGCAGGAAAGCTGCCGTTTCCTGTTTCCGGGGCCGGGGTCCCCGGGCGCTGCTGTCCTGGCCCAGGCGAGCGGGAGGGGAGGGGGCCCGGGCGGCGCCGGGGCCTGGGGTCGGGGATGCGGCCGGGGTCAGCGGAGAGGGTGGCCGCCCCCTCGGCCGCGCCCCCACCTTCCTGGCAGGTGGCGGGCCGCGGGCACGGTGGTGGGGAGCAGCCGGGGTTTCTCCGCACTTGGCTACCAGAGCCAGGATCCAATTTCAATGCCGCCTCGTCGTCGTCGGTTGTGAAATCGAGACTGCAGTCAGCCCCCCGCCCCCAGCTCCCCGAGCGGGGAGCTTCTGCCTCTCCCTGCCAGCCCGGGGTGCCAGCGGCTGTCTCGGGGACCCCTGCGGCCTGGGCACCCCAGCATCCTCTGTGGGCAGTGTCAGTTCTGCTTGCCTTCCTTCCACCTGGATCTAAGCTTCTGCCTAGAGACCGGGCCCGAAACGCACAGGTCCACGCGCCCGCCCCGCGGCGGGAGCTGCCCGGCCTAGGCGGGGGTGGGCGAGCGGGTGGGGTGGGCGAGCCCTTCCTGCAGCGGGCTCAGCCTCCTGGAGGCCCACCGCGCGGGCCGGGCTGGGAGGCCTTGCCCTCACCCCACTCTTCAGACGTGAGTGGGAAACGAATGGGTCAGCAACCCCCCAAAAAGGAGGGGTGGGGGGTGGGCTGAAGGATCAAAAACGCCTCTCCTGCTCCCTCCGGGCCACCCCAGGCCTGATGGGTCACCGGGCTGGGCGCCTGCCGGGGACCACCGCGGAAGAGGTAATGAAGCCCAGCTGTGGCCGCGCCGGCCTTTCTAGGTCAGCCAGGAGAGGCCGGGAGAGGAAGGATCGCCCAGCTTCAAGGCAGCGCTTCGGGCTGCCTCGTCCCCCGGGGCCCGGGCCCGTCTGATCCTTGACCAGGGCCCGCCTGACCCAAGATGAGCCTCACAGAGTTCCCGGGGAAGGCGGAGCGCCCCCGCGGCCCCCTCCACCGCGCGGCCGCCCCCGCGCTCCCGAGGCGCGGGCTGCAGGCAGCTGCCTCCCGGCCCGACGGCGCGATGAAAGGCGGGCCGGGACCCCCGCTCCCTCAGCCCAGCCAGCCCTGGCCCCGGGGCTCACCGGGAGCCAAGGGGGAGAGGGCCAGGCGAGCACGGGGCCGGGGCCGGGGCAGGACAGTGGTGGGGGAGCATGCCACGGTGGTACTGCCCCGGAGCTGCCGGGAGCCCGGACCCCGTGGGGGCCACCCCCGATTTCCCGGCTGTCCCCAAGCTGGGGGCACGCGTCAGTCCCCACTCATCTGCCTCTGCCGAAAGCGCCCCGAGACCCGTGTTCCCAGACGGCCGTACTCACTTTTTCAAGGGCTCAATCACTGTCTTTTGGATCTGGTTCACCTATTAAAAGAAAAGAAAACCAAACAACTCAGTAGCATTAAAACTGGGGGAGACAGCCTCTCCCTAAAGGGGAGGCTCTAGGTTCCTCTGAAGAGAGGCGGCAGGGACCCCAGGCCGGGGAAGGACAGGCCTGCCAGGCCGTGGCTTGCGATGGCTCTGCCCAGCATGGAGGGCTGGGTGGCGGCTCACAGAGAGGCCTCCCGGCCACGCAGCTTCCAGAAACCTCCCGGTGTGGGAGGAAGTGGATGTGGGTTCAAAGCTCACAGGCCTCCGAGGGCTGAGCGATTCAAAGAGGGGCTCCAGCCCCGCGGAGACAGGCGTGGAGCGGGGGAGGGGAGCGGGGGCCTGCCGCCCAGTCACCTTCTCCTGGTTGAAGGCATCCATCCGCTTCATGGCTGTGTCCAGGGCCGTCACCATATTCAGAAAGTCCTGGTCTTGCTCGCAGAGGGGATTGGAGAGTAAGTCCAGGGATATCTTCACGGCAGACTTCGACATGGCTGAGAGAGGTCAAAGTTTAACTGGTGAGCGATTCTAACTCAATAAATCTGGAACCCAGGGTTGGGAAGATGGCTTAGAAGTAGAGTGCTTGCCTCGTATACACAAAGCCCTGGGTTCGATTCCTCAGCACCACATACATAGAGAATAAGTCTGGAGCCCATGAATCTGCATTGGCGAGGGCAGCCATGAGGCATTTGGTGGGGACTCCGGCTTCTACCAGGCAGGGCTTATTTCATGTAAAGTGGCAGACGGCACTTGTGGGCCACAGGAGAGCCTGCAGGGCAGAGGAGCAAGCAGCCCAAGCCCCGCCTCGCCTCCTCAGGAAGGCCTGACTCTCCACGGTAGCGGAGGCTGAACTCAAGCCCTGTCAAAGGGGCCCCGACTGCCAGCCAAGGCCTTGGGGGGCCTCCTGGCCTGCTCTGAGCCTCATCATGGGCTCTTCTAGAAACGGGAGAGGGCTGCAGTCACCCAGCAAAAAAGGGCAACCTGTGGGAGAAGACAGGAGAGGCTAGCTCCCCAGGAAGGTTGATGCGGCGGAGGAAGGAACCCTTTCTAAAATCTGTGAAGCGACTATGTAGGTTTAGGAACAAACATCAGGCTTAACTTGACTGATTATGAAAGAATCACATACCTCAGAGTCAAAAGATAATAAAACCTAGATAAAGCTGGAAACGTGTGAAAATGTATTTTACTAAATTGTTCTTCTTTTCTAATTGAGGAAAAAGAAAGTCCCCACAACTACAGGATGGGGAGAGGCTTTCTCCCTACTTCTCTTTCCTCTCCCATCCTCAGATCTTTGTGTTAGATGATGCTACATGAATCAATGAACTGCACATGCGCAGAACCAGACCCACACTCCACCGGGAGCAGGGCCTGGTGTTCGTGCCTGGTTCAGGAGGCAGCAACTCCCCTTTGCTAGAAGGCAGTGGGAAACGCCAAAGACAAGCAGAACTACATGAACTAGCTAGATCTGACTGAAGGCCCGGGACGGGCCTCGCCTGGAAAGATGCGCGGCCGGGAAGGAGGCACAGGCCAGGTTCGGCACAGCCCATCTGCTCAGGGTTGGCACTGCACACGGTTCTGGCCCTCCCGGCACGGTGGGCAGTTCTGCCTAGGCTGTGGCGGTGGCCGCCAAACCTGGCGAAGGCGTATTTCCTTCTGATTAAGCAGAACAAGGTGGCAACGTTTTTTCACTCATTACGTGAGGGGCTGGCTGAATCCTAACATCCAGGAAGAGGTGGGAAATCCAAGCTGCTGCCTCTGTGAGCGGATAACAGGGAACATGCCAAGTGGGAGCGGGGAGGCCCTCGTTCCACCCGAGCGTCCCCAGCCTGAGACCTGCTAAGCGCATCTGGAGACTGAGGCACTGCCCCCATCCGGCGGGCCAGGATCTCGGTGCTGGAGGACTCTCTGAGCTGCCTTTTTTTTGACTCAGAGACAGCAGAGAAGCGAGCAAGACGCAGACAGCTTTTCTGCTGGGACAACTGACTGAATCAAACAGTTGCTTTTTCTTTCTTTTTTTTTTTTTTCATGAGATGAGTATTTCGTGTGTCCTGCCAATCTCAAATTCAGAAGCGATACAGTGGGTGAAATTTCCTTGAAGACGATACAGGTGGCTGGACACCAGTGGCCTAGGCCTAGGATACGAATTACTCAGGAGGCGGGGCTCTGAGGATCCAGGTTGGAAGCCAGCCTGGGCAGGAAAGTCTGTGAGACTCTGATCTTCAATAAACCACCAAAAAAACCCAAAAAAGGTGTGGAGTGGAGTGGAGCAGTGGCTGTTACTTGTCGTCACAGCTCTTGGCCTTGCCTGTCCTTGCTCCTGAAATGACCTGTGTCTTAGTTCACTGGTGAATCCTCAGAACCGAGACACACGTAGGGGACGCGCTGGCTCTCAAGTGGCATTTGTCAAGTGGGAGAAGGGGTGGATCTGGTCAAAGCCCATTTCTAAAGTGAGACATGGATGAAGCCTTCCCTTGGGCACGAGGAAGGGATGCCAGGACCCACCCTGCGGCTCTGCGCTGGTGACAGCAGCAACGGGAAGTGTGTGTGTGTGTGTGTGTGTGTGTGTGTGTGTGTGTGTGTACGTGTACTGGGGCTTGAACTCAGGACCTGGGCACTGCCCTTGAGCTTTTTTGGCTTAAGGCTGGAGTTCTACCACTTAAGCTGCACCTCCACTTTCGGCTGTTTGGTGATAAACTGAAGCCGTGAGCCTCACAGACTTTCCCGCCAAGGCTGGCTTTGGGTGGCGATCCTCCGCTCTCAGCCTCCTGAGTGGCTCGGGCCAGCTAGCATGGTTCAGTCTGAGCTGGTCCTGTGGGAGCGAGCGAGGGTGTCCCGCAGCTGGTCCAGGTGCAGGGCAGGGCCACCTACCCAGGTCGGCGTCGGTGCTCTTCTTCATGTCCTTCTGAAGCCGCCTGGTCTGCTCTTCCAGCCTGCGGGGCAGAGGCAGGTGTGGGCGCCCGGCCTCCCGCTGCTCGGCCCGTTGCCCTCGAGCCGAGGCGGCCCCCGCCCGTGCGGTAAGATGGAAGGCCCTGTCCCCAGGAGCACGAGCCATGCAGGTTCCATGGGAGGCCTGGTGCTCTGGGCTGCCCCGGGTGCTCAGGGGTGCATACAGAGCCCTGACTGGGCTGGGGGGAGAGGAGGAGCGGGAGTGGGAGCTGGCAGGAAGCAGGGGCTCTGTCCCGCCTCCCGCCTCCTCCTTCAGGGGCTTGCCACTCACTGCTGGAGTTTTCCATACTCCCTTTCAAAGTCTCTCTCCACCTGTAACGAGAGAGATAACTCCATCAGCAGAGCAATGACAACAGGGTGGAAAAAAACCTCCCCGTCTCCTGAAACTCCCTCCACGCCCTCCCCCTGGCCTGCGGAAAGCAGCTCTGTCCGGTTCGCACACGCTCCGCAGGTCATTAGCGACACAGTCTCCCTGTGTTCCCAGGTTAATGAAGTGTTTGATTTCGGGACAAGGCCTCTCCTCCCGGAGGGGCCAAGCGGGCAAGTCGCCGCAGAGCGCGGCGCTCCGTGCCACTGCGGGGGGAGAGGGGCCGGGCCGCGTGCCCTCTCTTCACCCCAGCTCCTGTGGCAGTCAAGCTGATTAGGATGTGGCCAAGTGGCGGCAGGGTGCGGAGACGGAGGCAGCTCTGGAGCTTAGGACGGGCGTCTCCAGCTGTGAGACCTGAGCAGGGCACTGCCCCAGCCTCAGTTTCCCCACAGGTCCTGCCTGCCCACTGCAGGGGGTCAAGGCAGATGAAGAAAGAGCACACATGCAACTACCCAGGTGGGAGGGGCGGAGACTTAATTTGCAGGAAGGAGATCTAGTCCTTTCCTTCACAGGCAGAGGAGGAAGTGATTTGGAGGAAGAGGCAGGGATAGATAAGACCTGAACTCTGTCACTGTGGAACCTTGCACGTTATTTCCTAACACACACGCGTGCATGTGTGTGTGTTTGCTTGTACTAGGACATGAACTCAGGGCCTGGGTACTATCCCTTAGCTTTTTTTTTTTTTTTTTTGCCCAAGTCTGGTACTCTACCACTTGGGCCGCACCTCCAGCTGATTAACTGGAGGTGAGAGTCTCACAGGCTTTCTTGCTGGGGCTGCCTTTGAGCCTTGATCCTCAGATCTCGGGCTCCCAAGTAGCTAGGATTACAGATGTGCACCACTGGAGCCTGGGTTCCTCACGTTTCTGACGCCCATTTCCTTTCCTGCGGGGGTGGGGTCCTTCGCTGAGCCATTCCCTGCGGCAAGGGAATAGAGGGCAGGGCGGCCTCCGTGGCTGGCTGGCGCAGAGACACTGCACAATCAGGGTGCTGCCTTCTGAGCGAGTACCCGTCCCACAGTGGCCTGGGACACAGGCTGGACGGACGACCCTCGAGCAGAGAGAGGTGGCACAAAGGACCTGGGAAATGCCAGTCAGGCAAGCCCCGGCTGCGCTGGGCGCGGAGTGCCATGTCTGGACACCGTGACCCTCTCTCCTCACAGGCTGTGCAGCAGTGATGTCTCAAGGCAGTAAAGTTATTCAAAATGAAAAGGAATGGGCTGGGGATATAGCCTAGTGGCAAGAGTGCCTGCCTCGGATACACGAGGCCCTAGGTTCGATTCCCCAGCACCACATATACAGAAAACGGCCAGAAGCGGCGCTGTGGCTCAAGTGGCAGAGTGCTAGCCTTGAGCGGGAAGAAGCCAGGGACAGTGCTCAGGCCCTGAGTCCAAGGCCCAGGACTGGCCAAAAAAAAAAAACCAAACAAACAAAATGAAAAGGAAGCGTTTCCTGGCTAGAGGCAAGCTCCCCGAGAGCCGGAGCACACAGTAGGTGCTGGCGGGCACGGCGGAGAACACCTGCCGGGCCTCTGCTCCTGTCTTTGGCTCCCACTCCTGTCTGTGGCAATGCCGGGGCATGCTGCCGTACGTGGGAGGTTACGGAACACCTGGCCTTCGGGTGGGGGCTGCTTGGGCTTGCACAGGAAGGAACCTCGGCTTTCCAACCCGGCGGGGGCATTCTGGGTAATGAGAAAGTCCGGAGCGTGTCCCTGGGAACAGGCATGCATTCTGCTCGACGCAGCTCTATGCTGAGAGGTGCCGGTGAGCATTGAACCACCCTGGCTTCCAGGCGTGGGGTGCTTCTGCAGCTCACCGGTCCTACATCTTTCTCCAGAGGGGAGAAGCCTCGGGGGACGGCGCCAGAATACAGCCCCGTGGACGGTGGCTAGAGGAGTAAAGGGATGCGCTGGCGTCATGTTCTGGAGAGAGCCAAGTGCAGGAGATCTGAGCATCTTGGAACGCTTGATGCCTTTGCCAAGAAGGCAACTGGAGTGCAGTCAACAGTACAAGCGTAAACACATGTGCGCGCTCACAGCGGGTCAGGCCGGGCTGGGCCAGATTGCTGAGGTTAGTGCAGGGGGCACGGGGCCCCCCACTCCCTCCCTCGGATGCTCACTGCATTCTCGGGGCGCCAAGGAGAAGGGAGGCATCTGCTGCGTGCTGCCCGGTCTGCAGTGCTCCGATCAGCCCTGGCACAGAGCAGGAGGTTGGCACTGGCTGAGCCAATGAGCAGTGTGCGCCTTCTCCAATCCCCAACTCATGGTGAAGCGAGAGGGAAGGTCATAGGCGGCCAGGCCAGAGCCGCACTGCGGCCACAAGCATGGCAGAACAGAGGTAAGGTTGGGGAGCACTCTGAGGGCTGTCCGTCAGGGTCTCTGAGACTCCCACCTCCCTGTGAACATATGCCAAGAGCTCAGGTCTTTGTCAACTGGAGAGAGTCAGTGTGCCCACTCCTTCTTGCCCTGATTACACATACCCGAGCTAGCGATCTTAGTGAGTGCTTTCCCTCGTGTGCAAGGCCTGCAAGAGCTGGCTGGGATGGGCACGGAAGGCGAGGCTTCCGAGAGAGCCTCCGCCCTTCTGGGCTAAGCAGGGAGGTGTGGCTCTTTTCTCCCCATCAGAAGCTTGGGCCCCTCTGTGGGGCCCGGGGAGCAGAGGGGACTAGGCAGGAGGTTTGGGTCGAGAGTTGGAGTTGTGGGAGCTTGTCTTCTCCTGTCTCAGTGCCAATGGTCAGCCCTGCAGGGAACATGTCATTCCAGCCAGAGCCTCATCCGCCGTGGAATGTGTGTCTGCCACCGGGCACAGGCACGCGGTAAGAGTCAAGACAATGCTTTCTTTGTGGCGGGCAGCTGGCGCCTTGAGCCAAAATCCTCCTGAAACTCCCTGAAGATAACAGGAGTACTTCTTCCCATGACAGGGGCACCGTGACTTCCAAAACCCACGAGGCCGCATCTGCTCCCCTCCCTGACAGTGCCGGGGCAGGAACACCAGTGTGCGTCACCGCCGTCCAGGGGCCGCTGCCAGAGATACGGAGACAACCTGGGCCTCCTCCGGTGCTGCTGCCGGTGGGGAGGACCGGCTCTTAATGAGGCCAGGCCTTCCTGCCTATGCTTCAGCACCCTGGGGAGCGGAGAATAGCCTGAACCAGCAAAATCCTCCTTTCTAAAGCTGAACCTTGGCTCTGATTCCTGGGGAGAGATCAAAGGCCCAGTTTCAGTGCACTGGGGACTCGAGCTACGGGGCGGGGCTGGGTCCTCAGTGGCTTAGGAGGCCGTCGAGTCAGCCGCTCTCCTGATGTAGCAGCCGTCAGCGAGGCTTCTCACCATCGTACGCTGGAGGAAGCTAAGGAGTGCCGGCGTGCTGGTGGCTCAGGCCTAGAATCCTAGTTACTCAGAAAGCCGAGAGCTGAGGATCCAGGTTCAAAGGTAGCTTGGGCAGGAACGTTCATGAGACTCTTGCCAGTCCTGGAGCTTGAACTCAGGGCCTGAGCACCGTCCCTGGCTTCTTTTCGCTCAAGGCTAGCACTCTTGCACTTGAGCCACAGCGCCACTTCCGGCTTTTTCTATATATGTGGTGCTGAGGAATGGAAGCCAGGGCTTCATGTATACGAGGCAAGCACTCTACCACTAGGCCATATTCCCAGCCCTCATGAGACTCTTATCTCCAAGTAACCATCAAAAAGCCAGAAGTGGAGCTGTGGTTCCAGAGGTAGAGTGCCCAGGCCCTGAGTTCAAGCTGTCTGCCTCCCCCAAAAAAGGAAAGCTACGGAAGAATTAAGGCACACCCCCAAGATCACAAATGTGTGGCAGAGGCAGGATGGGAAATCAGGCAGACCTCCCCAAACCTGCACTTCAACCACTCCCTGACATTTGCTTTTGGGGGTGGGGGGATGGGAAGGAAGGGGGGCATGGACAGGAGGACAACAGACAGACATGTACAAAGGATGTAACATGCCCACCTCATCTGCTCATCCGGGGAGGCTTTCCTACTTCTCAGAGTAGAAGACCCGAGATCTACCCACCAGCAAGTGCTGGCACAAGCTGGAGCTGCAGCCCAGCCTATAGTTTTCTGTTGGAGAACACAGGCCACTTGATGAAGGTTGGGATGGTAGGAGGGGTTTGTCTTTGTTTTTAGTGAAAGATGGGAATCAAAGACCCTTCTCAAAATCGCTTCCTTTCTGGATCTGCCACGGATGAAACTCTGGAGGCTCAAAGCCACGCCTTCCCGCTTCCTGGAGCCGCTGGAGCTTCACATTGGAACACCCAGATTCTCTGGGCTTGGGCTGACTCTCCACAGATGGTTAGCCCCCGGGTGGGGGACACTGCTGGCCTGCCTTAGGAAGCGCGGGGGGATTCTTTTAACTCAGGCCCACTTCCTTTCAAGTGACCACACTTTGGATTCCCTTCTAAAATGGAGGCATGGGTCAGATGTGTGAACTCCCTGCCAAACAGCAACAATGTCTTTCCTGTAGTTTTAAGAGCTGAGCCAAAGAGGGAAGAAGTGAGAAAAGGCAAGAAGGACTGAAGGGCCAAGGCTGAGCTGGTGGAGACGGTGCTGGACTTTGTGTGGTCACTCACATTAGAACTCAGGGCCTCACTCAGATTTATGGGGCGAGGGGCTGAGGAGGCTATTCTGTTGGGAGAATTTCTTGAAGATCTTTACAGCTCAGACCCAAGTTTGAATTCCAGCTGTGCCAGCCAGAGATTTCAGATCTTAGAAAGTCACTACCAGCTTGTGGAGCTGGGTTCCTGCATCAGGAAAACAAAACTTGGACCAGATAAGGTGTAAGGTTCCAGCTGTAGCTTTCTAGAACTCTGTGACTCTTTTTTTTCCCCCTCTTGTTTTGGAGACACAATGGGTAAAGGTAGGTAGCTGCTATCATCCTGCCGAGTGATTCCGGGTCATGGGAGAGAACACATCTGACAGAGTAGAAAAAAAGCTCTGGGCCACTTGGAGAGGCTACCTGATCCTTTATGTAGCCAAGGTAGCCAGAAAGAAAGGGCTGGGCTGTGCCTTTGGGGGAGCATCTGTGCCCCAGGAGCCCTCTTTAAAAGAGGACTAGTCGGATGCACGTAAATGACGTAGGGCAGGAGGTTGCTCTGAGCCCCAGGCTCTGCAGCAACCTTAAAAAAAACTCAGGGTGCTGTTTTCCCAGCCCCAAGATGTGTTGAGTCAAAGCTCTGGCGCTGTGTGGAGGCCCCCAAGAGAGAGAACTGAGCAAAAGCATCGAGTTATACTCACTGTTTTGGGAACAATCTGTTTCTTGGGCTGCCCGATCTTGAAAGGAATCCTGGAAGAGGGAGACAAAAGAAGGCTACTGTGAGAAACGGGGAGGCATGGGCCGAAAGAATGGTGGCAGGATGGCTCTTCTGCCCGAGGAAAGGGAGGCATGCCAGGGAATTGCTCCTTGGGACGTGGACTCCCATCAGCACCTGGCTTAGTTCGAGGAGACAGTCCCCCACAGACAATGTCCCACCAAAGCTCCTGCACCTCTTGCCTGGATCATCTTTTCTACTGATAGTCTGCCATTTAAGTACACAGATGAAAACTGGGCAGTGGTGACTCATGCCTGTAGTTCCAGCTACTCAGGAGGCTGAGATCTGAGGATCACGGTTCAAAGCTAGCTCAGATAGGAAAGTCTATGATACCCTGAGATAACCACCAAAAAAAAAGCCAGACATGGAGCTATGGCTCTAATTGGTAGAGTGCTAGCCTTGAACAAAAGAGCTCAGGGACAACACCCAGACTCTGAGTTCAAGCCCCCCAGTGTTGGCACACGTGTGTGCATGTGCACACAGACACACAAAAGTGAGGCCAGAAAAGAGAGACCTGAGTAGCCGTCACTATAGTCCTCATGTCCTTGGGAGCTGCAAAGTGAGAAATCACAGGCTCACAGAATAGCTATCATTCTTGGAAATATGCCTTTAAAAAATGGCAAGTATCACTCATCCTCTTTACAGAGGGACAAACCATGGACCCCGTGGGACTTCAGGAATGTGGGGGAGAGATGACAGACTGGCTAAGGTCGCTGACACAACCTACTGTGGCTATCTGGAAGAATCTGCTATCCAGCCCCAGTCTGCCATGAACTTGTTAAGGAGTTCTGCACCTCAGATTCCCCACTTGAACCTGGATGAGGCCTGAACAGAAGGAAGATGAAGTCTCGTGGGTGGAGCACCAGGCCAGCCTCAGCCCCCGAGCAGAATGCCCTTGGCAGTGAACTGCTGCCCCGAGACTGACTTAGTTACTCTGTAAAACGAGTGGATTACACTAGATAACTCGGCAGCTTCCTCCAGGCGCTGAGAACTCCATGATCCTACAGTCCTGAGAGGAACAGAACTCCAGGAGGGGAGAAGGCTGGCATGGCGTGTCTCAGCAGCAACAGGAACTGTGGGCTACATCTCCATCCTGTCCCCCAGTAGGACGAGAGGGACCCCTGGAATCAGTTTAGTAAAATGGCCGGAAGCCATCCTCTCCATCAAAACCTGTTGACAACACTGCCTCGACCCACTCCACAGGCCTGGCCCAACCCCTTTCCCCCAAACCCCTTCTCCCAGAGCCTGCTTCCATTTGGCCCAAACTGACCAAACTGTTGCTAAACCCAACAGTATAATTAACCACCGATAATAACCCCAGACAGCGATCTGGTTGAGGGGATGGGCCAGCCTGAGTCACGGTGGTTTAAATTTAATTTCTGGAGGACATCCTGTTTATTGTTAACCCAGCCCCATAATTTGGGAGTGTTAACCCTTTGTGGGTTGGCTGATTCACGTGGCTTGTGTCAACAGGGCATCTTGAACTATGTAATTACCAGAGAGAAAGGTAAGCTAGGGAACGGAAAAGGCAAGGAAAAATGAAATCACAAATTTCCCGTCTTCAGACTTAAAGAGAAAAGTCAGGGGGACGAGGGCTCCCTGCCATCAAAGATTGGAGGTGACAGCTGGCAGGTGACTGCCCTCGAGACCACTTTGGTGTAAGTGAGGTCCCGGCAGCCTTGGGGACCCACGGTGGGAAGCACACGACTGTGGGAAGCACACGGCAGCGCAAGGCCTCTGACCAGGAAGAAGAGCCAGACTCTGCCTCCTAGTCCTGTCATTTGTGTGAATCAGCCCATCTGGGGCCTTGCTTCTTCAGCTATGAAACCAAGGTGCTGGAGTATTTGCGCCTCTCTGCTTATCCACATGGAATCTCCATCTCAAGATGGCAGGGAGCGGGCTAAAGGCCCAGCGAATCCAGCGTGGCCGGAGTCTAGCATCGCAGATTGGGAACCAAAGGGAGCTGGAAGTTAAGTTTCCATTATCTGTAACTCACAGTCTCTCTAGCTTAATTTAGAATCCCAGTATTTTTAGAACTGCAGGTCACCATAGAAATTTTTTCTTTTCCATTTCAACCCTCTCATTCTGCTGACAGGGAAGCAGATCGTGAGAGGTTCGCTGACTAGTCCAGGGTCCCAGTGCTGGCTGCCAGGACCCCTGTCTTCTGGACTCCGTCTGCTCTCTGCCATTCAGTTTCACAGGATTTGGTCATTCAGATTCGATCAAAATGCCAGCGTTACTGTATTGTGGGATCAGACAGGGCTCCGGGCTTTGAAGAGCCCGGGAATGAGAGAGGAGGGCATGTTGGTTTCGGCACAGACAGAACCCATGCACCGTGAAGACGCGGGGGGTCGCTCTCTCTGTATTTCCATGGAAGCTGCTGAGTATCAGAGCTACCATTCCCAAACTATTCTTACTATCCCTCAGCTCATCAGCTCAAGAGCCTCTCTCCTACCTGCTACAATTCCTTTTTAAAAGGAAAATGACTTCTTTTTAAATTTTGAAAGTTTTCATTTTACAGAAAGATTGTAAAGTATTACAATCCCATACCACCCATGGATCCCTTTTATCAATGTTACATTACTATGTACATTAGTCATGGTTAACGAACCAGCATACATATTAAAGTCTATGCTCTAATCAGATTTTCTTAGCTTTCACCTAGTGTCATTTTCCAGAGCTTGGATCCTACTCAGGTCACCACATTACATTTTGTCCTTAAGTCCTTTTGGGTGTCTCTTGACTGTGATCATTGGTTACTTTTCCTGTCTTTGAGGAAATTGACAGTTTTAAGGAGCACTGGCCTTACATTGTACAGAATGTCTCCCAACTGGGATCTGTGTGAGCTGGGGTTACTGGTTTGGAAGAGGATGATCAGAGCACCGGCCTCATGAAGGGCACACGCGAAGGGCATGGCTCGGCCCAGGACGCTGGCTGGGACCACGTCTGCTGGTTTATCCAGTGCAAAGCTGTTCCTGCCCGCTTCCTTCTGTCCATGCTGTGTTCTAGAAGAAAGCTAGATTCTATTTACTTATGTTAGTCAGTTATTTCTATCAATGTGACCGTGTGTGTGTGTGTGTGTGTGTGTGTGTGTGTGTGTGTGTGTGTATCTTGCTTTTATGATGATCTTGGCTCGGCTGGGCATCAGTGGCTCATGCCCGTAATCCTAGCTCAGGAGGTTGAAATCTGAGATCATGGTTCAAAGCCAGCCTGGGCAGAAAGTCTGTGAGACTCTTCTCTCTGATTAATCACTATTAAAAACCAGAAGTGGAGCTATGGTTCAAGTGGCAGGGCACCAGCCTTGAACAAAAAGCCAGGGACAGTATGCAGGCCTTGAGTTCAAGCCACAGTACTGGCACTTAAAAAAAGAAAAAGATGGTCTTGGCTCACCTTGTATGTTTCCTGCCCCAGCCTGAGTTGGTGTGCAGCTGGCTGGCCTGCAACACGGCCCTGTACGTGGTCTCAGCCTTCCTCCTGGTCTCCTTTCCCACTCACCCAGCACACCTCTCCCAATGTGGCAGGTGGCTGCCTGCCAGGCCCCAAAGCTATACTCTTTTCCTGTCTGAAACTGGAGCATTTTAAAGCCCATGGTCAGGACAGCGGGGCCAGGCAGGGAAACCTGGACCCAGGGCCGCCTCGGCTCATGGAAGGCCCTCCCTTCTGGCTTATCCCAGTCCTCCTCTGAAGTGAGACTCAGTTCTTCTGAAGTCAGAACTAAGTGGATACAGATATGGGGCAGGAGAGGGAGGGAGAAGAAAAAAACCCCAAGCCCAGCCATAATCGCCTAGCTAAAAGAAGACCAAGGCGAATGTTTTGGTGGGTTTTTTTTATTTAATTTTTTAATTTGCAAAAAGAAAAACAAAGGAGAAAAACAGGCAAAAGTTAGTAGTGGTTATTTTTGAGTGGTGAAAATAGTTATTATTTTTCCTATTTTCTTCTTTGCACTTTCCATGTTTTCTCAAACCAACAAAAAAAAGCCTTTAGGGTTTTTTTTTTCTTTTCTTTCTTAATCACAAAAATAGCCCTTGATCAGTGTTGAAAATATGGGAGATGTGGAAAAGCAGAAATGATGAAACACCCAAGTATGTACACATCCTAACAAAAGAAAAAAAGCAGCAAACACTGAATCTCAGTGTGTACATTATTATTACTACTACTACTACTGTCCTCAGTCCTCCTAAAAACACTACTTATCATTTATAGTTCCCATTTTATACCTCAGGATGAAGAAGATTTCCTGTAAAAATGTTATTTTTCGTGTTTGTGATATTAGAGATTGAACCCAGGGCCTCATGGTTGCTTGACAAGATTTATCTTTTGCATTATGCTTCCAACCATTATTTTTCATTTTCTTTATGCAAGTATACAGGATCATGATCGTTCTGATGTACATTTTATTACATGTATCTTGAGGGGACACTATGTTGGATCTTCAGAATTATTTTCAATTTGTCAATTTACAATCCTTAGTTTTGGGAATAAAAAACTGACTGTGATTTGATTTCTTCTCCATGTTGTTTGTCAGAATTTTGATGTTGATACTCCTGGCTGGTCCTCTCACTTCTGGTTTTCAGCATTTCTAATTTTACCATATAATACTTCTGAAGAGTTTCCCCTGCTCATTCTTGCTATCAGATTTTCCTTAAGTTTCCTGCCTTTAATTCCCAATGAGATAGCTTCGGTTGAGTGCATTTCGCAAAAGAAATTCAATTGCTAATATTAAAAAACGTATCTGATTATTCATAACCCCATCCTAACAACTACCTTAATGTATTAGAATGCCAGGATTAAAGCCTGCATAATTTTTTTGTTGCATGTACTTATTTAATTTTGCTATCAGACTTCCATTTCCTTTACAGGATGTCCCTTTTTACCGTGTTCTGTCTGGATTTCACAGACACCGTATGGCTCTGAGATCTTAATGATAACTTGAAAAAGGTTTCTTCTCCTTTATGATCTGTTGCCCACCAGGTTGCGTTTTTGCCTTGTATTTATTTCGTCTTTACCTTTTGTACTCCCTGCTTTCCTTCGATGTGTGAGGTTTTGGTTGTCTGCTCACGTATATGCTGGGGGGCGGGGGAGGGGACAAAAGCAAGTTCTCTGGCAGCTCAGGGCACATGGATGTGGGTGCTCTCTGGTGGGGCACCCCCCCCCCCCCGCCACCAACCGCAGCAGCTTTCTAGTTCTTGCTCCCGGCAGGTGTAATTCCCTAAAGATGACTGCTTGTTTCCTGCCATGGGGATAAAGGCAGGCCCAGCTCCAGGCGAAGCTGTGGCCTGGACACTCCACGTGTGGGCACACCCATGTGGACTCTCCATGTGTGGACACTCATTTCCCCCCAGGACTTCTCCAGGACAAGTAATGCTCACAGGTGGGTCAGGGTTCTGGAGTCCTGACACAATTGGGCATGTCTTTTAAGGTAAGAGAATATAAAATATAAAGAGAGCCAGGTGCTGGTGGCTCACACCTGTCTTCCTAGCTACTCAGGAGGCTGAGATCTGACGACTGCAGTTCAAAGCCAGCCCGGGCAGGAAAGTCCATGAGACTCTTATCTCCAATTAACCACCAGAAAACCGGAAGTGGCGCTGTGGCTCAAGTGGCAGAGCGCCAGGCTTGAGCTGAAGAGCTCAGGGACAGGGCCCAGGCCCAGAGGTCAAGCCCCACAACTGATAAAAAACTAAAAATAAAATGTAAAAAGAGGTATGAAAATGAAAATCAAAATAGGCATGAAAGTGAGAACAGACTTAATGAATGATTTTAAAAAGTGGACAATAACACAAGTGTCGGAAATAACCTACTATTTTTCGGAACCCTCTGCCTGCCCCACCTCGATACTGTGACCCCCTGCCTTCCAGGCTGCACAGTCAGTCACTGTGTTCATGTGACAGAGTTGGTGGCACACTTTTCTTTTTCTTTCCTTATTATCTTTAAGTAGTTGTACAAAGGAGATGCCACTTAACAAAGCAGTTTATGAATACAATAGACCTTGATCAGAGTCACCTCTTTCAGCAGGCACTGTTTTCTAAAGAGTGAGAGGGAAGGTAATGCTGTCTTTCCTCTACTATGGTTGACTGAAATTCATTTTCTACTACTGACAGTTTAGAAACACTTGTTTTCAGGTTGCTGGTAAATATATGAATTTCAGAACTTTTACATTTAGGAAAAAAATCTGACGTTTCTTTCACTTAAAAAAAAACCTGCTAAGATTTCAGGGCACATTTCAAGATTTATTGTACAGTGACTAATCTTCAATGCTCTCTGAATTAATGACAGTGACTGGTTTGTCACTGATGTCCTTGTAGGAGGGCATATCATGATTTATATCATCTCTTTTATGTCTTTCATGTTCAATCTACCAGAACTCTGTCTCTATGATTTGCTCCTCTACATCACCCAGTTTATCCAATAACCATCATTCCTAGTTAAAGTGGATTTTATTTCCTTAATGGAATTTTAGTGTTTGACACAATCATTTGAGAATGCTTTGTTAAATGCTTGATTTTGCATGGATTTCTAACTGATTTGATTATTCACTGTTACCACTTGGGTTCTACTCATTGTTAAATCCAATTTCCCCTTTAGATTTATTTCCTGCCCACTCTGGTGATGGGGACTGAATCCAAGTCCTCACGCATGCTAGGCAAGTGTTCTACCATTGAGCCATACCTCACAATCCCCTTTAGTTTTCACATAAATTGAAATGACGATGAAAAATGCCAAGTGCTGGTGGCTCACACTTGGAATCCTAGCTATTCAGGAGGCTGAGATCTGAGGATCGCAGTTCAGAGCCAGCTGGGACAGACAAGTCCCTGTACGACTCTTATCTCCAATGAACCACTCAAAAACGATGTGGTGCTGTGGCTTAAGAGGCAGAGCACCAGCCTGGATGACAGAGGCTCAGGGACAGCGCCCAGGCGCTGAGTTCAAGTCTCACAACTGACCAAAAAATTTAAAAAAGGGGATGAAAACGGGGCCTCTTGTACATTTCTCAGTTAATAATTTCTCATTTATTAAAATTCCAAAAAAATGTCTATAAACAGTAGTCACAACTCACAACTGACCCCTCCATCCCACCCCAGTAAAGGCCTCTGCATCTCCATTGCTGACTGGCCTAAGCGGCAATACAGGAACGGAAGGCAGGACTTAGCAACGCAACACAGAAGTTCCCTGTCCCTCTGGTTTTGGTGTGCAGGAGGGAGCATATGAACACATGACAGGGGCCCCTTCCAAGGGTTTTGCACAAGGCCCATCAGAGGCAGGGCTTACACGGTCTGAGTTTCACATGGCAAATCTACCTTTGGAATGCCCTGGGACGGAACCCTGGAGGTGAGGACCCTGGAGCCTTCATGGGGCTCATGCTTTTGGTGTCCCAGGTAAGCATCCTTTGGCAAATTCAGGAGTAGAAGGATTTGCCCGTATGTTTCTTTTGAAGAGTATTATCGGTGGGCTTTCCAGGTACGTCTTCCATTCATTTTGAGTTAATTTTTGTATAAGGTATGGCGAATCCTTTGCAATTGCTCCTCTAGTTATCTCAGCACAGCTTGTTGAAACTTAAACTTTAAATACATCTATGTCAATGACAATAACTACTTAGGTTACAGAAGCTCTAAACATCTAGTAAAGTCAATCTCTTCTCATCTAGCTTCTTTCTTCAGGTGATTTTTTTTTCATTATCATGTTTCATTATTCAAGCTTAATTTCAAAATCTATGCCCTACCTCTCCACCCAAACCATAAATATACTTAAGATGATTGGAAATACCTTGTATTCTTAAGATTTTTTGTGTACAAAGAATCTACCCTGGCTACATTGTAGCCAAGTGTCTGTGGCTCATGCCTATACTCTTAGCTACCCAGGATGCTGACATCTGGGCAGCTGAAGACTCTTCTCCAATTAACCACCAAAAAAGCTAGCACCAAAAACCAAACCAAAACAAACCCTACATTGTTACAAGTACTACATTTACTCAGTTTTAGGGCCATAATACCTTCTCCCATTCTTTCAAAGCTCTTCATTATGTCCCTTGCTCTTATTCTTCCTCTACATTTGTTTTATTAATACTAAGATTCCAAAGTATCACATGTGAAACATTAACTCAACACATCTTAGGTGCATTCTATGGGATTTTTACACTTATACATTCTATGGAATGTTGTATTTTTGATTATAGATAAAATGGGATTAATTTTCATTTTATCTTGTTGATGCTTTTATTCTGCAACCAGCTATAATAGCTAGACACCTAACCTAGATAGCCAAGGAATTCAATTGAGAGTGGGGAAGTGAGAAACTTTTTATCACTTGCAAACAATGGCAAAAGATCCCTTTCCTTTCCCAATATTTATACCCATTTCTGTGTCATTCTGTGCCTTATCTGTGTCAGCTAGAAATTGTATAAAACACATACACACTTTGGTAGGGAGTGTTTGTGCTTGCTTTTTCACTATGTGAAGGGAGTGATTTTGGCCAGAAAGCCTCTTAGTAGGAAGCAAATAGTTCTTCACTCCCAGATTGCTAAAAGACATGAAAAAAATAGGTGAAGACTGCACCTTTGACTTATCCCAGTGGCCTTTTGGCATGTACTGCGAGCAGCTTACTCCCTGGTGACCTACCACTGCCATGAACTGAGCAAATACATTCCCTGATACCCCACTAACTGTCATTACTGAAATGACTCTCTTTAGTAAGGGGTCCAGGCCAATTAACACTGATATGTCTACGTGGCACTTTCTGATCGTGACACATTCATTACTCCTCAAGGACAGGGACTGAATTCTATGCCTCTTTGCAAGCCCATCAGATGCATATGAGGTACAGTCTGTTCTCGCACTTTGGTGGGAGAGTACTAAGGGCCAACTCTATGCCAAGCACTGTGCTAGATTCTGGGATACCAAGATGAATGAGACACACTTCTTCCATGAGCTCATGGCATATACACTCTAGGGTTCATGCACTCAGTAAGCCCAAATGAATGATTAAATGAATGAGTAAAATGCATTGCCCAAAGGCCTTGTAAAATACCACATTGGATTGGGGGGGGGGGGCATCTTTGGGTCCTCAATTCCAATGTCACCAGAGTTACACTTACTAAGGGTGTGATCAGCTAGGCAGGGGACAGTGTTTTCAATCAAGACTGAGAAAACGGAGCTGGCTTCTGGCCTGCTAGAGAAGGGAAGTCTGGAGAAGTTACCAGAGAATGTGTCAAGGAAAACGATTTTAAAGAATCTAAAAGGAGGGGCTGGGGATATGGCCTAGTGGCAAGAGAGCTTGCCTCGTATACATGAGGCCCTGGGTTCGATTCCCCAGCACCACATATACAGAAAACGGCCAGAAGTGGCGCTGTGGCTCAAGTGGCAGAGTGCTAGCCTTGAGCAAAAGGAAGCCAGGATAGTGCTCAGGCCCTGAGTCCAAGCCCCAGGACTGGCCAAAAAAAAAGAATCTAAAAGGATGATGGGAAGGGAGAAGAGCCTCCTGGATGGTTTCCACTCAGGCCCCACTCTGCCCGAGGAGTAACTTGAAAGCTGGGGCAGGTGCCCTGAGAAGGGCTCAGATTCTTTCTGCCTCTGAAATGGGCCTCAAGCAGGAGGCAGGGGAAGTGGCAAGCGGGGGAAGACAAAGGAAGAGAGCAACCTAACTACACGTCTCCAGCTCCTCGGCCTCATCCTTCCCCGAGGTCCAGTCAAGACTGGCCGGTGGTGGAACTTGCTCAGGAGAAGCAGCTTCTCCGGAGGGCAGCGAGTGACCGCAGCTCAGCACCTATGCAGCCCGCTGGGTCACGTGGGCTGAGGGTCCTCCAGAGCAAGAAAGACCACTGGGCCTCAGGACCTTTGCATGTCTTCTTCCTCTCCTCTCGGCTTCCCACAAAGAACCAGAGGAGAGAGAGAGAGAAAGAGAGAGAGAAAGAGAGAGAGAGAGAGAGAGAGAGAGAGAGATGTTCTGGAAGAAACCAAGAGGCTCTAAGCTCTAGCTCTAGAGTGGGAGTCCCTACTTGGTTCTGTCTGCCGTTCCAAAAATATGAGCACCAGAGGGCAGGAGTGGGGATATTTCAGTCTCAGCAAGAAAATGGAGAAAACAGTTCTGAATTCCCAACACACCCCACCTTGGGGAAGGAAAAAAGTTCTGTGTGTATACAGAAGAAAGGGGAAAAAAAGGTTCTATTTTCTTTCATAATAAAGAAAAGTCAACAGGATGTTCTCCCAAGCTACAAATATACTTTTTCCAACAGTAAATATCTCTATTAGCAGCATGATGCCAGTTGGCTAATTCTGTCTGTCTCAGTAAAACCTTTCCAAAAAAGCTCCTGCTCTTGTGTAATGTCTATTTACAAAGCCAGCTTCTTTTGCATTTTCATTTCGCTGGGTTTCTCAATCTTTTGGTTTCCTCACCCCCTCCACTGCAGAGGCAGAGACGAGAGGCAGACCCAGATGGCAGTTGGGTGGGGATCCCCTGGTCACCCCAGCATGTGGCTCCATTCCTGCCTTCGTGGGAGACTCCTCCACAGCCATTCCAAAGAAGGGTCGAGAAGCCGAGCCTGGACGTGCATCCCGGGCTTTCACTTGGCTTCTCCAGCATTTGTTTCCCCGTGGATGTGAGTCTAGCTTGGTCTGGGGGTGGAAAGAACCCCGAAATGACTCAGTCTACCCCACCCTATGGCTTTCTGATATCTCTAGCTGGGCAAGAGAGGCCCGGAGCTGGGGGGGGGGGGAGGAGAAGGAGGCGCAAAGGAGGGGAGGGAGGGCTGAGCAAGGAGTAGGCGGTGGCTGAAGTCCTGGCTCCCCGGGGAGTGGTCTGGGCCTGAGTCACTGTCTCGGTGAGAGCAGGAAGGTGGGCGAAAGGCAAGGCGCAAGGCAGCAGCTTCTGCAGCCTGCAAGCACTGGCCCTTCCCCCTGTCCTTCTGTGGCTCTGCCCTTGGGGTGTTGTTGCCATTGCCAGCTCTGGTCTGAGGCCCGGGAGGCTACCACGCTTCCCCGGCCAGGGCCGGGGCAGGGCTTATGGAGGTCATCTGGCTCCAGTACAATGGCAGCTGGTTGGATCTGGTCTCTCCAGCTGGAGGCCCAAGGGCCTGAGCAAAGGTGGGACATGCCTTTCCCAGGGCAGCAACCTGGCTGCGGTCATCCACCTCGGTGCCCACGACCACAGCCTCCGGCCCCGCCTAGCCTCACCCGAAAGTAGCTGGATCCCGAACCAGAGCACACAGAACACGACCTTGGAATCGCCATCACTCCAAGGAGCTCTGCGAGTTTAAAAATAAGTCGTGACTCTGCAACTTGGCTGGCGGTGAATGGGACCAGAACAATCCTTCGGCTCAGCTGGGACTCGATCCCTTCCTTCCCTGCTGCTGTTGTTAGTCATGTGAACGCCGGGAGACCATTTCTTGAGCATCTAGGTCTATGAGGTGCTCCTGATCTATCAGCTCAGGGGGAGTGCTCTCCTGACCTGTGGAGCTGGGGTTCAAATCCTGGCTCTGCTTTGTCACCAGGGGCGAGACTGCACACGTGACCTCACCTTCCTAGCTGATAAAACGGGGTCAGCATCTGCTTATCCTGGGAGGTGGCTGGGAAGTGAAGTGAGTTGGCTGAATAAAACACCCCCCCACCCCCCACCACGCCAGGAAGCCATCTGTGTGGATTTGCTGCGAAGGCGGTGGTGGCACTTTGATGACAAAGATCAAACTGAGGTCCGGAGAGGTGACTGGGGTGACTGCCCAAAGCGACACTGAACAGCCAGGGGAAGGGCTAGGAAACCCGACATTAGGGTTCTGTGTTTGAGGCAAGCAGCTGCCCACACTGCCCTATGTTCGGGCCCAAGTGTTTTATCTGCCTCGGAGGTGACTTCCTCCTAAACAGTAGAAGAGCTTGTGGCAGAAGTCTGGAAGCTGAGGCAGCACCTGAAGGTTGAGAAAAGAAAGGAAAGGCAAGAAATTCAAGGAGGAAACTTTAGTGTTTTTTTTTTAGTTCGAAACTAATCATAAAATTAGCTGAACCTCTGTCTAAACTATGAAAAAAGGACATACTAGAAAAGAGTGGGGTGTACTACACATATATTGGAAACTGATTTCAAGGATAAATTCATATATGAATGAATTGTGATGCCAAAGATTTTCTGACTGCTGGTCGTGGTAAAAAATTCCTGGAAGGGCTGGGGGTATAGCTCAGTGGCAAAGCGCTTGCAGCAAGTGCAATGTCTTGGGTTCGAGCCCCAGTACCAAAAGAGAAAAGACAAAAAAAATTGGGGGGGGGGGGCGGGGGAGAGAAGCAATTGTCCAAGTTCTCCATGGCACTTTCTTCTCTTTTATGAGTTATCCTGAAAACAGTGGCCAAAATAATCCGACTAAATATCTGCTTTTGCCAGTGCAGCTGCGATGACATGTGTCACCATGTTCTGTTCTGTTTCTTTTATTGGTTGAGATAAGATATTTGTTGGGCAGTCCCCTAACCTCAATCCTCCTGACCTCTGCCTCCGGGGTAGCATAAGCATACTGTCTGGCTTTGAGACACGCTTTTGCCTATTGTAAGTGTTTAATAAGCACTTACTCAACCAATATTTATTGATCATTATAGGACACAGATGTCCCTCCATTTACAATGTGTTATGTCCCTATGCATCCATCATAAATTAGAAAGACCTTAAGTGGAAAGGCCTTTACCACACCTAACCTACCAAACATCCTTGCTTAGCAACAGGGCACCCTGCCCAGTATCAGCTGTTTGTGCTTAGGATGTAGAGTTGACAAGATCAAGCCTGAGGATAACATTATTTAAGGGGCAGAAACATTAAAGAGCCTAGAAAGCTGCAAAGAAATCATATTTATGGACAGCCTCCATTTGTTTCTGCAGACTTTGGAGACAGAGTGTCTGTTGGGACACTCTGTGTAGCCATCTGAGTTACAGATGGAGCAAACAAGACCAGGAAAGGTTGACAAGAAAAGCCACAGTGGGAATGACTAAACCAAACTGGAACACAGCATTCTACCTCATCAAACTTCCTGCATGATCTCTAATTTCCTTCCCTTTCCAACTACCGTACACCCAGGTAAGGGAAGATTTCCCCACCACTTCTTATTTCTCATCATTTAAACTTAACATCATCAAGGAATGCGGTTCCAGGCAAAGCTACAGTCCATAGCTAAGCTACATTAAGATCACGATTCTTAATTCTATGTACTTCTCTCTCTATATATACACCATTAGTAAATACAACATGTAGGAATAACGTGCAGTATGAGAGCCAGAGGGAAGGAAGACAAGAGAAGGAAGGGGAGCATCTGGTTGGGAGCTAAGGGGAAAATCAGTCATCTGAGGATGGCTATCTAATGTTTTCTTTCTAGTAAGACAAACCACGTCGCTGTCTTGCTGAAGGAGGAAAGGATGGGTGGGTGCAGTGTAGGTACCCACTAAATAAACAGGGGGTGGGAGGGCTGCCTGCAGAGAGGAAGCAGCGAACAAAGGCCGCTCGCTCTCCATGCAAAGTCCACAGTGTGCAAAGGGCATCAATGTTGGACATTTCTCGCCGTGACATTTTGAAAGCCCAGCCTAGTCTAGAACAATGGCTACCCTTTGGGGACCACAGGCTACGTACCCTTAGGCCTTATTTAATGATGGCTAGCATAGCCCATATGCTTGGTGAACTTGACCTTGGGCATCAGCCTCCCAGGATGGCTCTACGTCACTCTGGTCTCTTCCCCTACTGAGAATTCCAGCGTCTGATGAATGGACGGATTCATTCTGGGAGTGAATCAGAAGGACATAGGCCTGGTTCCCTTGCCAGCCATTGAGTTAGGAACTGAGTGTGATTGTGTGCCCAGGCGCCGGTGCTGCTCCCCTCTCAGGGAGAGAGGGTCAGGGTCCACGTAAGAGATGACGTAGAAAGTCCTCTAAGGAGGAAGAGAAAGGAATCTGAGCTCTGAGGGACAAAGCCACCCTTTTGGCGGTGACCCTCAGTCCAAAGAGATACACCAAGCTGTACATGGACTGGTAAATTGGTTCTACTTTGGAAAATCCACAGATCCTGCTAGCCTTAGCTGTCAGTCGCAATTCCCCTCAACATGATGGGTTTTAGCAAATGGGCTTCTTGTTTTCCAGAAAAGAAACTTTCTACAAGACAGAAACAACTTGCATCAGTTCCCCTAGATAACTGTTTACCAGAAACAACTTGCATCAGTTTCCCTAGATAATTGTTTACCTCCAGTGTCTCAACTCTACTTGTTTTCCAATTACTGAAAAGATGTCTTTTTTTTTTTTAAGGTATTTAAGTTTGAACTCATTGCCTCAAGCTTGCTAGGCAGGTACTCTACCACTTGAGCCATGCCTCCAGACCCTTGCTGCTCTTATTATTCCCGCCCCTCCCCCTAGCTGGCCTGGACTTCAGTCTTCCTATTTACACTTTCAGGCCCACACCACCACACCCAGAGTCCATTGACATTTTCAAATTGTAAATGTCAATCTAAACAATATAAACCATTATTTTTTTACTTTTGAAAAACCAGGGAAGAGAAATCCCAAGATTCAAGATGCAGCAGTCAAGAAGACAGTACAACCCCAAGGCCCAGAATGACAAAATAATTAAGGAATGAATGAATTGCCACTTTGCCCATCACTAGCTAGATTACAACAAGGAAACAAAGTTGCCTTTTAGAGTTGCAGGTACTCACTCCTCCCATTGGCCTCTTGGAGCAAAGTGGAGGGCCAGGAAGCTCCGGCAAGGTAGGCCTTGCTTAGGGCATTACTTCGGGGTTCCCTCCATAAGCTGTGCTGGCTGACAACTGTCCAGCAGTCTAAGAACCAAGCTGGGGAGGGCTCAGAAGTGGTGTACATTTTACATTAGAGGGCCCTCCTTGACACTCCCTAACATCAGCGGCTTGTAGCCAGACCTTAGTTTCTACTGATGGGCCCGGAGGATTTTGTACTATCTTCATTCATTCATAACTGATTAACACGCACTTAGGTTGCCCGACGGGATGACAAAGATGTCCTGTTCCTCCTGTTAATGGAACTTGAGCTCTACAAGGGTTGATTCGCTTTGTATATCTCTGGGGATCAGTTTATGAGCTTAATACAAGTGCGTTGTATTAAGTTGGATTTCACAGGTCCAGGGTGGTAGATAGACAGGCCCTTCGGTCTGACGATAAGGTAAAGTCTTTGACGTGAGTGCCGTCTAAGAAAGCCCCAGCAAGGCAGGCAAGCAAGCCGCAGTTCTCTCCTGTGACCATAAATAATCCATAGCAACGGACAGGGACTGCTCTTTGCACAAAATGAGTCTGATAAGACAAATCGGTCACTAACTACGGTGATGAAAATGCGTCCCAGGGCGCCCTTCAGGGATGAGTGTGGCGGTAACTCTGGACGGAGGTATGTCTTCGGGAGAAGACTGCTGGGCGGTGCGGAGGGGGCCGGTTCTCACCCGGGCGGCGAGCACCGAGAGGGCCGCGGAGCCGGGGCGGGCGGGCGGGCGCGGGGCCCACGGGGGACCCTGACTCCCGTCCAGGGCACAGTTCACGACCGAGGAGCGGTAAGCCGGCCATGGCCAGGAGAGCTGGGGAGGGGGACGGGTCCGGCGCCGCGGAGGCGAGAGTGGGAAACAGCTCCGAGGCAGGGGCGCGGGCTGGGAGACCCCCAGGAGGCGGCGGGGGGGGGGAAGTCCTGCCGAGACCCCCTTCCTCCCCGCCACGACCCCGCAGCCGGGCGGCCGGGCGGGCCCTGAGCCCCCGCACTGACGAACCGCCAGGTCTGTGGCGCGCCCGGGGTCCCCGCGGATCCCCACACCCCGTCGCCCGGACCTCACTCACCAGCTCATGGTTCCCACCTCGGGCCGTCCGCCGGGGTCCTGCGCCGCAACTCGGTCCTCCGGGATCACTTCCGGATTCAGCCAGTCTCCAGGAAGTGACGCAGAGCCCGCCCCCCTCTGGCCGGAAGAGGCGGGCCCGGGGGGCGGGGCCGGCGCGCGTTAACCCTGTGGCGGCCACGTGCTCGCGGCGCCCTTTCCCCCTGGGGCCGGCGACCTTGGCGTCCCGGGCCCAGGGCTTTGAGGCCGAGGCCGCGACGGAGCACCAGAGCCCGGGAAGTGTAGCTCAGAGTTCAGTGCTGACTTGTGAAGACTCAGTCCCTCAGCCCACTTCTGTCAGGATAGCGCAAGGCTCAAATATAAATGGGATAGGTGCTGGAATGTTCTGTGGGTTGACTCGAGGAAAGGTGCAGAGGAGAGGTTGCTTCCCAACTCGCAGGCCTCCCCTCTGCCTTCTCCTCCTCCACAAAACCTAGTCTTTTCTTTCTCGACCTTTGACAGAGTATTAGTGCCAGGCATGGTGCTAGCAATGAAGTTATGATCAGGCCAAGAAGGTATTGATGCTGTCCTTAATGTCCACCCCCCCCCCCACCTCCCCAAGTAACTTTCCTGCGGGGAGAAGCAAACAGGCAACCACAACAATAAGTAAGAATTCGGTACTGAAGCAGCGTGTGTGTGTGTGTGTGTGTGTGTGTGTGTGTGTGTAATCTGGGAGAAGCCAATGTGGAAACTAAATCCAGATGGCTAAATCATGCCCAGCCAGTGAATCTCAGATAAGGGGTGGGGAGGGCACCACCAGAGGAAACTCAAGAAGAGGACTGAGGCCCAAGCAAGGAACTGATTTGCATCCCATCTCCCAAGGCTATAGTTTAGGTACCTCTGTCGCTCATAAGCTATTTGGAGTTCTGGGCTCAACCCAAGTAGCTTCCTGTCCTAGATAAAAGAAGGGAGAACCAGCAGTGGGTTAGGTGTTTCCCCTCTGCTCCTCCCCAAGAGATCTCTCTAGGAATGCATCAAATGAACTTGAGTGTTTCAGGAGTTGTTGGAGTTGCAGCTGAGCGAGACCTAGAGCAGAAAACATGCATGATTTGTTCTGACCTAGGGTACAAAGCCTTTACCAGGAGGATGAAGAGAGTCCAGAGGCCAGACCCCAAGGGTAGTCTCAATTGTTTCCATTCTTGAAGGCCCATAGTCTTGACTCAGAGAGGTTTTCCAATGGGAGATAGGTGGCCATTCCCCAGATTCATCACATCAATCAGCTTGACCATTATGTTACTTATTCTTCAGGGAACAGGCCAATATTAGCATAAGAGCAGCTTTGATGAGAAAAGATGTCAAGTCCCCCAAGAGCAGCCTGAGCAGAGAGCACACATAGAGGGAGGTGTAGCTCTTGCTGCTTAGGAGGGGATAGGATGGGTGGAAGGGGATGTTGTGTATCTGTGAATCTCCTGTACTTTCTAGCACCTGTGGGTGGCACTTTTCTCACTTGTTTCCTCCTTTCTTCTACTCTGTTTTCCTAGGCTATTATCCACAGTCATAAATATTTCCAAAAGTGTTAGCTTAGCCTAGGTCACTTCCATATATCACAATTTGTGTATACTTTTTTGTCTCTTTAATAAAATGTCCTAGGACGTACATGCACTCACTACCAGTTACAACAAACAAGCACCTCTTTTCCTTCTGTCAAAATGGTTTGGGTTTCAAATTTAAACCGAATAAATGATTTTCAGGCTGGAATATTCTGTGGATTTACTTTTTAAAAAAGAGAGAGAGAGGGGCTGGGGATATAGCCTAGTGGCAAGAGTGCCTGCCTCGGATACACAAGGCCCTAGGTTCGGTTCCCCAGCACCACATATACAGAAAATGGCCAGAAGCGGCGCTGTGGCTCAAGTGGCAGAGTGCTAGCCTTGAGCGGGAAGAAGCCAGGGACAGTGCTCAGGCCCTGAGTCCAAGGCCCAGGACTGGCCAAAAAAAAAAAAAAAAAAAAGAGAGAGAGAGAGAGAGAGAGAGAGACAGACAGACAGAGGAAAAGTTGTTTCCTGACTTCCAAGCCTGGGATGGAAGTAACAGCTATGTCATGAAAATGAATCGTTATGGGAATGAATGAGTTCTGGACGAAGAATCTGGAGGAGTTCAGTCCTCTAGAGCTATCTGTGTCATGGTAGCTGACCTTAGACAATTTACCTCTCCTCCTTGGGCCTTGGTTCCCTCACCTATATGATGGATGCATAGATAAATTGCTAAAGTCACCTACATTCAAGTTGTAAGGTGATTGACATGTTGCCTCTAGAGGGTCTTGGGAAATAGAGTAGAGGCAGGTAAGATGGGTCCTGAACAAGAAGGCAAGCCCAGAGAAGTGAGTGATTCTTGATGTCTGGGAATGAAGCTACACATGCATCCTCTGGGAAAGAAGGAATCAGCCTGAGGTCCAACTGGGGCTGTGCTGTTTACCACCCACTTCACACCTTGAGAATACAGTCAGCAAGAGAGCGAGGTTACCGGGAAGAAGGCTGGCCTTCGAGAGCAAATCTGGAAGCTTCCTGCTTTGAATTGAGCTTGGCTTGCCTACCTGTGATCTACTCCCTCAGCTTGAAGGAGGCTGGGCTGAGGATGGACAGTCAGGTCTCCTGCTGCCTTTCATACCCTTGAGTTTCCCTCTGTGGGCCTGCCATGCTGAGCAGCATTGATCTTTGGGGAGCTGCTTACTGGAATGCACTCACACCTCCCACTGTTATAGACAAGCTCAGCTTGCACGATCAAGAGCTGTGTCTTTCCCTTTTTTAACCAAAGGACAGAAGAATACAAGTTGATTCTGCTCCTGCAGAGGAGAGAATGGGAAGAAGCAAAGGGATTTGTAAGTAGAAGCCTAGCATGAAGGTGCTTCAGGCCGGAGGTTGCTTCAGGCAGAGGTCATGATCCGGTTTTAATCCTGGAAAATACTGCTCCTTCTACAGAAGTCTGAGCCCGAAGTGTTCAGGTGGCACAACTCTATGTCTCTGGAGAAACTAATACTTCCATCAGACCCTTGACCTCTCCCTATACTTACAAATCCATATGCAGGTGCTCCCTTTCCCCAGACTCTTATCCCAAGGATTGTCATCCTCTTGCTTTCTCCAGTCTTTCCCATAAAGATATCTAGGGCTGGCTCCTGGCTCTTTCACCATGCTACCCCTAGGGAGGCTTTTGCCTTCCATAGATTCCTTGTCTCACTTACCCCTGCTCTGCACCTGCTCAGTAAGATAGCTGTGAACTACAAAGTTCCCTACGCAGCCAGGAGCCAAAGACATGGGAGGAAAAGCAAGGGTAGCAGAAGCTAAAGATCTTAAGAAGAGAGAATTCAGGGGTTGAATGCCAACACTGACTGCTCAATGGCCAGGGTGAACTGAAGTATCAGAATCCAGGCTGGCAAGCAGAAATTGGGGACAGTAATCTTTGTTGGACACTGGCACTACGTGGTTTGAGAATGTTTGTTCCTTAACCCTGTGACTCATCTTTCTTGACCTACAGTGTGAAGGATCCAGGTTAGATTTGAGATGGCAAATGGATGCAATTCCATAGGTCAACTGGGATTATGTATGTGTGTGGGGGTGGGGGTGGGGGGGGTGTTCTGTAATTGATTAGTAATGTCTGCCTTGGGCTAAAAGGAAAAGGTAAGGGTATATGTGCTACTTTATTATTTGGGTGAGTTAACATTTGAGTATTCTTGACATATCAGGTTCTATTCTAGGCTTTTCATGTTTTACAACAACCCCACGAAATAGACGCCATCATTATTATTTTACAGATGCAGGGACTCAAGTCGTGAAGCAGAGATTCTCAGACTCATCTGCTTTCTTTCTGCCAGGAGCGAAAGCCACCTCTCCACCAAATCTGTGACGTCTCTACTACCTGTGACCATCTATGATTCCTGTCAAGGCACAGTGGAGTCACAAGCCATGGAGAAGATGGAGTCAAAGGAAGCACCAGTCCGTCATGGGGACTAGGCAGCCACAGCAGCTTGCACCTTGGGAGGGAGGATCTTGGGAGTCAGCTTCTGTGTCCTCCCCTGTGGGGACCTGGGGCCAGCAGATGGCAGCACCTGGCAGGGGGAGCGCCAAGGGCGGCTCCTGACTTGGCCTACGAGTCCTTCCTTCAAGGATCCCACAGCCCAGATGTCAAGGAAAGCAAGGGCAAACAAGGGCGTGGAGGACCGGTCCAGAGAGCCCCGCAGAGCACCTGGAAGGGCCCACCTCAGACCTGCAGGCAGCCACCCAGCCCAGGCTTCGTCCCACCCAGCCGCGGGAGCCTCGCAGCTTGTATTTCATGGTGCCTGCTGTGGGCTTTTTTTTTTTTTTTTTTCCTTCACTCTGGGAGAATGACTAACTTTAAGGACTAAAAAAAAAAAGTGTTTTGATTACACTGCCTTTTTACCAACTGGGAGCATTAGTCACCATGGATTGCAGCAGATAACGGGGAAGGCAAGCAGCGTCCCCCTCCTCCCCCTTCTTCTCTCTGATTAGCTCACAGGCCGAGGGAGAAGAAGAGTGAGAGAGAGAGTACTGCGAGGGAAAACAAGCCCCCTTGGACCATGCATCCCCCGGGCAACAGGCCAAGGGCTGCAGGGGCTTGAAGCACGACGTGGGGGGCTGACAGCAGGCTCGGGGGGGGGGGTAGGCCTAGGCCCACAGTACCAGATACTTGCTGGACACGGTGCACAGGAAGGCCACTGAGGCTTGGCTCCTAGGGTGGGAGATGGCCCCGGGAGGCCTATTCCCCCCGGGGTAGGCCGGACCACCCCCAGGAAGGGGAGATGAATGTCAGTCACTGAAGACACAGCTCCTGAGGTGGAGCTGTAGAGCTGGCAGTCAGGTCGTGGTACTGCCTTGGGCTAAGGCCACCTAGGGCTCTGGCTGGGACTGCGAAGTTGTTGAGCGGTAGAGACGCAACCCACTTCCCACACTTGAGCGTCCTCCCTTCCTCTTTGTCCCAGGGGGAAGTGACCTGTTACACTGGGATGGTCTACCCATAGTTCCCTTCTCTGCTCCCGCCTTGGTGCTGTGGGCCAGGAGGGATACATTCGTCGCCTGGGCTGGCCCATAGGTCCCACGCAGGGGACAGTGGAGCTATGTCGAGGAAAAGTCAAGCCTGGGAGTCCTGGTCTTTTGATTTGTTCCCCAGTAGTGTCCTACTCTGGGAAGGAATTCATCTGAGTAATCCTTCACGTGGCGGGGCCCTGGGTATTTGTGTGAAGAATCCCAAGCATTAGAATAAACAGCCTTCCTACTCTAATCCAGAAAAAGGCAGAAAGACGACTTCTCCCTCGCCCAGGAGCCCCATGCTGGGCTTCATCTGGCCTTTGTTGCTGCTGGTTTCCTTGTGCGAAGGCAACACCCACAGGTGTTTGGGTGTTCTTTGGCCTCCAGAAGCTTCCATGGCACCATGTTGGAGCAAGTGGGGTTGGAAGAGGTAGGCGCAGGTTCTCCTAGAGGAAGCAGGCATAAGAGATGTTCTCTGCCTCAGGGTCACAGTGGCTGAGGGGACCCCTAAGCTCTCCAGTCTTCACTTTCCTAAGCACCTGTCAGGTGGCATTCTGACGGTCCTTACCCCCAACTCTGCTGTTGCCAATAACCATGACTACCTCGGTGGAATCTCGGTGGCACGAGGCAAAGCACTTCACACATATTAGATAATAGATTCTGCACAACAACTCCTCTATTTAATCTCCTTTTTTTTTTTTTTTTTTACAGATAAGAGATATTGAACTAATTGCCCAAGGCCATGAGGCTTGGCCATGGGAAGAACTGGCATTTAAACCCAGGTCGTCTGAACTGCCTTAGAGCAGAAGGTAGAAAAATGCTGCAGAGTGGTAGACACCATGGGGTGGCATTCACGGAAGATCCCCTCCACCTGTCATCTATTAACCTTTGCTGCCCCCCCTTCCCAAGGATGATGCCTTCAGTAGGATGGAGATCTACCCAAAGTTCCTCTTGCCAGGTCAGCTTGCAGCTGGCGTATCCCCTGATAAGAGAATCCAGTGATGGAGGTATGATACCCCCTTTCCCCAGCCGAAGTCATAGGCTGTCTCAGGTGAGCAGGGCTCCCAGGAACCCGTGGCTTTCGTAGGGAATCCTTAAACATCCTTTACATGATGAGCAGGCCAGAGTGTGGGAAGGACTGCCCTAGCCTGACCTCGCTCCAGCCCGGCTGCCCAGTGTCCACCCCCCTGCTACTGTGGCTGAGACAGCCCCCAGACACCGGCAGGACAGGTGGCAATTATGCCCGGGCACTGATTACACCGCAGGGCCAGCAGTGCTCCAAATAGCCCAGTGGCCCGGCCTCATGGAGGGAGTGGGGGAGGAGAAGGGCCTCACTGGGAGGGACAGGGCAGGACTGGGGGGGGGCATGGTGTGTGGATGTGTTGAGAAGGGCTGGGTGGGTGGAGGAGGACCTGGGACCCTCAGGGAAAGAAATGAGGTGGACTCGGAGCGATTGGATGAGGCGCCTGCCACTCAGTGTGTGGTCTCGGAGAAAAGGTGGTGTCCAGCATGAGAGCCCCGTGGAGAGGGCTCATTGCTATAGACCAGGAGCCGCAGTGCCATCTGGTAGCCCCGGCCTGCTGAGTTTATGGATGACCAGGAAGGCGTCCCCCAAAGCAGGCACATAGCAGGGAAGATGAGAGGCTAAGTAAGGATGAGGCGGGCACACAGGACACCAAGTCCTCCTGCCTGGGAGGGCCAGGCCGAGCTACTCCAGTCCTTAGGCCCTCTTCCTGCCTTACCATCCTCAGCTTTGCGTCGGTTGAGCTTTGTGTGGGATTGCAACCGTCCATTCCCAGAGCTTTCCTTCAGGGTCTTCTTCAACCAGATGCAAAGACAGGCAGTTGCAGGTTCATGATTGGGGGTGGAGTTAGGGGTTGGTAGTGGGGCTGGCCAGTAGAGCCAGAGTCTTTTGGACGGATCAGTGCTGGGTCTTGAACTTGGGGCCTCGTTCTGGCTTGGCTGGTGCTTTACTTCTGGAGCCACACTTCCATATCTGTGTTTTGTTTGTTTGAGATAAAGTCTTGCAAACTTTTATGCCTGGGCTGGTTTTGAACCTTGATCTTCCAGCCTCTCAGCCTCTCAAGTAGCTAGGATGACAGTGTCTCGCCTGGCGGAGCATCGTGTGGAAGGACGGTCCTCAGGGCAGTCGCCCTCCATGCCCAACAGCTCTCCCTCTGCAAAGGATCCTTGTGTTCTTGCATCCAGGTTTCCCAGATACAACAGCCAGAAGATACAACGGGGCCAGAAGCTGGCAAGGCCAGAGCCTCTGCAGAGGACCAGAGCGGAGACAGCCCCATTGTTCATCTGAGTTCCTGGCCCCGAAGCCCCTCTGCTGGGGCGAGAGGCAGTTCTACGGGGAACCTCTCCGACTCCCCGCGCTCGTCTTGAAGCTGGCTTCTTCAGAGACTTGCTTTCGGGTGAGCAGCGCCGATGCTCAGAATGGCAGCCAGAAGGCATTGGAGGAGATAAAAAGGGAAACGAAAGACACCCCTTTCACCATGTACCCCACTCTTGTTTTTTCTTAGGCATTGATTTCCCTTCCCGTTGGGGGAGTATACGTCCATAGCGAAACCCTGCCTGTCTGTTGAGGGAGAGGGGCTGAGCTGCTGGACCCCACCTCACCCCAACTTCCCTCCCTGAAGTCACAGCGTCCAGGAAACCAGGGCAGGGGTTGTCTCCACAATCACCAACTTGGGGGAAAAGCAGGGCAGACACTGGTTCTCCAGAGGCTTATGACTGAGGGGTGGCCATGACGCCCGGTGTGACCCCCTGATGCCTGGTGTCTGCACAGTTTCCCTTCCCTCCAGCCAGGGACTGAGTGCCCACCAGGTAGCACCTGCCCAGGAGCCGCCTGTGCGTTCTGGGGACCTGGGTCGGGGCAGGAGGCTGTCAGTGACTCTCAACCACTTCTCCTAGCAGCTCTGCTAATCCAAATAAGATAGGGAAAAGGCAGTGGGAGGAAATGATAGTTTCATGGTTATTTTCAGAAAGGAAACAAAAAAAAAATTGCAAACAGGAGCACACCCTGCATTTTGGTACAAAATCTAGGAGTCTCAGGGAAAAGAACCCACAGTTCTTCCTTCTTCTTGTCCTCTCACCAGATGCTTAGTAGGGGTAGCCTGAGGAGTGGGGGGGGGGCCTCGGAAGGCCTCCCCCCACCCCCTCCCCACGCAGAGAAAGGGAGGGGAGGGGCTGGTGGGAGGCAGGTGTGGGAGAAGCCAGCCGAGACCCTTCCTGCAAGGCTACGGGAGGCATCTTTGTCCTGTGGGCCCCCCCCTTTGTGGGTGGAAGGGCCAGGGGGGCACGGGGAGGGGCTGGGCTGAGGCTTGTAGAGCGCAGGGGCAGGAGTGGGACTGGTGGGTTGGGAGGGTGTGTGTGAGAGGTACAGTGCAGAGAGAGGAGAGAGGGAGAGGGGGGCGGGAGCACGGCGGTGCGTGCTCCCGGCGGAGTAGGGCTGTTGCGTGCTGTGTGCACGCATCGCATCGTGCACGGGGCCTCAGCTCCCGCACACAGAGGCTTCAGAGGGCCTCGTGAACGCAGGCTGGCTGCGGGCCCCCAGGTCCCCCTCCCCCCACACCCCGGGTTTTGCTCTCTCCCCTCTGGGTTTGCCTGGACAGCATGGGGTGGGGTGGAAAATAGGACTGTGTGGCTGTGATTATCTGTGTAACAGTGAACAAGGGGTCCTAAGTGCTATGGGAGGGGGGGCGGCACTGAGGTGAGCAGGACTGCAAGGGTGACCTTCGGAAATTAGCTGGCTCGTTGTCCTGCCCCGAGGGGGGAGAAGTATTATCCCGTTTTATGCATGTGTCATCTGAGGCCAAAGGAGGTCCATTGCTCTGTCCAAGTTCCCACGACTGGTCAGAGAAAGAGGTGAGTAGGGAGATGGACGGAGAGCCAGCTCAGGTAGGCAGTGGGGTGGTCTAGCTGGCGGCAGGGGGCGATTCCAGGGGAAAACCAAGGTAGACTGAATATCCGGGAACTCCTGGTCCCGGGAGGCCCGTGGGCTTGGAGGCTGTCCACACGAAAGGACGAGCCTGCTGAACCAGCCCAGCCCTGGGACCCGGGAGGGCTGGGAGGAGATGGAGGCAGTGACTCAACCCATCCAACACAGACTTGACCTAGGGGAGGTTGGGTAAGCGGGCAGACGCCATAGTGGGGTGAGGGATGGAATAAGTGGCTGATGCTGAAGATAAGGGCACGGAGGGCGTGCCAGCAGGGAGGCGCTGCCCTTCTGCGCAGCTGCCTTTGGGAGGAGCGCACTAGAACTCTGGGGATGGGAAGAATTGATGAGTTTTTGGAACCTCTAGGGAGGCAGTGGTTCAGATGGTGGGTTTGAGACGAGCACCCCAAATCCGAGGTCTCCCTGCAGGAGGAATTCTATACGGGACTCGAGGTGGAAATAATAGACTTTCTGGGTTCCTGATGCTCCCTCACCGGGACAGTGGCTCCATCCAGGAGCCAGCCGCCTCTTGGGGCTTTTCCATCCACATCCTTGGGTCCCATTGCTCAGTACTTCTGGCCTGAGTTTCGGGGGGGGGTGAGTCTAGAGACTTGATTAGTATTCAGTGTCAACTCACTTTACAGGCAAATATGAGAGCAAATGGGTTTAAAAACAAATTCTAAGAAACAACCACAGCCCAGAACATTTCCCCATGGGCTCAGAAAGAACCAGAGTCAGGGAATGAGGCCAAAGGACTCAGAGCTCCAGGAGGCCAGGAGAGGACAGGGAGCGGATACCTCGGAACAGTGGGAGGCAGGGTCTTCAGGTTTGAGCTCTGCCTTCTATTTCTGAGGCTTAGCCCTAGCTGTGAGGTGGAGGGATGGATCTTGTGCTCAGAGTGATAGTCTTGGGACTTTTGCACATTTTAGAGCTGATTGTGCTGTGTGGTTCATTTTGTTTTCTTAAAGAAGGGTACTTCTAGACCAAGAGAGAGACGGTGACCTTGCCAATGTCATCTAGCTTAGTCCTAGTGTCAGAGCCAGGATGAGAAGGGAGGTCTCCTAACGCCTGATGTCATGAAGCCTAGAGGCACACACCTGTTGGCTGACGCTCATTCTCATCGCATGGAGATTTCACGAGATGTCGCAGCTGAAACTTCCGAAGAAGTAGTTTCCACAGAGAAGCAAGGATTGCTTCTGGTCTTGTCACCTCTGAGCCATCTGAATCTTGACTGGTTTGCTCAGCTGACCTGCTGAGTAGTGAGGAAGTTCAGGTTTGCCTTCTAGTTTCCAGAATACCTTTCCAGAATAGTCACAAATAGAAATTTCCATATTTCCCTCTCCTGACCATTATCTGGGTCAAGATAAGTCTTTGCATGTTTTTTTTTTTAATATACTGGTACTGAGGTTTGAACTCTGGGTTTGGACACCATCCTTAGCTTATTTGCTCAAAGCTGGTGTTCTACCACTTGAGCCACAGTTCCACTTTTGGCTTTTTTCTGGTTAATTGGAGATTAAGAGTCTTGAGGATTTATTCTGCCCAGGCTGGCTTTGAACTGTGATCATCAGATCTCAGCATCCTGAATAGCTAGGGTCACAGGTATGAGCCACTGGCACCTGGCAATCTTTGTATAACTTTACATCCCAACTGATCCTTTTCACAAACCCGTGAGTTAGGGTATCAGCTTCCTGGTACACATTTGGTATCGAAGCTCAGTCAAGTGAAGAGATTCATCCTGGTCCAATACAGGAAGAGAGGTAATATTGGCACCGAAATGACACCTTTGCCTTTTGGCAGAGAGGCTAGATGTCTTCCTCTAACAGTGGCAAAGGATGAGCAAGGGAGAGAATAGAGAAGGCTGAGGTCTGTCTGGGTCTGGGGCCCGAGACTCCAAATGCCTGACAGGAGAAGGGTGTGGGTGCCTTTTCCTCCCGTGCTCCCACATCAGGAGCTGTCTTTGGTATCTTAGAGGATACCTGGACCAAGGGACCAAGGGAGTCTGGACACAGAGTCCCCTTCTTCCAGCTCCAGAAAAAGTCTGCCCTGTAGCAGAAAGAAGCAAACCAGAATGTAGCGGAGGGACATGTCATCTGGGTTGGACAACCTCCACCAAGCCAGCTGGGTCTACTTCACAGATGCCAAGCCTCGTGTTGTTCCCTGGTGCCCGCGGCCACTGGGGTAATTCTCTTCTTCCTTCAGGAAAGCAAAAGGAATAGGCAGCCCCCGGGGCTGTCAGAGGAGGACCTGGACTGGCTCCTCTCGATGTGAGTCCGGTGGGGGTGATAGAGGCGGCCTCCTGGCACAGCACCTGGCATGCAGGCAATACTCTGAGGTATAGTAGTTTTGTTACTACGAGAGACCTAGAAGACGACTTTTCAGAGCTGCTCCTGAAGTTTCCCTCCTCTCCTATCCTCCCACCCTTGTCTTCTACACCCCATTCTGCACCTTCCTTCCTTCCACTAGACTCCGCTGTAGGTGCCTTCCAATCAGGGACCATGATGGCCTCAATCTCCGTGTATAGAAACCATCTGTTTATGGGCCCACCTCCTCGGAGAGATCCCTCGGGCAGGGGATATGACTTGTTCAGCTCTGTACAGTGTGATCGGCTTCCCCACTGGCTACCGAGCACCAGGCCTGACTTGATTCAGACCCGAGCGGATGAACGAGTGAACGAGACACGAAGAAGCTCTGGAGGATGCTACATCGTCAGGAAAAGAAGGAGACCAAGGGGAACTGTTGGAGAGACATGAGCTAGAGGACCAGGAGCAGCCAAAGGGGAGGGAGGAAGACATTTTTGTTTTCCCTTTGGAATGAAACTGCTTAGAGGAAGAATTGATAAGAATCTAGGGTCACGGAGAGACTCCCCACTCCTTTTTTCTGCTGTGCTTTCCTCCATCTCCCATGTCCAAGTCAGACAAAACACATATCATTTTATTTCAGACCTGTTCTGCCCTGAGGGAGGTTGAGCTTTGAGAATATAGTACTCTTTGGTTCATAGCTGTATCTCACTGCGTAGAAGAAGGTGTTGCAAGTGGTGGGTTCTGGACAGATAAATATTTACTAAATAAACAGTGAATGCCTTTCCCGGAGACCCTCCATCATTTGGAAGAGGACCTGCAACCCCAGCCCAGTTCTGACTAGATGTGTGAGGAGTTCACGGGTAAATCATGAACTTCCGCAGGCCTCCTTATCTGAAAAGACACGTTGGACTAAGTGACTCTGCATCTAGGGGGACCTGCCCAAGGAGATGGAATGAGGGAAGGGCCCTGAGTTCTGTTGTTCTCTGAGAGGACATCATGCCATTGAAGCTCTAGATGTCATTCTACTTCCAAACTGACTGGGCAGGGGAAGCACTACCAGCCCTTCTGTTGCAAGCTGAGAACTGGCCCGAGGGCTGAGGTCAAAGATGGATGACTAAGAGGCAGCCCGGAATCAAGGGAGAGGGATGCATGGAGCAGAACTTGAGTGGCTGCGTTTTATTCAAATCCTTGATAAGGATCAGGAAGCAGGTAACAGCCCAATGACACATTAATTAACTTCGCAGATGATACTGGATCAGGAAGGTGTTACATCCACCCATCTTGGTGAGAGAGAGGACAAAAGGACCAGGGAAGGGGTCAGGAACCAGGCCAGGAAATGACAACAATGAACCCCAGCTGCAGCCAAGAGGGGAAAGGACCTGAGCTCTCTCAGGGTAGATGAGACAGGCACCGAGGCTCCATGTTCAGAATGGTGGTTTGTAGTGGACAGCAGCGCTTGACGAGGGCGACATGGCCCCCTGGCCATGTTTGAGTGGATGCCTTGATCCCTGAAGGAAACAGAGTCCTTTTTTCTTGACAACTCTGTTTAGAGGATGGGGGCAGGGGACAAGAGTGAAAGATGAGCAAGACAATGTTGATGGGGCACCTATAGTGACTTGGGTACCATATATGCACCCACATGACCTCATTTGAACTCCACAACCAAAAGAGGTGGAAACTAAGCTTCAGGAAGACTAGACTTCATCCTCTGCCCCCCTGCAAGGATGTGACAGAGTGGAGACTCAGATCTAGGATGGAGATCACGATTCCAAAACAGGTTAAAAGCCGCAAGGAACAAGGGATGGCTTCTGAGTTACCCAAGTGCCACTTAACTTTCAGAACTGAGATCAGAGTAAGTAGGAAGTGCCCCAAAGGGAGATATTCTTTGGCTTCTCGGGGTCCCCTGAGCATTGGAAGTTTAGAGGCACTTTAGTTGGGATACCCTGAACTTCCTAAGCAGCGAGAAGTGGGGGAGAGCACAAGGAAAGAAGCCCAATGGAGAAACTTAGAAGGGCAAAATACAAGAGTAGAATGTCCCAGAACTTTTTTAGCTTGGAGGCTCAGCTCTGTTGTGATCTCATTAACCTCTCTCTCTGGTAGGGACAGGGTGCTAATGGGTTCTGGGCCAATGGGTGGTTGGCCGGTGGTGATACAGGCCCACGGACAAGGGGAGTGTGTCCTGAGGACGGAAGCTCCGGCCCTAGGGGTGGCATGTCTCTTCTCTTTCGGAGAGCGCAGACATGGAGGCATTCCTGAGATGTCAGCCTGAACTCAGTGGGCGGCCCCAAGAGCCCGAAAGTCTGCAGCTGAGCAGTTGTTTCTGGGTGGGCCACAGTGCCACAGTGAGAGTTCCAAGGCAGGCAGGGTGAGGGAAGAAAGGCAGCTTGAGGGACTAGCGACCCCACTTCCTGCAGGATGAGAAGGGATTCTGCCACTGTAGCGAGGGGGTCGGGGAGTGGTGGGGGCCCGAGATCCCAGGCACAGGAGGGAGCAGAGAGGAAGGCCTGAGTTTCAGGAAAGGTATCTGAGACCCATTGATGTGTGTGTGTGAATGTGTGTGTGTGTGTGTGTGTGTGTGTGTGTGTGTGTGTGTGTGTGTAATCTAGGGACCTTAGGATCAGAGCAGATCTCAGTTAACCAGGACAGCCATATGCCTTGACCTTGAGAGGACGTTCTGGAGATGTCCCCAGAGGCAAGGACAGGAAGCAGGTTGAACAACGTTAGAAAGCCATCTGGTGGTCTGACTCCCACCTAAGCCTAGCAGTTAAACCTTTTTGTTGACTTTCTTCTTGTTTGCAGCTTTGTGGCTATAACCTGTTTGTATTAGCTCCTTCACACCAGGACACTTTCTTTTCGTCATCTAGAAAGAAATCAAGTTTCTATCCTGGAAACAAAGGCCCCTGGTGGCCAGGAAACGTGACAAGGACTAGCCCAGCTCCAGCCCAGAGATGACCCTGCCATGATGGGAGGGGAAAGAAAGGCAGGCACTCCTCTGTGCAGGAAGACTCAGAGCCTGGTTCCATCCTGGCCAGGTATGGGCATAGCAGTTGGGGAAAGCCTTGCTACACGGTCTCCCCACCTGGCCTGCTCTCAAAATGACCGATCTCAAGAATAGTAGACATGAGGGCAATGGAAACCTTTCAGCCAGACGAAGGGCAAAGCTTCAAGAATGGTGAAGCTGGGAGAAGCCACCGAGGCCATATGACCTCCTGGCCCCTGTGATGATCAGTGGTTTAAGACTTTGTGTCCCTGTTCCAGGGGCTGGGCTGCCTAAGGATCTCTAAGCCTCACTTGGATCTTTCTCCTTCTAGAGATTTCTCTCCTCGCTGTACAAAGGCTGGCTTTTCTGAAGAGACTCATTGGTTCAGATTGAGGATGGTAACTTGTTTTTAAAATCCCAGTGGCACCCACTGTATTTCCCCTTAGTCATTAAGACCTTACCAGTATGGTTTCTAGCCTTTGGGACACACAGAAGCTTCTTGTGTTCCTCGGGCTTACTATTCTAGAACACCAAGAAACACCCCTCAACTAAGGCAGGCAAATTCTGGACTAGGAAAAGGAGCACAGTAACAAGTTGCCATAAATTATGGCTTTCATTCACCAGAATCTATTTCTTTCGAAATACTTATGAACACACACACACACACACACACACACACACACACACACACACACCCCATCCCACATCCACCATACAAAACCACAGTGCTCCTTGCCCCACATTTTGAAGAAGTATCTTATTTATACCTAACCAGAGTTTACCAAGTATAATGTTGCAGATTCTCACTTGCAGTATGCCACTCTAAAGGTGGTACGTGTGTGTCTTTGGGTGAAGTATGTTTTTGTTTACTCCCCCAAACCTCAAGGATTGTTTGGAAAGAGCTCTACCTCTATTCCATCTATACTTTTAGGCCTGCTTTTGCTCCAGGGACTCTTCTTTGCCAAGACTCCATCAAGACTTTGCCAAGACTCCTGGAAGTCCCATCCAGCCCTTTCCTCTACGATCTCTCTCTCATCCTTAAGTTTCAGGGTTGAGTCTCCTCTCTGTGTATTTTCAAAACCCAGGCAGGTTGGGTAGCTGGTATGATGCTATCTGGGACAGCCTTATCTAGCTACAAAGTGTGAATCAGTGATTACACCACAGGGGGCTGGTGCCAGCCAGGCGGGCTGCCATATTGCCAAGTAACCCAGTAGTTGAACCAGGTTGGGTTGAGTAAGACCCACCAATAGGAAATGAGTTTGTTAATCCTGCAACACAGTACACTGTTGACAAAAGTGTAACTCTGAAGGTCTGGTTTGGTTGGAGAAGGTGCAGGTGGGGCGGGATGCTAACTATGAAGACATCAGTGATAGTATCTTCAGCTGATAATATTCACTGGAAAAATGACACTGAAATTTAGAAGGGAACCGTATAGCAGGGATAGATTATAGGTTCAGTTACTAGAACTTTTTGGCCATCTGTGTCTTAAATACTATATGTGGCTGCCCATAAAGCTACAATTTGGAGTTCTTTGTTCTATGAGATGAGAGAAAAGAATTCAAGATGGCAGCCAGTGACCTAGAATTGTGTGGGTGCAAAGATTTAAGCTTCCATATTGCATTCTCTTTATTCATCTCTTCAAAAACATTCTTTCCTAAGGCCACAGCCCACCTCCTCCACCCAAGTCTGGCTTCAACTCCTTGGTAACTATAACCAATCAGGAATATAACTCATATTTCTCACTGTGATAACCCTGTTCTGGGAAAGTGAGCAGGGCAGTCTCAAAGCAGGGACACATTTTTGTGACTTTGGGCTGGTTTGATTGGCATTTTTATAGCCCAGTGTGATACACCAAGGCCCTAGATTTTGGTGAGGCAAATGCTAGACACAAAGCAGAGATGCAGAGGCAGGTTTTCTATTGAGCAGGCAAGAAGAAAGGGAGGGAGGGAAGACTTGGCCAAAGACTGATCTCCTTTTTTTTTTTTTTTTTTTTTTTTTTTTTTTTTTTTTTTGCCAGTCCTGGGGCTTGAACTCAGGGTCTGATCATTGTCCCTGGCTTCTTTTTGCTCAAGGCTAGCACTCTGCCACTTGAGCCACAGTGCTACCTCTGGCTGTTTTCTATATATGTGGTGCTGGGGAATTGAACCCAGGGCTTCATGTATTCAAGGCAAACACTCTTGCCACTAAGCCATATTCCTAGCCCCCAAAGGCTGATCTAGAACTAGCTTCACAAAGACAGCATTCTGAATACTACAGGGAGAAAGGCAAAGGAGGATGGAGATGCAGACAAAAGGAGAAGGACATGTATGTCCCTAAGAGCAATGGAGAGAGTCCTAGGCTGGCCAGTAAGGCCAGTTACAGATAAGGAATGATCTGGGAAAGATAGCTTGCAGGGCAGGGGAAACACTGCCTTTGTGGGAGATAGAAATCATACATAAGATGTGACAAGTTGATTCTGCAAAACTTTCCTTCTGTGTTGTCCTTAAATCCCTCTGGGTCATAAGAGCTGATCTCCCAGCGTAATATTTCCCAGGCACAGACGCGTAGTGAGGCCTAGGAGAGTCCAGTCTAAGTAGAATTAAAGTTGTAGAACTTTAAAACCTGATTCCCTCCCCCTCCCCAAATTATCTGACCACAAAGGAGCTTCAAATCTCTCTGGTTATCTTGCCAACCCTGAGGAACCCCTGTCAAGTCTCCACCTGTTTTTCAGACTTCAAAAGCTTCTTAAGCAAGAGAATTACTCAGTATGGCTGTAGAGGCCCTTCAGGGCCCTGTTCCTGAATACCCTAAGACCATCACAAAATCAGTTTGCGAACCAAGCAATTTACCAATTTGAAACAAGAGAAATTCCAGAAGAGTCTAGAAAAGTCTAGACACTATTAGCCCTGACTCCCACGAATTTATTCAACCTAACCTGTTCACGTAATTCCTCTGGCAGCCTGAGACTCGCAGAATGGATTCCTATTCTCCCAGAGACCCAGAAAGTGCTCAAAACTGGATTTGAACTACCAGAATCTGCACAAAATTCTGACCAACTTCCAGGGACACGGAATTCCACATTTCCACTGAGGTTTTTCAGAGCAAGAACAGCAAAACCAGGCATAACAACCTATCAAACAAGCCACCAGCCAAAACAAAACAAGACAAAAAAACAAACAACAACCACCACAACAAAACCCAAGCCAAACCAAAAATTTTATGCTATGAAAACAGGAAATAAAATAAAGAGATTTAAAGGCCAGCTGAGTGTCAGCAAACACAATATATTTACTGTATTGGCATTTGCTCACAGTGCAAATGGTACAACATTACACCATTTCAATATTTCGGTTTTTAAAAATGCTGTTTTCATTAACTATTATATTGGCATAACAATGTGACAATAGAGCAAATGAAATGTTGGTGAAGAATTTCACCTCTTCACAATATCAAGCATTTTTTAAACCTTAGTATAAGGTACTATAAATCCAAGAAATAAAAACATCCACAAAATATATTACATCTGGTTTGTCTTTTTCTAAGTACTCAACTTTATACAAAAGTCTTTCAAAAAATATCATTCCCCATAGGTTTTTTTCCTGTTTAAAACCTGATTATTTTTTCCCCTCTCAATTCACATAAGTTAGAGTGCATTTTCTTTTGTTGGTTTTTTAAAACATGCAGACATATAAAAAATCTGGATAGCACAACCTTTTGGCAACAAAGTTATTTTTCTCTTAGTTTAGCTTAAATGTCTGAGAACAGTTTTATTAAAACAAAGGAAAACTCAGAGTTATCATGCAGTGACATGCATAATCAAGAAGGAGCAAGGAAAAAAATATTAAAGGATATTTGATTCCTCCTTCCAGTTTTGAAGTGACCAAAATTTGTCTTTTTTTAAATAATCATCACATTATAAAAAGTATTCAGCAAAATACTGTATCTGCAAAGAAAGATTTTACCCTTCCGCTGAAAAAAATATGGGCCCTCCTGGTAAACTTCATCTTCGCTCCTTCTACAAAAAGCCCAAGTACCTGGAAATTCACAATCCCTTGCTCTTTTTCCCCCCTTCCCTTTTCACTAGAGTCCTTTTAGCATTATTTATCCACCACCAAAAAAAAAAAAAATGGTGCTTTTTATTTTTAAAAAAAGTGGGAAATGCATAAAGTGACTTTAAAAACAGACATTCTGTAAACTCCAGACTTTTGTTCCTCCTCCCTGGGCAGCTTACATGCCACAGGAGAAATGACACCTAAAGGGAACAGTACATTCAGTCAGAACTGTGCTGGAAGCCGTGTCACAGAGCACCCTTCCCGACTTCTCCACTTCCAAAGGGGCCACCCTGTGTGAGGAGGGGCTGGGCAGGACTGCTGGGGAAAGAGGGGTGCCTGAGAAGAGGTGAGGTAGGGCCGGGAGAAGGTGAGACTGGATAGAAACGCCTCATTCATCAGCATGGATTAATGCCAACATCCCCACGTATCTTTGAGGACAATTTGGACAGAGATAGGTGAATGCATACATACACACACATACAAGTATGTGTGCCTATATATCCATACGCATACGTAGATATAATCTCATCAGTTAACATCTTCATAAAAAATAAAGCATTTAAAGCTGCATATGCCTACAAATTCTCTTTATTCCAGTGCACCGCACTGGGGAACCGAGTACCTTTAGAGATTTGACTGCTAGGAGTACAAATTGTGTGCAGGTCATATATATATATATATATATGCATGTGTGTGAACATACACATACACATCATAAACATATAACTTCTACCTGTTTGGTTGGTCATGACAGAGGGCCAAAGAACAGAGCCATCTTTCTCAAGAATGGGAGGAAGGAGAAATGGGCAGGAGAGAAAAAGCAGATGGGTGGTTGGCTGAGGCCTGCCTATCTGGGGAAAGATCTTGGGAAACCTTAGGAGAAGCTGAGAGGGGAGAAAGGTAGAAAAGACAGGGTAAACTCAAGAACATAGTTGGGGCAGTGGGGTGGGAAATACTTTTTCTTTTTTTTAAAGGCAGGCTCAGTGATGGTGGCTCTTTCTCCCCAGGTTAAACTGCCCCCCTCCAGGACTAACAGGGAAGCTCTGGGAAAAAGAGGGGCTCTGAGGGGTCAAACCCGGAGCGGCAGTAGCACCGCGGCGGCAGCCTCCGAGGCATTTCTGTAAGAAACATTATTTCGGAGCAGATGGAGGACCATCCACTCCGGCCACGTTCAGGCCCCCAGCCTGGGACATCCCCCATCCCCCCACTGGCGGCTTGGGGACCCGATGTGGGGAAGAGTTTGGGGCAGACACGGCCCAGTTCAGCTCAAGAGTCTCACACACGCGTGCGCACACACATACACGCACGGATACACACATACACGCGAGCACGCACACCACTCGCGCGCATCCCCCCTCCCCCCGCACCCAGGCGCGCGCGCGCGCGCCGGCAGCAAGCTCTGCGCTTTGGTGCGCTCCTTACCCCTCCCCCTCTCCGGTCTTCGAGGGGGAACCCTGGGAGAGACGGGGAAACACTGAGGTGCTTGGGTTGAGCGAGGGTTAGGTGGGCCCCGCCTTCAGCCCCCCGCAGGTTCACGGCGCGGCCCACAGGCCCCTGGATCAAGGCGATCCCAACTGAACAAAGCGGGCTAGACGCCACCTTTCCGCCCCCACGCCTTGGCTAAGGGGGGAGCGGCGAGAGGAAGGCGCCTCCAGCCCCAGCCCCCGACCGCTGGCCGACGAGAAAGGGTGGGAACAGGTGGGCATCGAAGGGAAGCTAGGGGCCGCACGTCCATGGAGAGGCCAGGGCGCGGCCCCTGCGCTTCCGTGGCTGGCTTTCCCGCTGCTTTCAGGCGAGCAGCTAGGAGGCACTGGAAGGGAAAAGAGGGGATCTGGGGCCCGAGCCTCAGGCGCAGGTAGTGACCACAGGGGCCAAGGCCACGGTGGGCGCCGCGGATGCCGAGGGCGCACCCCCCTTCTCCGCCTTCTTCTCCTTTTGCTTGAGGTGGATCTTGGCGTGGCGTTTGCGCTCGTCGCTGCGCGCAAACTTGCGCCCGCAGAACTCGCAGGCAAAGGGCTTCTCGCCCGTGTGCGTACGGATGTGCGTGGTGAGGTGATCGCTCCGGCTGAAGCTCCGCATGCAGATCCGGCACTGGAAGGGCTTGTGGCCCGTGTGGATGCGCAGGTGCCGAGTCAGCTCGTCCGAACGGCTGAAGCGGCGGTCGCAGCCCTCCGCCGGGCACGCGTGGGGCCTCTCGTGGAGCGGGGTCTTGCTGGGCCGGTTGGGGTACTTGCGGGGCCTAATAGGCTTGAGCGTGAGTGGCGGCTGGGGCAGGCTGCCGAAGCCAGGGTGGATCTGCTTGTCTTTGAACGCCTTGATGGTTTCCAGAGGGGTAATTGGGGGTGGATTGACCCGGATGGGGTCCATGCCTTGGAAAGGCTTGTGCTCCGGAATGGAGCTCATGTCGTTGGGGTGGTGGTACAGGTTGTAGTCAGGAATCATTGGGAAGAGATTGCTGTCCAAGGCTGGCTTGGCCGATTGGTAATCCTGGGGGGAATAGGCGAGCCCAGGGTTGCCCTGGGGGTCGTGGAAAGACACGGGCTCCGAGTAAAGGTCGCCGCAGTTGGAATAGGGGGGCAGCGCTGGATACATGGCCTCCACGTCGCCCTGCGGCGGCTGCACCATGCTGGTCGTGGACGTCTGCGTGCTGAGCGCCCCTGAGGCCGGGGGCACCCCCAAGATGCCGGCGCTCATGAGGCTAATGATGTTGTCCTGGCACCAGTTGGAAGGGGAGTCGAAAGCGAACTTTCCCAAGTAGGTCACGGTCTTGTTGCCGGGGGCTGGCTGGAAGGAGCCCGAGTAAGAGAGTTCCGGGTTGGGCTTCTCGTTGGTCAGACCGATGTCCATCACATTCTCTGCGGAGAGCGGGGGGGGGGGGAGAGAGGGGAGGGGTGAGTGAAGCCGAGCCGGCTCGGGCCGCGGCGCCCAGGTCCCGGCCCAGGTGCGGAGGGTGCGGCCGACTGGAGTGCGCGGCGCGCGGGGGGAAGAGGAATGGTGAGGCCGGCGCAAAGCGGGCGGTGCCGCGCTCCCTGGCGCAACCTGGATACAGCAAAAATACTACGGATCGGGGTGTGGAGTGGCTTCGGCACACACACCGCACACGCCGCGCACACACTCACGTACCACACACGCACACACGCGCGCGCGCTCGCGCGAGAAGCATTGTTGTTCCTCGCGAGGTGGGGCGGGCAGGTAGCTGCAGCTACAGGTAGTTTCAGACCCGGAGCGCGCCGGGCTGTCGCTCTCCAGTGCACACAACTCGGCCTCTTCCCCCGGCCCGCTCTCCACTCCGGGACGCCGCGCTCTGACCGCCCCGGCGACGGCCCTCCGCGCGCTGCACCCGGGTCGCCGACCCAGAGCGCTTCGACGCTTTGTCCTCGCTCGGAGCGCGGAAGGGTGCCGCCCGCGAAGGGCGCTCTCCCCGCGCCGCCCCCGGCCCCAGCCTCCTCCGGCCTGGAGGAGCTGGCGGCTTGTGCGCAAGGGGAAAAAAAACCTGCCTCCAACTAGGGAGGGTGGAGGGTGGCGGAAAACCGGCCGGCGTCTCCCATCCCAAGCTCCCGGGGTCCCGGACTCGCAGCCCCCCGCAGCCCCTCCCCGGGCTCATCCCCTCCTTCTCCCCGCCGTCCCCACACCCCCACGGCTTCGCTGAACGCCCTGGAAAGGCAGCGTCGCAGTACCTCTCCCACCGCGGGGACTCCACGCCGCACATGGCTCCATCCCGGGTGGGAGGCTGAGGGAGTAAGGAGGGGGAGAGCGCGGGTGAAAACGACGCTGGGCTCCTCCCGAGAAAGGGGGCGACAGCACCACGCCTTGCGCTCAGCCCCGCGATCGATCGGGTCCCCTGCATGGGGAGGGAGAACCCCGGAGCTGCTCGCACCTACCTCCCCTCCGATCGGCGGCTGCCCCCACCCGGGAGAACCGAAGCCTCCACGGTGGCGTCGCTAACCAAGCCTTCCCGATCGGGGAGGGCGGGAGGAGTGGGTGGGCAAAGCAACTCGCCCCTCGGAAAATTCCAAGTGCGTCCCCCCCCCATCTTTCCATCCATCCATCCATCCACCCATCCATCCATCCATCCACCCATCCATCGCGGCTCGTAGCCGCCTCCTCCTCCTCCTCCCTCTTGCCTTCCCGGTGCCTCCCGGCCGCCCTTACCTGTAGCCATCTGATTGTAATGGGCTACCGAGTCGCTGCTGCCGGAGAAGAGGTTGAGCGCGCTGGGGATCTCCTCGGGGTACAGATTGTCAGGCAGTTGGTTTAGCAAACTGCTCATGGTCACCGGCAGCTTCTCGGCGAGTTTGCCGGTCATAGCCCTCGCGAGCCGCCGCCACCAGCGCCGCCGCCACCGCCGCCGCCGCTCGCCCCTAGCGCAGCAACCAGGCAAGCGGCATCCGAGAGGCGATCCGCGGTGCAGGGGAAAGGCATGCGACGGGGAAAGTTCGGGGGGAGGGGGGAGGGAAGAGGGGAAGGGGTGGGCCCGGGGAGGGGATCTTCTCTCTTTTTTTTGGGGGGGGAGAGGGTGGGTGGGTAAGGGGGGGGCAAAGGGGGTAATCCTCTTGCGTGCCTCTGCTGGTGCCGTGTGAGGCTGGGTCCTGGTGGTGGTGGTGGGGGGGGAGGGTGGGGTGTTGTACGGGGAGGGGGTGGGGGCTGGGCCGGGCTGGGGACGGGGGGGGGGGAAATCTCGGCTCGAGGGGGTCGGATGCGGCCTCTGTATTGATCTCACAAACAGACACACGCTCGCCGCCCCCCCCACCGCCGCCGCCCCCCGAGTTGCCGCCGCCGCCGCCGCCGCTGCCGCCGCCGCCGCTGCCGCCGCCGCCGCCGCTGCCGCTGCCACCACCACCACCACCACCACCACCAGCCCCGCCGCTCGCTAGCGAGCTCACTGCTGCCCAAAAGCTCCCAGCCAGGGAACTCCACCAGTCTATTTATCCGAGCCCCGGGAAAGCTCCGTGACGTAGCTGCCCATATATGGACAGACAAAGCCCAGCCGAAGGGGCGCGACGTCACAATGGAAGCTCCTCACAATGGAACCTTAGAAAGCAGGAAGCGGGCCGCGGCCGGCGGCGAGCAGCGCCCGAACCGCTAGCCAGCCACGCTGGGGAACAGGAAAAAAGAAAAGAAAAAGAAAACAAACAGAAAAGAAAGGAAAAGGGGAGAGAGCAGAGAGGGGCGCAGCGGAACGCGAAGCGCGCGCCGCGCAGTTAAACGCGCGCGCGCACACACGCACACACACACACACACACACACACACACACACACACACAGTAGCCAAGGATGTATGGATGCTGATTCGAGGTTTGCACGCCTTAGCGACTTGGGGTGTGGGGAGTGGGGATTGGGGGGGCTTCATGGTGGAGCTTGCTTGCACTGGCTTTGGGTACCCTCAAGCCAAGAGGTGAGTTGGACACGCGTGGCCCCAAGCCCTTTGACAGCACGGGAACTGACGAGGCACCCCGGAAGGTGTGCGCCCCATTCTGCTCCCGCAGCGCCCCCTGCGCCCAAGACCCTACTGTGACTGACGGGGCGGGGGGTAGAATGTCCCCCTTTGCAGAGGGCCTTTGGGTTCCATACCCCAAGAACTCTTGTGTGACTTCACCCTGACTCTCCGCCCACACCCCGGGCCCCCTCCACGCGCCCACCCGTGACCCTGTGTTGACTCCCGGCTGAACAAAGTAGCCGGTGCCGATTTGTAGCAGCCCAACATTTGCACGGGAGACAGGAAACCCCAGATATCTGGCGGGGTGTGTGTGTGGGGGGGGGTAGGGTCCAAGATGTAAGGCTTTGATGCTGAAGACCAGAGAATAAAGTTTGGGGGGATAGAAAACACGTGCACCAAATAAATCCCTGGTAGATTCCCTCACGGTTCCAAAACAACCCCTTTGGCCACAGGATGGCAGGAGGGCCCAGCGGGCCCGGGCTCCGTCGCTGTGTGTCTGGGGCTGCCTGCTAAGGGCCAGCGGAGTCACAGCGGGCGGGCGCCGAACCCACGGTCTCCCAGCCACCGCGGCGGCCTCCCCGAGTCTCCACCCACCCCCTCGCCGCCTCGGGGCTGTCCTCAGCGCTGCCTGCCGGCGCGCCCCGCAGTCCGGGGCGGCCTGTGCGCCTAGCCCCGAGCGCTGTCGCTGCGCGGAGCTGCCGCGGATCCCGGGGGCGGCCGCTGTGTGCCCCGAGGCCCGCTCCCGAGGCGCGCGCGGCCCGGCCGCAGGCGAGGGGGGAGGTGGGCGAGGGCGAGGGCGCGGAGGCGCGACCCCGAATCACACCGGCGGGGCGGGGGAGGATTCCCTCCTTAGGGGCCGTGTGGGCGCGGTGAATCCCGCGTCCCCCGCTGGCTGCCGACTCGGGCTTGGGGAGGAGCGTGCATCTTGGCGGGGGGGGGGGGTGTTGACAAGGAGGCGGAGAGGATCCCCCGGCCCCGCGCCGTGGGAGGTCCGCGCGGGCCGGGAACGTGTGGGAGGAACTCCGGAGCTGCGCGTCGGGCTGGGGGTGGATGACAGCCTCGCTCCCGCGGCGGGGAGCGGAGGATGGGAGGCCCCAGCCCCCGGAGCCTCTCTAGTTCTTAGGAAAGGAGGGATTCCCGCGGCCCGTGAGCCCCCATGGCGGCTACCCCCGCCTCTTCTCCAGCCAGGCTCCCCGTTCCTGGGCCGGGGAGGCCCAGCGCCCCCGGGCTCTCCTCCGCCCGCGCGGCGCGCGGCAGCGGTCCCGGGCTCCGGCCGGAATCGGGGCGTGCAGAGCTTCCCGCCCCCGGGTCCCTCCCGGCGGCCGGTCGGGGGGGGGGGGCGTGGGCGGCGGTGTGAGCCGGGCCCGGCGCGGGAGGGGCCTGGCGGCTGCTGGGAGGGTCGCGGGGCGGCGGGCCAAGCCGGGAAGAGCCATACAAGGAGCGGATCCGGTGACGCGCCGGCCGCGCCCCTTCTCTTTCTCGATTTGGCTGCCGATTCCGGTCCCTTTCATTTGCATATTTTGGCATCCAGTGGAAAAGGAAAGGGGAACGGAACCCGCAGCCTTTAAAGGAACCGCACAGGCTGTAGCGTCACCCGGAGAGGCGGGGGGAGGGGGGGGAGTGCGCGTGAAAAATTAGCCAGCGCCTCCGGCCTCTGGTCACCGAGCCTGGCAGTAGGGGCGGGGCGGGGAAAGGAGAACCGCCGGTCCCACCCCACCAGCCTCAGCCCCCACCCCTCCCGGGAGCTTCCTGCTGCGCGTGCACCTGGGGGCTGGGGGTGTGTGTAGGGGACTGGGTTCAGTTGTCTCCTCGGGTTCCTGCCCGGGGCCGGGACAGCTGCGAGGTGCTGAAGTCCTGGACCGGCAGCAGGTTCAAGATGAGTGCAGTGCCCTGCTTTCCCCGCGCGAGGCAGAGCTCAGCCTGCCTGCCAGGGTGGTGGGAAGGAAGTGACAGGCCTCCGGCCGGCCGCCCAGCTCAACTCGCGGAGACTCCGGAGCGCACCCTCTTTCCACCTCTTCCCAGGAGGGGACGCCGAGGGAGGAGCTGGAAGCCCTAGCTAGGCCTGTTTCTTGGGGGCCTCCTGCGTTACGAAAGGCAGAGGCAGTGGGAGCACTTTGGGGTCCTTGAAGGCTTTCAGGGTCCCAATGTTAATGTTGCCCTCCAGAGCTGGTGCTGCAGGGGACCCTTTGAGGCTAGCTGGACTTGTTGCTCTTAAGGAGCCAGCTGGTTTGCACCAGGGTCTTATTACCTGCTGGGCAGGATTGCATAGAAGTTTGCAGAGCAAGGCTGCTTCCATCTTCCTTCTTATTAATCGAAAAGAATAGGAGTTTGCAATTCCATTAAATAAAGAAAATGTTCACTGGGCTCACCTGTAATCCTAGCTACTCAGGAGGCTGGGGTTTAAACATCATGGTTAAAAACCAGATAGGCAGAAGAGTTCGTGAGACTCTGATGTCCAACTAACCAACAAAAAAGCCCAAAGTGAAGGTGTGGCTCAAGTGGTAGAAAAAGCTAAGGGTCAGGGCCTAGGCCCTGAGTTCAAGTTCCAGTACTGGCACAAAAAATACAAATGAAACAAGATAAAATATATTTATTAAGCTTCAATGTGACTTTGAGCAGACTTCTGAATTTCTTTGTTTTATTACTAAATTAAGATAACTACTTACCCATAGGAAAAATTAGAGAATCTTCAGAGAGTACTTATGCTAGACCCCTAACAAAAACTCAGCAAATGGCAGCTCTTAGGAAGTTCTGCCACAGAACCACCTTTCTCTCTTGCATGTCCCAGGAATGAATTGAGATGATACAGTAAAACAGGCCTAGTATGGTTCTACATGCCATTCCAGCATGATCATATATATATAAACAAGAAATACTAATGTTTATTATTTACTGAGACTAGGAAGTCCCTATTCGGGTGCCTGGCACCTGCAAGGTACTGTGACCATCTGGAGGTGATTAAGAAATGAACTCTGTTCTGTAGGAACCCAGACACTGGTTGAATTAGGATCTTATTAGCTGGTGGTGATACACAGCAGAGTACAAAGGAGTCACTTGATTGCTTTCTAACATTCTGCAATTTTTTTTAGACTTTCGGAGGTGATTTTTGTCTCCCCAGTATGTGGGGGGTTGGGGGCCGTTGCTCTTCCTCTCTGCCATGGAAAGGATTATGCGTGGAAAAGACCAATACAAGGGTGGGCCCTCCCTGCCTGATTCCTGTTCAGGTTGCAGTGTCATAGGCTTCCGCCACACCTTGAATTCTGGTGGCGGATGGACACAGAGACAACCATGGTTGTGGATGGAATAGTGTGTGGTGTTTAGAGTGGTTTGCAGACTCTTAGCATTCTCCCTTCTGATTGTCAAGACTGGAATTCAGCATTTAAAAATGTTTTTCTAGCCAGGTACCATGGCTCACCGCTGTAATCCTAGCTAGTCAAGAGGCTGAGATCTGAGGATTGAAGTTTGAAGTCACCCTCAGCAGGAAAGTCTGTGACAGTTTCATCTCCAACTAACACGCTAGAAGTAGAGGCATGGCTCAAAGTGGTAAAGCACTAGCTTTGAGCACAAACACTCAGAGACAGTGCTCAGACTTTGAGTTCAGTCTCAAGACTGGCACACCTACGCGTGCTGAGCACACACGTTTTTCTCCTTCCCTCCCCCTGTGTTTCTTCTCTCCCTCCTGGAGAGGGGCTGAGAGTATTTTGGTTTTATTGGCTGGCTCAAATGAGATTGCCCAGGGCCTAATTACCTGAACTCTAAGCCCTGAACTTGTTGGGGAACTAGTAGGCACTAGTTGAGGGCATCCTTTCCTGGAGCTGGTAAAGGCAGCCAGCCTCCGTACAGAAAGGCTGAGGCCACTTGGGCCCTGGTTACTGTCCCACAAACCCAGCTAGCCTCAGTAGCTGCACTTCCAGGGACTGCTACTTCTGAGGAAGAAAAAGGAAGGAGAAAATGTGGTCCTTGAAATCCACCACAGAAAACGGCAAAGTCACAGCTTCACTTGTTCCTTTGTTCTCTACATCCTTCTGCCCTTTGTACTCTAGCTTCTCTATTTGATTAATCAGAGTCTGTCTGTATTGTCTTCCTCTACCCACCCCCCAAATTAACTTAACGTGGAGTGTTAGTTATTCAGAGACTGTTGGCATTTTATTAATTTGTAGTTGGCTGTACTGGGGCTTGAACTCAGAGCCTGAGCCCTGTCTCTTAGCTTTTTTATTTTTTCTGAAGGCTGGTGTTCTGCTACTTGAGCCACAGCTCCACTTCTGGCTTTTTGGTGGCTAATTGGAGATAACAGTTTCATGGAGTTTCCTGCCCAGGCTGGCTTGAAACCTCAGCCCTCAAGTCTTAGTTGTCTTAGTAGCTAGGATTAAAGTTGCCTGGTGCTATTAGCATCTTTATTGAAAATACCCAATGGTAGCATTTAAATGTACAGTAGAGCACTTCACTTAGCATGAACAAGGCCTTGGGTTCTATCTCTAGCAATCAATGGCTCAATCAATAAATCAGTCATAGTATAATGTATAACCTAAAGAAATTAAGTCTAATACTTGGCCTCTGACCTGGAAAACTGTAGGTGCACATCAGTGCCGCTAAAATGGTATTCCTGCGAGGGTTTCATAGTGACCTTGACCTTGGTTCTCAGCTGATATGCAGCTGAGTATGTCTTGGGAGCTACAGGAGACTCTGGCATAAAGAACTTTCTGGCTATAGCCCTAGAAGATGGAGACATTGATAAATGATACCTGCTTTGCCCAGACCCTGTGGATTTACTTTCCTTTCTTCACTTTGTTTGTGTATGTGTGTGTGTGTGTGTGTGTGTGTGTGTGTGTGTGTGTGTTGGTACTGGGGCTTGTGGCAATACGGGGCTTGGTACTATCTCTTAGCTTTTTCGTTCAAGGCTGGTGCTCTACAACTTGACCTTCACTATTACGTTCAGCTTTTTTGGTAGTTAGCTGGAGCTAAGACTATGATCCTCAGGTCTCAGCGTCCTGCGTAGCTACGATTAGAGGCATGAGCCATAACAGTCCTGTGGGAGAGATGTTAGGACCACTCTTCCACACTTATTAAAGTGGGCGATCTGAGTGGTTGGAAGAGTCCGAGTACCTTGTTGGAGGTCATCTAATCACAAAGTGGCTGATCTGATATTTGAACTCACCCTATGTGATTCTGGGGGCGGGGGGAAGCTTTTAATACCACCCTTTCCCCCCTGTGATTGTTGTCTGGGGAAAGGAATGAGATGGTAGACATGAATGAGTAAAAGAATGAATGGGCAGAAAATCCAAGGAGAAAGCAATGAGGGGTAGAAAGACAAGCTGGAATGTGACAGCTCAGCATGCCTTTAGGTCTAGCATGGGGGTGGGGAGGGGGCAGAGGGGGAGCCTTAGCCTAGAGGACAGCACTCACCTCTCCAGGAGGGTCAGGAAGGAGCTGCATTTCTGCCAGGGCCTCTCTGTAGGCGTGAGAGCAACTGTAGCACTCCTCTGGGCCACTGGCTCCTCTCTAAGCCGATCACCCATTTTCCTTTTCAACACCTGATAGTGTCTAAACTCAAATTAACTCACAATTCCCTAGAATCAGGGTGTTTTGGGGTAATCATATTTTAGCTACTTTCCGGGAAAGTCTAGTAACTGAAGAAAGTTTTGTTATAAAGTAACATTGCTGAAAAGTGGCTTGACCCTGACACCCCTCTAAGATAGGAATCTTCCAATGGGTGGTCCAGGAGATGGAGTTCAGGATCCATCTTAGGCTAGGGAAAGGAGGGAAAGAAAGGCTTAGCATGTTAGGCTCAAGAAAAGTATCCTGTGGGTCAATGTCAAGTACTAGCCCAGCGTGGGAGGCAAGGAGTTCTGAATTCCACCAGAGATGAGCTTTGAGCCAGGCCCAGCTTATTAATTCATAGGTTTCTGACTCTGACAGGAGAGATGTGTTAGTTTCTGATCATGTTTCTGGGCCAGAGGCTGAGGACTTGTCATGGGTCATGGAGGGCAAGTGGAGTCATGTGCTCTGGGGTCCTGTCGTTCCCTTGGGACCCCCTGTGGGACAGCCCCATCTCAGCTGGGAGTGATGGTGTCTCTGCAGGAAGGGCTCTCGGGGGGATGGGGCTTTTTGGAAAGAGGAACCTTATGATTCGAAATGAGCCAGAAAAGGCATGTGGGGTGGTAGTGGGAGAGGCAGTCAGGGGGAGCAAAGAGAGGGTGGTGAAGAGCAAAGAGAGCTCAGTGGTAGTGTTGCTTTGAGGCTCTGGGTTCCATCTCCAGCATGGGGTCGGGGGTTGGGGGGAAGAAAAGAGCCAAGAGCAAGTTATCACCTCTGTGTCTTTCCATACAGTCACTTCTGGCTAGACTCAGGCTCTACTTTCCCAGCAGATGCAGAATCTGCTGGTTCTCCCCATCCTTTGGGTTTTTAGAGTGGGTGGTCATTCTTGACTTTCATATGATCCTAGCCTCAGTATCTTCCTTTGCCTAAATCAGCTGGGCCCTTTGCCTCACCCATCTGGGCGAGGAGATGGCTTTGGTGTCTTTGCTGCTCCAGGAGGAGAGGGCTCAGAGCTAGATGGAGCGCCTGGCTGTATTACATTCTCGTTCTTTCACCAGCCTACACAGGGTTTCCTGCCCTTTGCCAGGCTGGAGTTCTAAGAAAGGAAACTTCTTCTGCAGGTACTACTGTGAAGGACAGAGGCTGCCCTGGTCTGGGCCTGACGGGGGAACTATTGGTCCAGCTGGCGCTACTAAAGGCAGGCGCTCTGGTTAGGAAACCTTGACTATGTCACAGATCTCCCTAGTAGGGCTCCATCTCCCTCTTTCCTTTCTCTGATACTACAAACTCCTTTGCTTTGTTCAGAATTATTTGGCCCAGAAACTAACTGAAGATGCTATTCAAGCTTCCAGAGGGCAGTAGCTGAGTCGTATTCATCTTTGTTTTCCTAGTGCTTCGTAAGAGTTTCTTACCCCAATTCCAGATGTTCACAGATCCAAGTTGGTGATTTTTTTTTTTTTTTTTGGCCAGTCGTGGGCCTTGGACTCAGGGCCTGAGCACTGTCCCTGGCTTCTTCCCGCTCAAGGCTAGCACTCTGCCACTTGAGCCACAGTGCCGCTTCTGGCCGTTTTCTGTATATGTGGTGCTGGGGAATCGAATCTAGGGCCTCGTGTATCCGAGGCAGGCACTCTTGCCACTAGGCTATATCCCCAGCCCCAAGTTGGTGATTTTGAAACTAGACTGGCTTGAGGAGTGACAAGACTGCTTCCCCCTTCCCCAACTGGATCCTTTCGTTTCTAGCTTCAGCCCCCAACCAGGGCACACCATGGGATGGAAGGACTTCTCATCCCCCAGAATTTCTTTTTAGGGTGGGGATAGGACTCCTGGTTCTGGGGTGCACTGTCTCTCATGTTAATGAGCCCCCATTCTCCACAATACTTCCTGCTCCGTTCTGGAAGGAAGCAAACTTGTGACTAGAATTCTACTGCCCAGGAACAGGCAGTTCAACGTGAAGTGAGGAGGCTCTGTGGAAATGATCAAATAAGAGGCATGGTATAAATATCCCACAGGAGGTGTAAGTAGGAAGCTCAAGGGGGTGGGGCCCTTCGGGGTTGGAGTAGGTAGCTGTTCAGGGGAAGGTCTATTGTAAGAGGGTAAGGGGTGTAGTCAGAGCCTAGAGGAGGGGCTCAAATCCTGAAAGAGGAGAGGGAGGGAAAAGCAATGGAAGGGAAGAGGAGGGGAGGTTCCTGCAAGGAGCCATGGGTTTGTTTTTTCTTTCTCCTCCTCTTTGGGTTAACTTTATTATTTTCACCTTTAAACCTGGAACCCATTAATGTCATCCTTCCATGACTGGTCCCTTTGGGTTGCTGTTGATCATTGCTGTCTGGATGAATGAAGAGGCCTGAAGGTAGAGGTGGAGACAAGGAAACTCTGATACACACATGATCCTATTTCGACATTTGGCAGCTACCAGAATGTGCACCTGGTGAGGGTTGGCGTTCCTCATGCTCTACCTCAGTAGTTGGTCCCCGGCTCAATGAAAGTTCAATAAATGCCTTTTGAACATGGAATATGTCAAATACTCTCAGGCCTCATTCCTGAAAGGGAGCTAATTCCCAGTGAGAAACTGAAAAAGAAGAAGGAGCCTCAGGTAGAGGGTCCAAGGAACAGATACAAGGGAACAATGTGGATTCCTCAGCTAGGGGCAGGGTGGAGTGGGATAAGATTAATCAGACATAAACTCAAGAGGTAATAGCCTCATTAATTGAGTCGTAATGATCCTTGGCTTTTTTTTTTTAATCTTCAAAGCCAGGCACAAACTGTAATTAATGCTCCCGCCACTGGGAACAGAGTGTGCAGGGCGTGTGTGTGTGTGTGTGTGTGTGTGTGTGTGTGTGTGTGTGTTTAGTGGTGTGGATACTCTTAAGCGACAGCTATTCAGTCAGGGAAACTGAGGCATGTGTGTCTAAGAGAGAGGATATGAAGCTCAACACATAACTCAGGAACTTTGAGGCACCAAGAACCCATCACAAGAGCAGGCATTTGGAGATACAGGTCATAAACAGGGAGGGGATTCTGAAGACGGGCGGGCGCAGACCTGAGTATGGGTGGCAGTTGGGAAATCAGATTAGCTGGGGGACTGGTCCTACAAGAACTGGCTCAGGCCCAGGCTGTTCCCAGGGTAGAGTTGGGGTGTCCCCAGGGGTAGACCGTGTAGCCCCTCCCCCCAACAACAGTGTTCCAGAGGCCACACTGAAGTGGAGCTCAGAGCCAGGAAGGGATGTGGGGGTCCTTGGTGCCCGGCTGCGGGTCACCTTGCTACACTCAGTGACTTGTGACTCACTGGCGGCTCCCAAGGTCTCCTGGTTTCCTCATCGCAGTCTGGCTGCCCCAAGCCCCGAGGGAGTTTTTCATTAGGGTGATTACCCCGCCATCATTAAAAAAGCTGGTAAATCTCACCCAGGCACCCAGGCCAAGCCGCTGTCTCTGAACTGTAGTGTGGGTTCATAGGCCCCCTGGTCCGGGGCGGTGCACCTTGGCCTCCTTGGCGACCAGTTCAAATCTCAGTGTCTGTGTCCAAGGACCAGGGAACCGGGGCAGGAGCTACTGGCCTGGGCCATCGCTGGAACGCCACCCACCCTGAATGCCCCACAGAAGATGTAAGGTCTGTGTCTTGTAGCTTCACACTCCAAGCCTCCTTCCACTCGGCCACCACAACCTGTGCGCTGGTGCCTTCTACCAGATGGTACGCGCCTTCCAGCTTACATGTCTATTTATTGCTGTAATCTTTTGATAAAAATGTCTCTCTTGCCCCCGCCGCCACCCCAATATTTATTCCACAAGGGCACACATGACTTCTCACTTTATAAAAAAAACGAATCATTTATTTTGTGCTGGTACTGGGCCTTGAACTCAAAGCCTAAACATTGTCCCTTCATTTTTGCTGAAGGCTGACACTATACCACTTAAGCTATACCACCACTTGGGGTTTTCTTTTTCTGTGGTTAATTGGTGATAAGAGTCTTAGGAACTCTGAACCTCTACCCGCAGATCTCAGCCTCTTGAGTGGCTAGTATTACAGGCATGAGTTACTGCTCCTGGTTTGATTTTTTGTGCTTCTTTTTCTATTCCACTTCCTATCTCTTTCTTCCTCACCCCATGGCATTGGGTACCAGGCCCTGGGATCTGGTGTATCTAGCAGGCATTAGCATTGTTGTTTTGAATTACTAAGTCCCCTGAGGCACCAGCACTGCTGGGTGACCTCCCCTCCATCTATCCCCCCTCCCACATTTGGTAATTGTTAATTGTATACCTGCCGAGTTGTCCCACCTTAGGGGGAAGGCAGTGATGTGTTATGGGAAATGCGGGTTCCATGAGTGTTCAGGGTGGGGACAGACACAAAACAAATACAGGTGAGGTGTTGATAAGGAGGATGGGGAAAAATAAATTAGGTCGAGGGTGTGGACAGGGATGGGGTGTGCCCTGCCAGCTGGTCCTTCATCTTGGCAGTTGGCGCTACTGTTGGTACCACTGGCTTATGAAAGGATTGAATTCTAGTCTGTGGATCTGAGTTTCAGCCTGCCTAGGTATGGCTTTCTTTACTGGGTGGTCTGAAAAATTCTGCGTGGGATGCTTGTTTAAAAAAAAAAAGAAAAAGAAGAAAGGCATCAAGCTACACTATGGAAGGGCGGAGTCTGGAGGCCAAGTCACCTGCCATTTGACCCCCTTACCCTGGGGAATCAGCCCTTCTTCCTCTGGGTCAATTTCCCCAAGGCCTCCTCAGGGAGGGGGTGGCGGGTCCCCCCAGCCTCAATCCCAGAACCACACTCACGTCTTGCTTGAAGTCTCTCTCAAAGAGGTACGGAAGCTTCTGGCAGACCCCAAATGAAAGAAAAAGTCACTGCAATGGAAACTCAAATGAATCCTCTCCGATCGCCCTACTTCCCTCCCTCGGTCACACTTCCGGCTGCCACCACAGGGTATTTTGAGCTAGAAAACAAAGCGTCAGATCTATTTGAGCAACTTTTGTTCCATTGGAGTAGAAGGCCGGGGGCTTGCGGCTGTCCTGGGCTCGGCCACTTCCCCAGGGAACTGACGTGTTTCCCTTTCTCCGCCGAGGACCAATTTAGTAACTCAGACTGGCCACTTTTAGCTTCTCGTTTCCCTGGCTGGGCAGAGTACAGACGGGGAGGCCAGAGATAGGGCCACTGGGGGGATGGGGATGGGTCTGAGTGCCTGCCTTGTGAACTTCAGGGAAAGGTCTGGTTCTTTTCTTCTGTCAGAACCCTACCCCACCCCAAACCCCACGACAGTCACACAAAAGAAACCTCTCCTATGGCCACCAAAAATTCAGCATCAGGAGACTGGGAAGTGAGAGTTGTGATTTGGCCATGCCTGTGGTTCTCCAGGTGTGATACAAATGGAGGTGGTTCTCTATGACACAGGGGGCCTGGTATGTCTAAGTGTGCGCGCACGGATGGAGATTGCATGTGCACGTAAATCCCACGTGTGCCTTGGCTGGCCTGAACAACACGAGAATGCACAGCTCGCATGGATGTCTAGAAAGAGCTTGGCAGAGTCAATATTGTGGAGTGTCTGGCGGATGCGTGCACCATGTGATTTTGTGTGGGCTGCTGTATTTACAGTATGTGCAGGTTGCGTACAGTAGAGGTGTGTGCGGATGTGAGAGTGTACGCTTGTGGATGTGTGGATGGGCGGGGGGCATGGCTCGCGGAGAGCAGGAAAGACACGTGCGTTCTAGACCACAGTGGTCACTGTCCAGCCAGGCAAAGGCTGAACTGCAGGTCTTGTCCATCGATTGGGGCTTGAAGGCAGGCTAGGAAGTGCAGGTCTTAGTGTGGATGTCCACAGGAGAGCTGGCCAGGGCTCAGAGGCTGTTTGGTGCTCAGAGGTTCTCCGGTTTCCAGCCTCTCTCCTCCTCACAGACGTCTGTATCCCATCCCAGCTTCTGTGCTCACCTCCTCTTTCCGCTCCCCTTGGGACCAATTCTCAGGGGCCTCCCAATCACACAACCTGATTGTCTTGGTCCCTTTCTTTTGCTGTACAAGAAGAATTTTGAGCTAGGCACTGGTGGCTCACACCTGTAATCCTAGTTCTTCAGGAGGCTGAGGTCTGAGGACAGCAGTTCAAAGCCAACCCAGAGGAGATAATTCTATTATTTCCAATTAATTTCCCTCCTCCTCAAAAAAAGAGCTGGAAATGGAGGTGTCATAACGTCATAAAGCACCAGCCCTGAGCAAAAAAAGCCAAGTGAGAGCACAAGGCCTGCCTGAATTCAAGACCCAATATGGACACACACACACACACACACACACACGTACACATACATAACCAACCAACCAACAAAAACAAAACAGAAGAAAAGTCTCCAGGAAGCAGAGATGCTCTGGATAGAAACCCATTTCTTTGGCCGTGCCTGCCATGCCCAGCACAGGGCTGCGCCTCTGTCAAGCCTGAAGAACGGCTTCACAACCACCGTCAGTCATAAAGTGGGAAAGCTCTGCTCTCCTGAGGGTGACATGAAAGTGCACCGAGCCCGTTTCTGTCTGTGTGGGCATGGGTTGGACCTGGCAAGGAGAGGGTATTCGGGCTCTTAGGCTACTGCTCAGGCCCTACAGGAAGTGTGCTCTGCCGGATTACCTGCTGGTATCATGAGACCGGAGATGAACGTGAGACTCTCTGGCCTCGCTGGCTGCCTTTCTGACAGGCCCAGCCTCCTTCCTTTTACGTTTCTACCTCTGCCCAGCTGACTGCTGCTGCTGATGGGACAGAAGGCAGCTTGTGTCCGTGCCCTGCACTCGGTCCTCAAGTGCAGACTCGTGGCCTGTGGGCTCCTCTGTGCCTGGATTCCGATTCCTTAGGCTTGGATCTGGGGCAGATGAGCAAGTGACTTCCCTGTAGTTCTCAGCTCCCCACATTTGTGACCTGAACTTCAATCTGGTTTGCCCACTAGGGTTTTCTGGCTTCTGCAGCCAATGTACCGGCTCTTTTTCCTTCCTTGCTTCCTTCCTTCCTTCCTTCCTTCCTTCCTTCCTTCCTTCCTTCCTTCCTTCCTTCCTTCCTTCCGTGTGTGTGTGTGTGTGTGTGTGTGTGTATGCGTACAGACCTCACATGACTCTCAGCAGCTCTTGGGGGTGTAGGGGAAGTTAATCAGCAGGCACTATTATCAGGCTAGCTAGCAAGGTGGGGCGAGAGGCCCACAGAGGTCCTGGCGGGTACGCAGACCCCAGCCCCACTCCTGCCAAGAGGATCAGATTCTTGGGAAGGCTGGGGGGAGGAATGAAGCATGCTGAGTGAGGGGCTTTGTCTTTATAGGGAAATGCTTGCTAGTTGCTAAGGAACTGGGTGTCTTTCCTGATCCAAGCCTTCCAATGTTTTGCTTGGCTTGGGAGGGGGATTCTGGGACGGGGCTTGAGGCTCCCTTGGCAGTTGGTCCTATCCCTGGGGCTGCTGAGGCTCTGATGGGTCTCCTGGGAAAGACACTCCTGTGGGAGAGGTGCTTCCTTCAGCAGAGCTGAGGAGAGCAGGTGAGGCGGAGGCAGGGAAGGAGAGGAAAGCATACATCTGCTGAACAGCCCGCAGGCCAGGCCATGTGCTCAGGCATCTCCACTGCTAATCTCACCTAAGCATTGTAACCTATGCCTTGGGAGGAAGGCATTTATTTCCATTATACTGTTTATTTCACTCGAAATGGGCCTGAAACAGTTCAGTAAGATGTTCAAGGTCACTAGGCTGCCAAGTGGTAGATATTCCATGTGACTTGAGGACTCTTTGGTGAGAAAATGTGTGCTTTAGAAATATGCTACCAGCCATGCGTGGTGGTGCATGCCTGTAATCGACTCAGGAGATGGAGACAGGAGGATTAGGCTCAAAGACAATTCCAGCCAGTTATCAAGCGCTTATCTCTATAACAAGCTGAGTGTAATGATGCATATCTGTAATCTCAACTACTTGAGAAGAGGAGGAGGGTTTCTTTTGGTCAGTTGTGGGGCTTGAACTCAGGGCTTGGGCAGTGGCCCTGAGCCTCTTTGTGTTCAAGGCTAGTGCTCTACCAACTTGAGCCACAGCACCACTTCCAAGGATGATGATTTCCATCCAAAGCTAGTTGTGAGAAAAAGCGTGAGACGCTGTCTAAAAAAAAAAAAAAAATTAAAAATGAGAGAACTTGGAAGTCTATGGCTCAAGTAGCACAGTGCTTGATTAGTAAAATGAGGTCATAGGTTCATTCCCCAGTTCATTCCTAACCAACTGATTGCCAGAACAAAACATCTACATTAAATTTTCTTCCTATCCCAAGGCTGCTCAGTCCTAACACCTGGACCCATTGCCATCCGTGCTAACCACCATCACCACCATCGCCATTACTCCTACCACACCAATCTACCATCTCCACCATTATCGTCGCCTTTGCCTCTTCCTTGGTGGCTTTCTCTCCATTTCCACCTTTCTTCCTAAAGTAGCACGCAGGTGTGTGTCGGGGTGGGGGGAGGGGGGAGGTGGGAAGAGTGAGTCTGTGGGCTGAGCTGGTGGCCCCAGGTAGCTGTTGACACTGGGCTAACCAAAGCTCTAGCCTTCTACAGAAGTCATACCTGGTCCAGGATGGCTAAAACTTTAAAATCCCCAATGCTCCGCCTTCCCTCTTTGTCCCAGGCCAGCTCCTGAATAAATAAGAGACCTGACTTGTATTTTTATATTGCCCAGAGAGTCACATTAGCGTGTTGTTTACCTCTAAATACTAGTCAGAGGATTTGAGTTTACATCAGATTCCAGCACTACTGCTTAGTAAGCAGGGGATTCATTCCTTAGACTTAAGGGAATCTGTTGCCTTCCTTATCTCTATAGGGAAACCCCTCCTCAGTCTGCATCAGTAGGTTATTGTGACAATTCAATGAGCGAAGAGGTATGAAGAACCAGGTAGACTGTGAATTGGAGTGGGATATATTAAGTGATACGCAAAACTTTGACAGTGCCTGGTAAGGGGAAAGTTCTTGACAAATGGAATTAGATAATGACGATAAAATGTCACTCTTCTTCCTCCTCCCCCTTCTGCTTTTGCTCCTCCTCCTCCTCCTCCTCCTCCTTCTCCTCCTCCTCCTCCTCCTCCTCCTCTTCTTCCTTCTCCTCCTCCTCTTCTTCCTTCTCCTTCTTTTATGGGCTGGGACTGGAACTTGAACTCAGAGCCTGAGCACTGCCCCTTAGCTATTTTGGTCAAGGTTGGTGTTGAGCCACACAGCTCTACTTCTGGCTTTCTGGTGGTTAACTGGAGATAAGTCTCATGGATTTTCTTGCCTGGGCAGACTTTTGGGATGCTCAGATCTCAGCCTACTGAGACTCCAGGGCCTGGCAAAAATATCACTCTTCTTTTTCCTTGAGCAGGGGTCACAATACTCCTTTGTGTTTTTCTTGGCTGCTTCATTAGGGATCTCAAAGCAATTTACATGTTCATTTTGTCTCCTCTTGGAGGTGGTAGTGAAAACAGAAGGAGCAAGGGACCCAAAGGACTCAGCAGGTTAAAAAGTAGTCGAGTGGGTCCCCCAGTTCTCCTCCTGGCCCTCCTCCCTCTGACCCAGGCTGTCCTTTGCCGTGATTTCCAGGGGTGGCCTGACTTCAGACTAGAGCTAGGCCAGCTGTGGGGTTTTTCCCCCCCACTTTTGGGGTCCAGGTCTCTCCTGCAACTAAACTCAAAGCTCCAAACACCAATGCAAAAGAAGGGGTGGTGGTGGTAGGAAAAGCAAGCAAGCTGATAATTTCCTCGAAGGATAAACATCCGATTTTTTTCCCCTACTCAAAATAAACACGCTAGCCACAAGGAATTAAAAGCAGAAGAGGGGAGGATGTGTCTGGAATCGGGGGTGTTTTAAGCAAGCTGACCTTCTATTTATCCTGGCACCGGGTACCAGCCGGAGCTGCCAATTACACGGCACACTGGGTGGGGTGTGGGCAGTGGAGGAAAGTCCCAGGGGATAGGGGACCCAAAAAGTTTCTTCCAAGGCTGCCTTCCATGACAGTGTAAATGGACCCTTTCTTTTGCTTCTTCTCTGAGGTCTGCTCGCAGGCTTTCCCGGTGGGATGGAAGGAGTGGGGGTTCCTTTTGGTCCTGGGCTGGCAATCAATGCCCCTCTAGACGTTTGCTTCTCATATTCGAGATAATACTTGGATCTTAAAGCATGTTGCACACTCAAGTCGCCAATGAGAGTCTCTTTGGCTTACTAACTCTTGGGGGGAGACTAAGTTGTGGGATGGCAGGGAAGGGAGGAAGGGGTTCAGAAGGCGAGAGTGGAAAGAGAAGCTGTGGCTTAAACTCTGCAGAGGGTCAGCGACGGATGTCTCTGGGTGGGAATCCCTGGGTGGGAAAATAAAAAGGGGCACAGAGAAGTTTGTGGGGCTTAGATGCCAATACAAAATGAGATTCCTCCCAGCTCTCTGTGTGTGTACACGCATGTGCGTGCATGCTCACATGCGCGTGCATGCTTGAGCTCACGGCGTGTGCACTGTCTCTTAGTTTTTTGTTTTTTTTTTTCCTGTTCAAGATTTGGTACCACGTGAGCCACGGCAGCACCACTTCTAGATTTTTCTTTCTTTTTTGGTGGTTCATTGGAGATAGGAGTCTGGTGAGCTTTCCTGGTCAGGCCAGGTGCAAATCATGATCCTTAGGTCTCAGTCTCTACAGATGTGAGTGCCTGGCTCCTTGACAGCTTTTATTCCCCCCCCCCTGAGTTTTTTAAAAAGTGATATCATAAAGATGATATACACAGGAATTATAGCTACATAAGTCAGGTAAAGAGTACATTTCTTTTTGGACAATGTTGCCCCCTTCTCTTGCTTTATCCCCGTTTTCCCCTCCCGTCCCCACCCACAATCTGTGTAGCTCATGTTCCGCACGGTGTCTAGTGAGGACCACGGCTGCATTTGTTCACTCTTTGTCCCTCCATGTCTGTGTCCCTCCATTTCTGTGTCAGATAGACAAGCAAACAAGACTAAAAGAAAACAAAAATGACAACCAAGAAACAAACAAACAAAAACCCCTCTTGTTTCCATTTCCTGGAGTTCATTTGGATAACTATTTTCAGAGGTGCACAAGCACGGCGCCTTTGTGTTCCTCCGCTCCGAGTGGCCTCCTTCGGTCTCACGGTGTGTGAACGCCTAGAGTCCTGCATAACTTACCATGTCCCAGTGTCCCTTACAGCTTTTTAAAAGCACCCATCTGCTGGGATGCCTATTTCTTTTCCAGTCTATTGACTGTCTAATGATTTCTCATTGCTGTTTAGGATACAATCCAAAACAGACAGAGCATGGCGTGACTGTTGCCCACCTATCTATCCTATAATGTTTTCATCCTTGCGTATACTTCATTGCAGACTCCACCACTGGCCTTTCCTTTCCTGGAAGATGCCCCTCATGCCTTCACCAGCCAGGGAAGCTTGGCAGAGCTTTGGGGGTGCTCTCTACCCTTGTCTCTGCTCACGGAGTTAACCGTTGTCCTGCTCTGCAGCCCTGACACGAAACATCACTTCTAAGAGGTCTTGCCTGAACCTTCAATTCCCATTAGAAATCAGGCCCCCTCTAGCCCCTCAAGCACGGGTATCGGTTTGTTGGTAAGCTATACATCTCTTCCTACTGTACAGGAAGCTCCACGAGTCCCTATATTGGATGCCGTCTGCCCTGTTCACCCATGCTGGCCCAGAATGGGTGTGAGACTATTCACTGCCTGCCTGCTGTGAATGTCAGAGCCAGGAAGACCTTAGGTGACAAATCAATGGTCCTTGAATGCTTCTTTCTACCTTGATTTCACAGCCGAGGAGACAGAGCCTTAGGAAGGACGAACAACTTGTCAGTTTAGGCCTAGAGCTTTCCACCGCCTTGCTGTCTGACCAGCCCTCAGCCCCATCCGTTTGCATTTATAAGAAACACCCAAATCCCAGGGCTGGATGTTGGCTGATTCCTCCTTGCGGAAGGAAGACGGGTTAGGAAGCAAAACACCAAGACTTGGATGATATTATTTTTAATTTGGAAGAGAAGGGGTGCCTACCGAGAGGGTGTTCCATCCCCAGACCGATGGGTGACGTGGACGCACACCTGGGGTGTCCCCCAAACAGTTATCTCTGCTTGTCCTTCTTGGACTGCACGATGCCGCCTCCTGTTACAATTCCTGAACATTCTGGGTCTTGAACTGGGTGCTTGCTACAGGCTCCTTCAGCTGGTAGCGGGTCACAAAGCTGTCCATTTTCCAGGAGCCTGGGAGAAGGGATAGAACACAGGGAGGCCGTGAGACAGAACTCGTTCTTGAGAACTGGAAGAGGCCTGGCAGGGGACAGCAGGCGACGACTTAGGCCATTGGACTGTGCCTCTTAGCTACTGGTTAGTGGTGGCCCGGGGATGCTCACACAGCCCTCAAGAAGTGGCAGAGGGTTAGGTGCCTGCTTGGGCCATCTTGAGCCTCCTTCTCCAGGGCTCTTTATTTAGCACTTTTGTTTTTATACCTAGGCCGAAAGGAAATGCCAGTCAGTAAACATTTGGCCCTGTCTGCCCCCTACCCTTCTCCCTACAGATCTCCTGACCTGTCATGGCTGAGGACCCGCGACACCTGCTCATCTTGGCTTCTGGGGCTGTGATTGGTGGGGAAATCTATGCTCCACCCACAGACTTCTCCTCTGGACTCCCACTGACCCCTGCCATAGAGCTTCTTCCCCCAGGTGGAGGGAGAGGGGGCAGCCCTTGGATCCTGGAGGAGAAGGGAGAGAGGGAGGCTGGACCTGGAGAAGGCCAGTCACTGTACAGACTGGAGGGGACCTCAGAGGGGAGCCACCCCAATCAGGGTACATCCGGGGCAAGTATGGACACGTAGGGTAAGCGAGGCCCAGCCCTGGGCACTGGGGAAAGGCTGAGGAAAGTGGTCAGAGGCATTTTCCCACGCTCTTGTTTCCCAAACCCTGAGCCTCAGGCGCTCCGCCATGGCGGTTGCCAGGAAAATAAAGGAAGCCCTGGTTAAGTTTGGCTATCAGATAAGCAGCAAATGGCTGGTTGTGCAAGTGTATCCCACCTGTTGCGTGGAGCGTACCTACTACATTTTTATGTTTCGGTTTTTGCGGTTCATCTGGAATTTAAGTGTAACTGGAAGGCACACGTGTCCTGCAGGTTCTTGCGCTTTGGGGGTTTGCTTGCCCTTTATTTGTAAGTCTAGCAAAGGGGTGGAGGAAGCTCTTGGGGAAGGCCTGGAGCAGGGTAGTGGAGAGCAGTCATTTAGTCATTTATTTTCCATTTTATTCTCCTCCCCATCCCCTTTGCTTTTTCTTTACTGTGGAGGGCGGAACCCCAGGGCCTCACACGTGCTAGGCCCACACTCTGCTGCTAAAGCCACACCCCCAGACCATTTTGAGGATCTGTGTCTTAGGCCGAGGGGCGGGGGGCGGGGGGAGGGGCTCTAACTCTTGCTTCCTCTGCCTTAGCCTCTTGAGTAGCTGGGATTACAGGCATCCATTCCTAGCCAAGACCAAGACAGATAGGGTGAAAAGGAGCTAAGAGCCTAGAAGTTTTCTTAGACTCACCTAAGATTCACAGGCTGCTGTGTGTACACCCCCGTGGGTGTACATAAAAAGGGAGAAACTGAGTCTTTCTTAGCATTCCTCTCTCATCCCCAACTCCCCCCCCCCCGCCCTCCCCGCCGCCCAGGGTGATTGGCATGGCAAAGACATGCCAAAGGATAGAACCAATTATTTATTTATTTAGGTGCTGGTACTGGGGCTTGTCCTCAGGGCCTGGACCAATGCTATCCCTGAGCTTTCTTTGCTCAAGGCTAGCACTCTACCACTTGAGAGACAGCTCTGTTTCCAGCTCTTTGGTCGTTAATTGATTATAAGAGTCTCAGGGACTTTCCTACCTGGGCTAGCTTTGAACTGAGATCCTCAGCTCTCAGCGTCCTGAGTAGCTAGGATTAGAGGCGGGAGCCATTGGTACTTAGCTAGGCCAGGACGATTTTATTTTATTTTATTTTATTTGGCCAGTCCTGGGCCTTGGACTCAGGGCCTGAGCACTGTCCCTGGCTTCCTTTTTTCTGCCACTTGAGCCACAGCGCCACTTCTGGCTGTTTTCTAGGTATGTGGTGCTGGAGAATCGAACCCAGGGCTTCTTGTATATGAGGCGAGCTTTCTTGCCACTAGGCCATATCCCCAGCCCCATACCAGGATGATTTTAATCTCAGACTCCAGCAGTGACAAGCACAGGACAATAGTACTCCCCTGTAGGATCCCCTGTGTACCAGGCCGTGCTCCAGGAACAGTGCACACACGAACACTCGTTAAGGTGGGGAACCCTGAGTACCCGAAACCCACAGAGGGGACAGCAGAGGAGCATCCAGAATGAGGTTCTAGTGAGGAAGCTCTTAGAGGGCACCGACGAGGGCGAGGCCCCTTGACATGCCCTCAGTACTGCCTGACCCAGCGGCCGTGGGCTTGGCCAGGCCTTGAGAGCCACAGAGGGAGGGCTTGCAGGAGGCGACGTGGCCCAGGTGCTGAGAACTTGACCTCAGAGGCTAGCTGCGCTAGGTACTTCCATGACGTGGTTCTGTGTCCTTTCTGGTGCCCTTTCTAGATGCTGGGCCTAACCACAACCTCTGTAGCCCAGGATCTGGGCTGGTTGGGAAAGAATTCAGGTATCATGACCCCATGTGTATGCATGTATATGCACTGCAGTGTGTGTGTGTGT